>NC_069499.1:1571424859-1571684859 GCF_027579735.1 Bombina bombina
ACTGGCTGTTCTCGCACATTCTGAGGAGTGGGGTAACTTTCAGAAAGGGAATAGCATGCGGGGAATCCCGCAAACGAGGTATGTGCAGTAAATTATTTTTCTAAGGAATGGAATTGACTAAGAAAATACTGCTGATACCGATGTAATGTAAGTACAGCCTTAAATGCAGCGGCGACTGGTATCAAGCTGATGAATGTATGTACAATAAGTAATTTTCTAAGGAATGGAATTTGACTAAGAAAATACTGTTAATACCGAAGTATTGTATAAGCCTTAACTGCAGTAGAAGCGACTGGTAGCAGGCTTATTAATAACACTATCTAACATTTAAAGTGTATGTTTAAAACGTTTACTGGCATGTTATTCGTTTTTTGTGAGGTACTTTGGTGATAAATCTTTTGGGGCATGATTTTCCACATGGCTGTCGTTTATTTCTATATAGAAGTTTAACTGAGGTTTCCCACTGTTGTAATAGGAGTGGGAGGAGCCTATTTTAGCGCTTTTTTGCGCAGTAAAAATTCAGTTTCAGTCTTCCTGCTTCCTCCTCCTTGATCCAGGACGTCTCTAGAGAGCTCAGGGGTCTTCAAAAGTCATTTTGAGGGAGGTAATCAGTCACAGCAGACCTGTGACAGTGTGTTTGACTGTGATAAAAAACGTTAATTGTTAATTTGATTATCCGTTTTTGGGTATTAAGGGGTTAATCATCCATTTGCTAGTGGGTGCAATACTCTTCTAACTTAATACATTTACTGTGAAGATTTGGTTGCTATAACTGATTTGGTTCTTTGTTATTTCAACTGTGACGTCTTTTTTTGTGCTTCTTAAAGGCGCAGTAGCGTTTTTTTATATTGCTTGTAAATTTACTTGAAAGGTTTTTCCAAGCTTGCTAGTCTCATTGCGAGTCTGTTTAAACATGTCTGACACAGATGAATCTGCTTGTTCACTATGTTTGAAATATGTGTACTAATTGTATTGATGTCACTTTGCATAAAAGTCAATCTATATCTGTAAAGAAATTATCACCAGACAACGAGGGGGAAGTAATACCGACTAACTCTCCTCACGTGTCAGTACCTTCGCCTCCCGCTCAGGGGGCGCGTGATATTGTGGCGCCAAGTGTATCAGAGAGGCCCATACAAATCACTTTGCAAGACATGGCGGCTGTTATGACAGAGGTATTATCTAAATTGCCTGAATTAAGAGGCAAGCGCGATAGCTCTGGGTTAAGGACAGAGCGCGCTGATGATGTGAGAGCCATGTCTGATACTGCGTCACAATTTGCAGAACATGAGGACGGAGAGCTTCATTCTTTGGGTGACGGATCTGATCCAGGGAGACCGGATTCAGAAATTTCTAATTTTAAATTTAAGCTTGAGAACCTCCGCGTATTGCTAGGGGAGGTATTAGCGGCTCTGAATGATTGTAACACGGTTGCAATTCCAGAGAAAGTATGTAGGTTGGATAGATACTTTGCGGTACCGGTGTGTACTGACGTTTTTCCTATACCTAAAAGGCTTACAGAAATTATTAGCAAGGAGTGGGATAGACCCGGTGTGCCTTTTTCCCCACCTCCGATGTTTAGAAAAATGTTCCTGATAGACGCCACCACACGAGACTTATGGCAGACGGTCCCTAAGGTGGAGGGAGCAGTTTCTACTTTAGCTAAGCCTACCACTATCCCGGTGGAGGATAGTTGTGCTTTTTCGGATCCAATGGATAAAAAATTAGAAGGTTACCTTAAGAAAATGTTTGTTCAACAAGGTTTTATCTTACAGCCCCTTGCATGCATTGCGCCTGTCACTGCGGCTGCGGCATTCTGGTTTGAGTCTCTGGAAGAGGCCATTCGCACAGCTCCATTGGATGAGATTATGGCCAAGCTTAAAGCACTTAAGCTAGCTAATGCATTTGTTTCTGAGGCCGTTGTACATTTAACCAAACTAACGGCTAAGAACTCCGGATTCGCCATCCAGGCGCGCAGAGCGCTATGGCTTAAATCCTGGTCAGCTGACGTGACTTCTAAGTCTAAATTGCTTAATATTCCTTTCAAAGGGCAGACCTTTTTTCGGGCCCGGCTTGAAAGAAATTATTGCTGACATTACTGGGGTTAAGGGTCATACTCTTCCTCAGGACAGGGCCAAGTCAAAGGCCAAACAGTCTAATTTTCGTGCCTTTCGTAATTTCAAGGCAGGAGCAGCATCAACTTCCTCCGCTCCAAAACAGGAAGGACCTGTTGCTCGTTACAGACAGGGCTGGAAAACTAACCAGTCCTGGAACAAGGGCAAGCAGGCCAGAAAGCCTTCTTCTGCCCCTAAGACAGCATGAAGAGAGGGCCCCCTATCCGGAAACGGATCTAGTGGGGGGCAGACTATCTCTCTTCGCAAGAGATGTCCAGGATCCCTGGGCGTTAGAGATCATATTTCAGGGATATCTTCTGGACTTCAAAGCATCTCCTCCACAAGGGAGATTTAATCTTTCAAGGTTATCAGCAAACCAAATAAAGAAAGACTACGTTGTGTACAAGACCTCTTAGTATTGGGGGTGATCCACCCAGTTCCGCGGACGGAACAAGGGCAAGGGTTTTACTCGAATCTGTTTGTGGTTCCCAAGAAAGAGGGAACCTTCAGACCAATCTTGGACCTAAAAATCTTAAACAAATTCCTAAGAGTTCCATCATTCAAAATGGAAACTATTCGAACCATCCTACCCATGATCCAAGAGGGTCAATACATGACCACGGTAGACTTAAAGGATGCCTACCTTCATATACCGATTCACAAGGATCATTATCGGTACCTAAGATTTGCCTTTCTAGACAGGCATTACCAGTTTGTAGCTCTTCCCTTCGGGTTGGCTACGGCCCCGAGAATCTTTACAAAGGTTCTGGGCTCACTTCTGGCGGTTCTAAGACCGCGAGGCATAGCGGTGGCTCCGTATCTAGACGACATCCTGATACAGGCATCAAGCTTTCAAAGGGCCAAGTCTCATACAGAGATAGTTCTGGCATTTCTGAGGTCGCATGGGTGGAAGGTGAACATGGAAAAGAGTTCTCTATCACCACTCACAAGAGTCTCCTTCCTAGGGACTCTTATAGATTCTGTAGAGATGAAAATTTACCTGACGGAGTCCAGGTTATCAAAACTTCTAAATGCTTGCAGTGTCCTTCATTCCATTCCACGCCCGTCAGTGGCTCAGTGCATGGAAGTAATCGGCTTAATGGTAGCGGCAATGGACATAGTGCCATTTGCGCGCCTGCATCTCAGACCGCTGCAATTATGCATGCTAAGTCAGTGGAATGGGGATTACTCAGATTTGTCCCCCCTACTAAATCTGGATCAAGAGACCAGAGTTTCTCTTCTCTGGTGGCTTTCTCGTGTCCATCTGTCCAAGGGTATGACCTTTCGCAGGCCAGATTGGACGATTGTAACAACAGATGCCAGCCTTCTAGGTTGGGGCGCAGTCTGGAACTCCCTGAAGGCTCAGGGATCGTGGACTCAGGAGGAGAAACTCCTCCCAATAAATATTCTGGAGTTAAGAGCAATATTCAATGCTCTTCTAGCTTGGCCTCAGTTAGCAACACTGAGGTTCATCAGATTCCAGTCGGACAACATCACGACTGTGGCTTACATCAACCATCAAGGGGGAACCAGGAGTTCCCTAGCGATGTTAGAAGTCTCAAAGATAATTCGCTGGGCAGAGTCTCACTCTTGGCACCTGTCAGCGATCCACATCCCAGGCGTAGAGAACTGGGAGGCGGATTTTCTAAGTCGTCAGACTTTTCATCCGGAGGTGTTTACTCAACTGGTCCATCGTTGGGGCAAACCAGAACTGGATCTCATGGCGTCTCGCCAGAATACCAAGCTTCCTGGTTACGGATCCAGGTCCAGGGACCCGGGAGCGGTGCTGATAGATGCTCTGACAGCCCCTTGGGTCTTCAACATGGCTTATGTGTTTTCACCATTCCCGATGCTTCCTCGACTGATTGCCAGGATCAAACAGGAAAGGGCATCAGTGATTATGATAGCGCCTGCGTGGCCACGCAGGACCTGGTATGCAGACCTAGTGGACATGTCGTCCTGTCCACCATGGTCTCTGCCTCTGAGGCAGGACCTTCTAATTCAGGGTCCTTTCAATCATCCAAATCTAGTTTCTCTGAGACTGACTGCATGGAGATTGAACGCTTGATTCTATCAAAGCGTGGCTTCTCGGAGTCGGTTATTGATACCTTAATACAGGCTCGGAAACCTGTTACCAAAAAAATTTACCATAAGATATGGCGTAAATATTTATACTGGTGCGAATCCAAGAGTTACTCATGGAGTAAGGTTAGGATTCCTAGGATATTGTCTTTTCTACAAGAGGGTTTAGAAAAGGGCTTATCTGCTAGTTCGTTAAAGGGACAGATTTCTGCTCTGTCTATTCTTCTACACAAACGTCTGGCAGAAGTTCCAGACGTTCAGGCCTTTTGTCAGGCTTTGGCTAGGATTAGGCCTGTGTTTAAGACTGTTGTTCCACCGTGGAGTTTAAACTTAGTTCTTAAAGTTCTTCAAGGTGTTCCATTTGAACCCCTTCATTCCATTGATATTAAGCTGTTATCTTGGAAAGTTCTGTTTTTGATGGCTATTTCCTCGGCTCGAAGAGTCTCTGAGTTATCTGCCTTACATTGTGATTCTCCTTATCTGATTTTCCATTCAGACAAGGTAGTTCTGCGTACTAAACCTGGGTTCTTACCTAAGGTAGTTTCTAACAGGAATATCAATCAAGAGATTGTTGTTCCATCACTGTTTCCTAACTCTTCTTCAAAGAAGGAACGACTCTTACATAATCTGGACATAGTCCGTGCCCTGAAGTTCTATTTGCAGGCAACTAAAGATTTTCGTCAAACTTCTTCCCTGTTTGTAGTTTACTCTGGACAGAGGAGAGGTCAAAAAGCTTCGGCTACCTCTCTCTCCTTTTGGCTTCGTAGCATAATACGCTTAGCCTATGAGACTGCTGGACAGCAGCCTCCTGGAAGAGTTACAGCTCATTCCACTAGAGCAGTGGCGTCCACCTGGGCCTTTAAAAATGAGGCCTCTGTTGAACAGATTTGCAAGGCTGCAACTTGGTCTTCACTTCACACTTTTTCAAAATTTTACAAATTTGACACTTTTGCTTCTTCGGAGGCTATTTTTGGGAGAAAGGTTCTACAGGCAGTGGTTCATACTGTTTAAAGTTCCTGCCTTGTCCCTCCCATCATCCGTGTACTTTAGCTTTGGTATTGGTATCCTATAAGTAATGGATGACCCGTGGACTGAATACACTTAACAAGAGAAAACATAATTTATGCTTACCTGATAAATTTATTTCTCTTGTAGTGTATTCAGTCCACGGCCCGCCCTGTCTTTTAAGGCAGATCTAAATTTTTAATTCAAACTACAGTCACCACTGCACCCTATGGTTTCTCCTTTCTTGTCTTGTTTCGGTCGAATGACTGGATATGACGTGTGAGGGGAGGAGCTATATAGCAGCTCTGCTTGGGTGATCCTCTTGCAACTTCCTGTTGGGAAGGAGATATAATCCCATAAGTAATGGATGACCCGTGGACTGAATACACTACAAGAGAAATAAATTTATCTGGTAAGCATAAATTATGTTTTTGTTAAATTCAGGACCATAGTTTGGGGGACTTTGAGAGCACTTCCACATTATGAGGCTACATCTGACGATATAAATTCAGTGCATAGAAAAATAGTGTTTCTACCTGTCGGTATATAATCCACTGCTCCACCTATATATAATTGTCTATCCTCTCTCTGTCATAACCACCGGTCCCGGTTATGAGTACATTCCATATAGTCATGGCGCCGGTGTTCTCTAAGGCCAATCATACAAGGCGGGGGGGGGGGGGGTCTGTGCCACTGATCAATAGGATTTCTGAATACCCTGGCCGGGCTGCAGTATATGAGTGAGTGGGTGGGATCCTGTGGCCGCTCAGCCAATAGGCACCCAGTGTGTAAAAGCAGCCCCGCCCCCAGACAGGCCGAGCTCACTAAACATATATAGCCAAGTTTCCGGGATATTATATTTAGTTTGCGACATCAGGGAGACACTATTTCACTGCGGGAGACTCCCGGAACTTCCGCGAGGGTTGGGATGTCTGCATATGTGTGTGTTTCTGTGTGTGTGTGTCCATATGTGTTTTTTCTGTGTGTGTATATGTGTAGTGCATTGCTGCCCCTTAAACAAAGAATACAAAGAGAATGAAGCACATTTGATAATATAAATGCATTGGAAAGTTGTTTGAAATAGTATGTTCTATCTGATTCATGAAAGACAGATTTTGGCTTTCATGACCCTTTAACATTAAGGGGGCTGCAGTAATAAGAACACAGTTTACATGGAGTACAAATGTTTCCATGGCAATAGTATAATGACCAACGTTAAACAGTCATGTAATGTAAACGGCTTGATATTGTTATATAACTATGTTTAGTTAAATGCAGTAAACAACATTGCAATATCATTTCTTCCGTTTCTTTACCCCCTTTTTATGTCATTTAGTTCTGAAAATTGTGGATTTTGTAATTTTCGGAGCTAGAAATACACTCTGCAGACTTTACAAGGCTAGCCCTGCCACACATCTTTCTCTATTTGGCTTTAACAGATAATAACTGCAAAACAATGCATTTTATACTAACATTATGGTTATGGTTAGTCTGCAGACTCAAGCCCAGATAGGGCCCATAGTGGATGAGACTTTGCTATTCGAAGATTTAGTTTTATTGTAAAAACATTTAGAATTGATCTGATAGGATATTCTATAGCAAGCAACATAAATGTCTTCTAATTACAAGCTGTTTACTGTCCCTTTAAGTCACTAGAGTTGCTCAAGAAGATCTGAGTAGAATTCTGTCTGCAGATGCTGCAAGATTAAGTTACAATGTAATTCTATGTTGTGCCTTTTTTATTGAGCTGATACAAATCAGAGACTTATGTGATACATTGTTATTTAGAAAAAGTACAAGTAGGGATCTAAACAGAAGAAAATGTGATATTTGTTTGTATATTGCAGGATTTGGTGACCCTGGGATATGGGAACAGTTAAGTCTTGGTTAAATTGCAAGCCAATATCTTTTGCCAGGTGCTTTCCTACACCGTGTCTGCTGCCTGCCACTGTCACTAGGCTGAAAGGAAAGACAGTGAGAAAAAGAATCTGAGTTTCTGATGCAGCAACACTCAAAACTAAATTGTAAAAAATAATAATAATACCAGCTAGAAATCACATACTAAAAAGTTATATTTGCTACCTGCTTACGGCTAGATTACGAGCTTTGTGTTAAGGTAAAAATGCAGCGTTAACAGGTCCTAATGCTGCTTTTTTACGCCCGCTGCTATTACGAGTCTTGTAGGTATAGGTGTCCCGCACACTTTTTTGGCCTTACCGCAAACCTACTTACGTAAACTTCATAAAGCCTTTTTTCTATGGGACTTCCATAGCGCTGGTATTACGAGTTTGTCCTGGGAGGCCAAAAAGTGAGCGGTACACCCTATACCGACAAGATCATAACGCATTTTAAAGTCAATAGTTATCAGTTTTACACTACAAAGCTGTAGCATATAACACCCATAAACTACCTATTAACCCCTAAACCGAGGCCCTCCCACATCGCAAACACTATAATAATGTTTTTAACCCCTAATCTGCTGCTCCGGACATCGCCACCACTATATTAAACATATTAACCCATAAACCGCCGCACTCCCGCCTCGCAAACACTAGTTAAATATTATTAACCCCTAATCTGCTGTCCCTAACATCGCCGCCACCTACATTATACTTATTAACCCCTAATCTTCCGCTCCGGACATCGCCGCCACCTACATTATATTTATTAACCCCTAATCTGCTGCCTTCAACATCACCGACACCTACCTACATTTATTAACCCCTAATCTGCCGTCCACAACGTCTAAATTTATTAACCCTTTAAACCTAAGTTTAACCCTAACCCTAACACCCCCTAACTTAAATATAATTTAAATAAATCTAAATAAAATTCCTATCATTAACTAAATTATTCCTATTTAAAACTAAATACTTACCTATAAAATAAACCCTAAGCTAGCTACAATATAACTAATAGTTGCATTGCAGCTAGCTTAGGGTTTATTTTTATTTTACAGGCTAGTTTGTATTTATTTTAACTAGATAGAATAGTTATTAAATAGTTATAAACTATTTAATAACTACCTAGCTAAATCAAATACAAATGTACATGTAAAATAAAACCTAACCTAAGTTACACTAACACCTAACACTACAATTAAATAAACTCCCTACATTAAATACAATTAAATAAATTAAATTAAATACAATTAGCTAAATAACAACAAAACCCCCCACTAAATTACAGAAAATAAAAAACAAATTACAGATCTTTAAACTAATTACAACTAATCTAATAGCCCTATCAAAATAAAAAAGCCCCCCCAAAATAAAAAAAACCCTAGCCTAAACTAAACTACCAATAGCCCTTAAAAGGGCCTTTTGCGGGGCATTGCCCCAAAGAAATCAGCTCTTTTACCTGTAAAAAAAAATACAAACACCCCCCCAACAGTAAAACCCACCACCCACACAACCAACCCCACAAATAAAAGCCTAACTAAAAAAAAGCTAAGCTCCCCATTGCCCTGAAAAGGGCATTTGGGTGGGCATTGCTCTTAAAAGGGCATTTAGCTATATTGCTGCCCAAAGCCCTAACCTAAAAAATAAACCCACCCAATACACCCTTAAAAAATCCTAACACTAACCTCCGATGATTCACTTACTGGGAGAAGTCTTCATCCAAGAGGCAAGATGTCCTCAACAAAGCCAGCAGAAATGGTCCTCCAGACGGGCAGAAGTCATAATCCAGACGGCATCTTCTATCTTCATCCTTCCGACGCGGAGCGGCTCCATCTTCAAGACATCCGGCGCGGAGCATCCTCTTCAAACGACGTCTTCTTCGGAATTAATATCTCTTTAAGTGACGTCATCAAAGATGGCGTCCCTTAGATTCCGATTGGCTGATAGGATTGAAGTTCAATCCTATTGGCTGATTGCATCAGCCAATAGGATTTTTTCTACCTTAATTCCGATTGGCTGATAGAATTCTATCAGCAAATCAGAATCTAAGGGACGCCATCTTTGATTGCGCCGCTCCGCGTCAGAAGGATGAAGATAGAAAATGCTGTCTGAATGAAGACTTCTGCCCGTCTGCAGGACAACTTCTGCCCGTCTGGAGGACCACTTCTGCCGGCTTCGTTCAGGACATCTTGCCGCTTGGATGAAGACTTCTCCCAGTAAGTGAATCTTCAGGGGTTAGTGTTAGGATTTTTTAAGGGTGTATTGGGTGGGTTTATTTTTTAGGTTAGGACTTTGTGCAGCAATAGAGCTAAATGCCCTTTTAAGGGCAATGCCCATCCAAATGCCCTTTTCAAGGCAATGGGGAGCTTAGCTTTATTTTAGTTTTAGGCTTTTATTTGGGGGTTTGGTTGTGTGGGTGGTGGGTTTTACTGTTGGGGGGTTGTTTGTATTTTTTTTTTACAGTTAAAAGAGCTGATTACTTTGGGGCAATGCCCCGCAAAAGGCCCTTTTAAGGGCTATTGGTAGTTTAGTTTAGGCTAGGTTTTTTTTTTATTTTGGGGGGCTTTTTTTTATTTTGATAGAGGTATTAGATTAGGTGTAATTAGTTTAAAGATCTGTAATTTGTTTTTTATTTTCTGTAATTTAGTCTTTGTTTTTTTTGTAATTTAGCTAATTTTATTTAATTTATTTAATTGTATATTTAATTTAAGGAATTTATTTAATTGTAGTGTAGTGTTAGGTGTTAGTGTAACGTAGGTTAGGGTTTATTTTACAGATAAATTTGTATTTATTTTAGCTAGGTAGTTATTAAATAGTTATTAACTATTTAATAGCTATTGTACCTGGTTAAAATAAATAAAAACTTGCCTGTAAAATAAAAATAAACCCTAAGCTAGCTACAATGTAACTATTAGTTATATTGTAGCTATTTTAGGGTTTATTTTATAGGTAAGTATTTAGTTTTAAATAGGAATAATTTAGGTAATGACAGGAATTTTATTTAGATTTATTTAAATTATATTTAAGTTAGGGGGTGTTAGGGTTAGGGTTAGATTTAGATTTAGGGGTTAATACATTTAATATAGTGGCAGCGACATTTGGGCGGCAGATTAGGGGTTATTAAGTGTAGGTAGGTTGTGGCGACATTGGGGGCAGGAGATTAGGGGTTAATAAATATAATGTAGGTGTCGGCGATGTTTGGGGCAGCAGATTAGGGGTTAATAAGTATAATGTAGGTGACGGCGATGTCGGGGGCGGCAGATTAGGGATTAATAAGTGTAAGATTAGGGGTGTTTAGACTCGGGGTTCATGTTAGGGTGTTAGGTGTAAACATAAAATGTGTTTCCCCATAGGAATCAATGGGACTGCGTTACTGAGTTTTACGCTGCTTTTTGGCAGCCGGCCCTCCCCATTGATGTCTATAGGGAAATCGTGCACGAGCACGTACAACCAGCTCACCGCTGACTTAAGTAGCGCTGGTATTGGAGTGAAATATGGAGCAAAATTTTGCTCTACGCTCACTTCTTGCCTAATAACGCCGGGTTTGTAAAAACCTGTAATACCAGTGCTGTAGGTAAGTGAGCGGTGAGAAAAAAAACTGCACGGTAGCACCGCACAGCCTCTAACGCAAAACTCGTAATCTAGCCGTTAGTTTGTATATTAAAGGGACGGTCTAGTCAAAATTAACTTTCATGATTCAGATAGGGCATGCACTTTTAAACAACTTTCCAATTTACTTATCTTTTGATTTGCTCTCTTGGGATTTTTTGTTGAAAGCTGAACCTAGGTAGGTTCTTATGCTAATTTCTAAGCCTGTGAAGGCCGCCTCTTATCTTAGTGCTTCTTGACAGTTTTTCAAAGTTAGACAGCGCTAGTTCATATATCCCAATTAGATAACATTGTGCACACTCCAGTGGAGTTATTTATGAGTCAGCACCGATTGGCTAAATACAAGTCTGTAAGTAGCACTGTGATAAGGGGCAGTCTGCAAAGGCTTAGATACAAGGTAATCACAAAGGTAAAAAGTATATTAATATAACTGTGTTGGTTATGAAAAACTTGTGAACGGGTAATAACAGGATTATTTTTTTTTTAAAACAATTAAATTTCTGGAGGAGACTGCCCCTTTAATTTTTTATTTTTTCAAAAACACCTTAATAGGGCCAACACTTTTTTTAGCTTGCCTTGTACTTTTAAAGGTTAAGGCAGGGAGCGTTATAAGTGGTCTCTAAAGCCACTAAAGACAGCCTCTTATCACATGCTTTTGTATTTGCTTTTCACAACAGAAAACTGATAGTACATGTGGGTCATATAGATAAAAATGTGTTCACGCCCAAGAATTAATTTAACATTTAGCACAACACAGTACTAACTGCAACGCAATAGATAATAAATAAAAAGTCATGTGATTAGGGGGCAGTCTGCAGAGGCTTAGAAACAAGGTAATCACAGAGGTAAAGAGTATATTAATATAACTGTGTTGGTTATGCAAAACTGGGGAATGGGTAATAAAGGGATTATCTTTCTTTTAAAACAATAAAAATTCTATTGTAGACTGTCCCTTTAACGCTTGAGTCTTATCCAACATGACTTATGCGCTCTCATATAGAAGTCTATTATGTGAGAGATTTTTCACACCTGCACTGTCAGATATGCCTAGACTATCTCTTGAGCAATAAAAAATAAACTTTACGCTCGAGTGATGTTAATGCACAATAGCACTAATATTATTGTACTTCACTTTTTTATAATAAGTGTCATTCCATTTTCAATATAGATACAGAAGGGAATTATGCACAATTACACTACACAAATCTAAGCATCTAGAACACAACATACGTAGCATCTTATGGGAAAAAAAGTTGTTTACTAAACTTAACTTATAAAGGACTCCCCATTATTAGAAGATCCAATGCACACAAAGCCATGGACCTCACTTGTACCATAAACACAGGGGAAGCACATGGCAGTGACATTCAGTTCAACTCAATTCAAGTAGATTAGGAGAGCTTAGGAGCTATATATATATTACAAAGCAATACAGTAGTGACCTGACAGGATATAGATGGGTCTCTGACCACTGAATAGGTATCTTGTGCCACATTTACACATTATGTGGTTAAGGGGTGTACTGTAAGGTTGTGACTCTTTTTCTACTGGACTGGGTTAGGTAGTTGCAGGATGTAAAGCACTATCTGTGCCACAGGTTTAGTGAAGCTGCTTAGCTTTACAACCTTTTTAGCAACAGAACTTTATATACGTCAATAAAATATTTGACACTCGAATACCAAAAGATCCTGTGATTTACTTAATTGATAAACCCCCTAACTTGAATTGCATGCATATGTGTTCACACCCATACATATACATACATACACACATACATATACATACACATACATACACACATACATATACATACACATACATACACACATACATACACATACATATACATATACATACACATATACATATACATACACATACATACACACATACATATACATACACATACATACACACATACATATACATACACATACATACACATATACATATACATATACATACACATATACATATACATACACATACATACAAATACATACACATACATACACACATACATATACATACATATACATACACATACATACACACATACAAATACATACACATACATACACACATACATATACATACACATACATACACACATACATACACATACATACACACATACATACACATATACATACACATATACATATACATACACATACATACACACATACAAATACATACACATACAGTATATACATACATAAACAAATACACATACATACACACATACAAATACATACACATACATATGTATACATACATACACATATACATATACATACATACACACATACATACACATATACATATACATACATACACACATACATACACATATACATACATACACATACATATGTATACATACATACACACATACATACACATATACATATACATACATACACATATACATACACATATACATACATACACATACATATGTATACATACATACACACATACATACACATATACATATACATACATATGTATACATACATACACATATACATACATACACATACATATGTATACATACATACACACATACATACACATATACATACACATACATATGTATACATACATACACACATACATACACATATACATATACATACATATGTATACATACATACATACACACATACATACACATATACATACATACACACATACATACACATACATATGTATACATACATACACACATACATACACATATACATATACATACATATGTATACATACACATATACATATACATACATACACACATACATACACATATACATATACATACATACACATATACATATGCATACATACATATACATACACATACATATGTATACATACATAAACACATACATATACATACATATGTATACATACATACACACATACATACACGTATACATATACATACATATGTATACATACATACACACATACATACACATACACATATACATACATACACACATACATACACATATACATACACATACATATGTATACATACATACACACATACAAATACATACACATACATACACATACATATGTATACATACATACATATACATACACATGCATACACATACATATGTATACATACATACATATACATACACATGCATACACATACATATGTATACATACATACATATACATACACATGCATACACATACATATGTATACATACATACATATACATACACATGCATACACATACATATGTATACATACACACACACATACAAATACATATACATACATATGTATACACACATACAAATACATACGCATACATATGTATACATACATACACATACAGTATATACATACATAAACACATACATATACATTCACACATACATATACATACACACATACATATACATGCACATTTATACAGAAACACATACACATACATGCATATGTATACATACACACACACTTATATGCAGTAACACACATACACATGTATAAATACACACATACAGTACACATACATTTTATGCATACAGTACACACACATACAAATGTATACAGACACACATAAATATAGATACACATATATACAGACACGCATACACTTGTATAAATACACAAATGCATACACATACACATACAGTATATACATACAGTACACACATACAATTACACACAAATACACACACATACACATGTATACATACACATACACATACATACACATGTATACATAAACATACATACACATGTATACATACACACATATAAATACACTTGTATACACACAGACACACATATATACATACATATGTATACATACACAAACATACACATACATACACACATGTATACACACATACACATACATACACATATATACAGACACACATACATACACGTGTATACAGACATGACATACAAATACATACACATGTATACACACATACAAATACATATACACACATACATACACATGTATACATACACATACAAATACATACACATATATACAGACACACATTCACATACATGCACATGTATACATATACACATACACATGTATACAGACAGACATACACATGTATACATACACACATACACATATATACAGACACACATACACATGTATAAATACACACATACAAATACATATACACACATACATACACATGTATACATACACACATACAAATACATACACATACATACACACATTCACATACATGCACATGTATACATATACACATACACATGTATACAGACACACATACACATGTATAAATACACACATACAAATACACATACAGTATATGCATACTGTATACACATAAAATTACACACACATACACTGACTGGCCACTTTATTAGGTGCACCTGTTCAACTGCTTGGTAGCACAAATTGCTAATCAGCCAATCACATGGCAGCAACTCAATGCATTCAGGCATCTAGATATGGTGAAGACAACTTGCTAAAGTTCAAACCGAGCATCAGAATGGGGAATAAAGGGGATTTAAGTGACTTTGAACGTAATATGGTTGTTGGTGCCAGACAGACTGTTCTGAGTATTTAAAAAAACTGTTGATCTACTGGGATTTTTACGCACAACCATGCCTTGTTGATGTCAGAGGAGAATAGGCAGATTGGTTTGAGATGATAGAAAGGCAACAGTAACTCAAATAACCAAAGTATGCAGAATACCATCTCTGAACGCACAACACGTCGAACCTTGAAGCAGATGGACTACAGCAGCAGAAGACCACACCGGGTGCCACTCCTTTCAGCTAAGAACAGGAAACTGAGGCTACAATTTGCACAGGCTCATCAAATTGGACAATAGAAGATTGGAAAAGCATTGCCTGGTCTGATGAGTCTCGATTTTAGCTGCGACGTTCAGATGGTAGGGTCACAATTTGGCGTAAACAACATGAAAGCATGAATCCATCCTGCCTTGTATCAACGGTTCAGGTTGGTGGTGGTGGAGTAATAGTGTGGGGGATATTTTCTTAGCACACTTTGGGCCCCTTAGTACCAATTGAACATTGTTTAAATGCCACGGCCTACCTGAGTATTGTTGCTGACCATGTCCATCCCTTTATGACTACAGTGTACCATCTTCTGATGGCTACTTCCAGCAGGATAATACACCATGTCACAAAGCTCAAATAATCTTAAACTGGTCTCTTGAACATGACAATGAGTTCACTGTACTCCAATGGCCTCCACAGTCACCAGATCTCAAACCAAAAGAGCACCTTTGGGATGTGGGGGAACGGGAGATTTGCATCATGGATCTGCAGCCAACAAATTGGCAGCAACTGCGTGATGCTATCATGTCAATATGGACCAAAATGTCTGAGGAATGTTTCCAACACCTTGTTGCATCTATGCCATGAAGAATTAAGGCAGTTTTGAAGGCAAACTTGGTCCAACTTGGTACTAGCAAGGTGTACCTAATAAAGTGCCACATATACATACACATATATACAGACACACATACACATGTATAAATACACACAAATACACACACATACAGTATATACATACAGTGCACGCATACAATTACA
This sequence comes from Bombina bombina, assembly GCF_027579735.1. Classification (NCBI taxonomy): domain Eukaryota; kingdom Metazoa; phylum Chordata; class Amphibia; order Anura; family Bombinatoridae; genus Bombina; species Bombina bombina. Next base: position 1,571,441,158 of record NC_069499.1, read on the forward strand.
CACACATACATATACATGTATACACACATACATATACATAAACACAGGGCTGCCATCAGGGGGTGACAGGGGTGACTGCTGTCAGGGGCCCAATGGGCCAGGGGGGGGGGGCCCATGAGGCAAGAACTTAAAAAAAAAAAAAAAAATTTACATTTTGGCAGCCACCAGTTGGTACTACAGCAGAGTGCTAATTGAGCATGGGAAAAGTTATTACAAGGAGTAAAGTATTAGCATTTGAGAGGATTTCTGAGTGTGCACTAAATCACTATGCACAGTGTGAGACAGACTTGGCACTTTGTTTGTGTGCCTGAGTCAGACGGAAGATCACTTTTATTTGCAGAGAAGGTAGGACTTACTTAACAAATGTTTTTTATTTCTTTGTGCAATTTCAGATTGTAACTTCAATGTGGTAGTAGTTTTATGGTGGGGCCAGGTGTCCATAAAAACACATTTTCTTTTAGCAACAGTGTATTTATGATTATTTGACATTCCAATGCTGTAAAAATTCTATATTTAAAACCATGCAGAAATGTTTCCTCCTCAAAACACAAATGGTAGGTGCCCTTTTGGCAGATATGTGTGTATATATATATATATATATATATATATATATATATATATATATATATATAATATATATATATATATATATATATATATATATATATATATATATATATATATATTACATTCCAGTTTACTGCCCCTTTATGCAAGGACTTTCCAGATGCAAGGAGGCATTTTATCATTTATATTTTTACATCTGCATAAAATGTTATACTCTCAGACTAAGATTGCTCAGTGTTTGAAATGAGACAGGTTAACTTAAAACTGGTCAGTTTGCACTACAGCTGACTTAATTTTGAAATACATACCAACAAGCCTAAATCCTGCATTTAACCAAATCTAATGGTATGAGTACCACAGCTTATGGTTCCACTAAGACCATATAGAGTACAGCATTTTCAAAATCCATAAGTACAGCTGACAGATGGGAACATTTGTACACTATATTTTAAGTGGTGCTCTTGGTTGGGGAAAATGGGGAAAAAACAAACAAACATATGTCAACCTTTAAAAAGTACTTTTCTTCATCTAGCAATCTACCCAGATCATTAATGTACAATTAATTTTGAATTAACAGAATTATTTTTGTTTGCACATTTACAAATATGATTCTTTAAAAAGTGATCTCTTAATTGCTGCAATTTTTTTTATCATGCATGTCACACACTGTTGATTTAGGGGATGCAAGATGCATAAATATTTCCTCCTGTGAGTGTTTCTGTGGGTGTCTGTGTTTATGTCTTTGTGCTTTGGTTGGTGTCTCTATGAGTGTGTATGTATTTTTTTTTTCTGTGGGTCTCTCTGTGAGGGTGGGTGTGTATGTCTTTGTGCATTTTCTGTGGATGTCTGTGAGGGTGTGTGCATATGTCTTTGAGATTTTTCTATGGGGGTCTCTGTGAGGGTGTGTGTATGTTTGTCTTTGTGTATTTTCTCTGGATGCCTCTTTGAGGGTGGGTGTGTATGTCTGTATTTTCTGTGGATGTCTCTGTGAGGGTGTGTGTTTTCTGTGGGTGTCTCTGTGAGGGTGTGAGTATGTCTTTGTGTGTTTTCTGTGGATTTCTCAGTGAGGGTGTTTGTATGTATGTCTTTGTGTGTTTTATGTGGTTGTCTCTGTGTGTGTGTATGTATGTCTTTGTGTGTTTTCTGAGGCTGTCTATGTTGGTGTTTCCTTGGGTGTATGTGCAAGTTTGTGTGTGTGTGTGTCCATTGTCTGTTCCTTTTTAGGACATTTTGACCTTACTACTGATTATTCACATCTTTCTACATACTTTGAGCTAACAAGACCTTTCCGGAAGTCACTAATTCACCATTTAGTTGGCATCTTCCTTTACAAAAAGATAATCAGAACTCCATATTTTGTTTTCTAAATCTCCTTTTTTTTTTTTTTTTACAGAATTGTACTTTACCTCATTACTTGTCAGGTCAATGTAAACAAGTGCTGAGTGTCTGTTTGGGTGTCTGTGTCTGAGTGTGTTTCTTTGCATGTCTGCTATAGTGTTTCAGTGTATGAGTGTATCTGTGTTTGTGTATGTTACTACCTTTACAACATTTCCAAGTTTAAATAGACACTTAAGAATAGAGTGCATACACGTTTTAGTCACTTGGTAAAAAATTGCACATGTCAAAGGAGGGGGGGGGCTGATCAATGGTTAAGTCAGGGGCCCCAAAATTTCTAGTGGCAGCCCTGCATACACATACATACACATGTATACATACACATACTTACACATGTATACATACAGATGTATACATACACACACACATATATACAGACACACATGAATATACATGTATAAATACACACATACATACACATGTATACAGATATACAAATGCATACACATCCATACATACACATGTATACATACACACATACAAATACATACACATATACAAATACACATATATAAATATACACATACATACACATGTATACACACATGCAAATACTTACATATAAATATACATACATAAACATATATACATACACACATACACATATATACAGACACACATACAAATACATACACATGTTACACACATAGATACACATATATACATACATACATGCATACACATAGGTACACACATAGTTAATACATACACATATATAAATACACACGCAAATACAGATACAGACACACATACATACACATGTATACACACATACAAATACATACAAATATACATACATACATACAAATATACATACATACGCATATATACATACATACACATACAAACACATGTATACACATACAAATACATACACATATATACAGACACACATACAAATATATACACATATATACACATGGTACACACATAGATACACATATATACATACGGTACACACATAGGTACACATATATAAATACACACACAAATACACATACATCCTGCCTTGGAAAACTTATAGCCTCCTTTGGATTCCAGTACCACTTATATGCTGATGATACCCAAATCTATCTTTCCTCTCCTGATATCTCTCCCTCTTTACTCAACCAGATTTCTGACTGCCTCTCTGCAATTTCCTCTTGTCTTCACACTACCTCCAACTCAATCTGTCCAAAACTGAGCTGCTTCTTCCCCCCCCCCTCTTCGAGACATCCAACACCTGACATTTCTCTGACGGTTGGAGACTCTATTCTCAACACCTCACCCCAGGTCCGCTGTCTTGGGGTCACACTAGACTCAGAACTCACATTCAACCCACATATACAAGCGCTTACCAAATCCTGCCTTTCACACCTACGCAACATTTCCCTTCCTTACTCAAAAAACTACAAAAATACTTATTCATTCCCTCATTTTGTCACTCATTGATTATTGCAGTCTACGTCTAAATGTCCTTGCAAAACACCGCCTCTGCTCCCTCCCATCTATTATGAATGCTTCTGCTAGACTCATCCACCTAAGTCACCGATCTACATCAGCTGCTCCACTCTGCCAGTCTCTACACTGGCTCCCCATACACTCCAGAATATAATTTAAAGTATTAACCCTAACCTACAAAGCACTCAACAGTCTAACTTCCAACTATATTTCCTCTCTCATCGTGAAATATTCCCCATCCCATCCTCTTCGATCAACCTCTGACCTACGTCTCTATACTCCTGTTATCTCTACGTCCCACTCCCACCTCCAAGACTTCGCACGTGCTGCTCCTGTCCTCTGGAACTCTCTACCCCACTCCATTAGACTCCATTAGACTGTCTCCTACCTTGTATAGCTTCAGACGCTCCTTGAAAACCCACCTATTCAGAGAGGCTTACCATCTCTCCTCCATCCCGCATCCGAACCAAACTAATACATGTACATGAACTGCCTGACTCACTGCTGCAAATACAACCGATGTAACAAGCTACCCCAACCTTATGTCTCTGCACCCTTAACCTATAGACCGTGAGCTCTCCGGAGCAGGGTCCTCTTCCTCCTGTACTAGATTTGTTTAGTTTTGTATTTTTTCACAAATCTTTGTCATTGTATACCCCTATCATTGTACCCAGCGCTACGGAATTTGGCGGCGCTTTACAAATAAATGATAATAATAATAATAATACACATATATAAATACACACACAAATACAGATACATACATACATACACACATACACATACACTATATACAAAAACACATACAGGAAGAAAACCCTTTATCCAAACTACTTGGGACTAGAAAAGCTTTGGATTTTGGAATATTTGTATATTTGCATGTGTAAAATAGGACAGCCTAGAGAGATGGGATGGAACCAAATATAAATAACAATGTCTTATGTAATTTAGGCAGGGCCGTCTTTAATATTGACTGGACCCTGGGCAAACATTATCTTGCCCCCCCCCCCATGCAATTTCACTCTCCACCCCAACATCCCTGTTACGGTTACCCTTAGTCTCGCTGAGAGATGGACCGCTTAGTAGCCTGGATCCCTATTGCTAAAGAGGGGAGAAGCTGCTTTCCATAGTATTCTATATGAGTCTCGCAAATATAGAATAATCTCCCTTAGCTGCAGTACAGCTAGGATACCCTTCTGCCCACAAAAACGAGTCAACGCTGCGATTGAGGGTCAAACAAGAACTCAGGACTGGGATGCCCAGCCTGCTTTTTATTAAGGTTACATGCACACAGGGCACTCCCAGGGGGAGAGGGGGGGAAGCACAAAATCCCCCATCACACATTTAGATAGAGAGCACTGTCCTTTGACAGGCCACAATAGGATTACAGTACTTAAGATAACAAGTTTACAAGTTCATCTTATCAATTAGCAGTCTGGCTCCGGAGGTGATTAGACAATGGGATTGGTTATCTCTAAACTTAGAGCTGAAGCCAGCAAATGTGTATTTAGGCAATAGTTTCTAAAAGCTGAAAAAAGTTAACTCTTTATGAAATGATACTTGTTACGGTTTTCTTGGAGCCCTTCTTAGGCGCTGGCTTGCTGGTTCAGGCATTGCTGCTGGGAAATAAGCTCTTCACAACAAAATAACTAATGCTTCTGTAACAGTGCTCCCTTTCTGTGGAACACTCTGGCAGACACGGTCTGACCCCTTTTCGGGGCAGACTAAGGCTGTCCAGACCGCTGGTTATGCGGGGCTGAGGTCGGTTTGTCTGGACAACCCGTCGGCGTTGCCATTCTGTTTCCCAGGTCTGTAAGTAATGGTGAAATTGAAGGGTTGCAACGATAAGCTCCAACGTAATAGCCTGCCGTTATCTCCAGAGACCCGGTTCAGCCACACCAACGGGTTATGGTCGGTGACCAGAGTGAACTCCTGCCCATATAAATAGGGAGTCAATTTCTTTAATGCCCACACCAAAGCCAAACACTCCTTTTCGACCGCTGCATAGCTGACTTCGCGGGGCAGGAGCTTCCGGCTGATGTAGGCAACTGGATGCTCCCCTCCATCTTCGCCTACTTGGCTGAGGACGGCTCCCAGCCCAAACATGGAAGCATCTGTATGGACGATAAAACGTTTGTTAAGGGCTGGGGCCGCCAAGACAGGAGCGTTAATTAGAGCATTTTTGAGAGCCTGGAAAGCCGTTTCACAGTGGGGAGACCACAGGACCTGTCGAGGTAAGTTCTTCTTGGTCAAGTCAGTCAGGGGTTTGGCAAGTGTGCTGTAGTCTGGTACGAACCGTCTATAGTACCCTGCCGTGCCCAGGAAGGCTAGGACCTGAGTCTTAGTGATGGGGGTGGGCCAATTGGCGACAGCTTCTATCTTGGCCGGCTCTGGTCGCTGCTTTCCACACCCCACCCGGTGACCCAGGTACTGTACCTCGGCCATCCCAAAGTGACATTTTTCTGGCTTCAGAGTCAGGCCAGCAGCCCGGATCTGATCCAGAACCATTCCTACATGAGCTAAGTGGTCCTCCCAGGACTCACTGTGGATCGCTATGTCGTCCAGGTAGGCGCAAGCAAAACTCTGGAAGCCATCCAGGAGCCTATCCACCAAGCGCTGGAATGTAGCTGGGGCATTCTTCATCCCAAACGGCATTACCCTAAACTGATATAAGCCGAATGGGGTGACGAATGCCGACTTGGGGATAGCCTCCGGGGCCAGGGGAATCTGCCAGTAACCTTTGCAGAGGTCAATAGTGGTCAGGTAATTTCCCCTGGCTATACGATCGAGTAGCTCGTCTACCCTGGGCATAGGGTAAGCGTCCGTCACGGTTTTTTCATTGAGCCTCCGATAGTCTATGCAGAACCGGGTGGTCCCATCTTTCTTGGGCACCAAGACAACTGGGGAGGCCCAGGGACTATCGGAGGGCTCAATTACCCTGAGCTGGAGCATCTCATCGATCTCCTTCTTCATTCCTGTCCTAACTGCTTCGGGGATTCGGTACGGAGCCTGGCGCAAGGGAGCTTGTCCCGGAGTATCTACCTGGTGGGTGGTTAAAGTAGTGTACCCTGGCTTCGGGGAGAAGGTGAGGTGTTTGGACTGGAGGAGTTGGCTGAGCTGCTCCCTTTCAGTGGGGCTAAGTCGGTCTCCTATCTGAACCTGAGCCACTATTCCGGTGGGGAGACTCTTTTCTAATAGGTCTGGAATGGGTAGACTGTCTGGGTCTTCCTGAGGGGAACAACATACGGCCGTCACGTTCTCTGGTCGCTCAAAATATTCCTTGAGCATGTTTACATGGAATGTCTTTCTAAGATTGTTGTCATGGCAGCTAGCTATCACATAAGTGGTGTCTCCCCTTTTCTCTACGATCTGGTAGGGACCCTGCCAGGACGCCTGCAATTTGTCTGTCTTCACTGGCTTAAGTACTAGCACCTTTTGTCCTATGGTGAAGATTCTCTTTCGGGCCCCACGATCGTACCATACTTTCTGTCTTCTCTGGGCCAACTGGAGATTAGCCCGCACGGATTTGGCTAATTGCTCCATTCGGTCCCTGAGTTCCAGCACATATGGCACAATGGGGACACCGTCAGCCTCCATCTCTCCCTCCCAGTGCTCCCGGATCAGGTTGAGGGGTCCCCGTACCTTTCTTCCGTAGAGCAACTCGAAGGGAGAGAACCCTGTCGTTTCCTGGGGCACCTCCCGATAAGCAAATAGGAGGTGCGGCAGGAAGCGTTCCCAGTCTCGGTATTCCTGAGTGAACGTCTTGAGCATTTGCTTGAGGGTCCCATTGAACCTCTCACACAGCCCGTTCGTCTGGGGGTGGTATGGGGAGCTCAGGAGGGACTTAATTTTGCAAACCTGCCAGAGTTGTTGGGTCAATTCAGCTGTAAATTGGGTGCCTCGGTCGGATAGGATTTCTTTTGGAAATCCTACCCGGGAGAACACCTGTACTAGTGCATTCGCTACCGTATCCGCTTGTATGTTGGATAGGGCGACAGCCTCTGGGTACCTGGTAGCGTAGTCCACTACAGTAAGAATGTAGCGCTTACCGGAGGGACTAGGGGTAGCCAGTGGTCCCACTAGGTCAATAGCAACCCGGCTGAAGGGTTCCTCTACAATGGGCATATTTACTAGATGGGCTTTAGGGTGATCGCCTCGCCTTCCTACTCGTTGACACACATCGCAGGTGTTACAGTAAGTTCTAACGTCAGCGTGCACCCCTGGCCAAAAGAACGTGTGAGTAATGCGGTGTAGGGTACGGGTTACGGCTAGGTGGCCTGCTAAGGGGATGTCGTGGCCTATTTTGAGGATTTCTTGACGGTATTTGTGGGGCACTACCAGCTGTCGCCTACGCTGTCCCCTTTTCTCTGTCCAGCGGTATAGTTTCCCTTTTTCCCATAAGAATGTTTCGTTATCTGCCCCGCCCCCTCCGGTCTCTGCTCGTTCCCGGTACTTTTGTAAGGTCGGGTCAGTCTTAGACTCTGCCTCGAAAGCATCTGGGGTGTCCCAGGGTATGGGGCCTAACCTGTCAGGCAAGGTCGGGGTAGGTCTTACCTGTGTCTCCCGCACTGGTGAGAGCTCTCGCTCCGTCCGGGCTTGGGCCCGTGTAGTCACTGGGTCCGCCTCGTTGTTGCATACTGGAGCATAGGCAGAAGTCATGGGGCCCAAATCGTTGCCCAGTAGTACTTCGGCAGGTAAATTATCCATTAGGCCCACGTTCACAGCCCCCTTTCCCGCTCCCCAATCAAGATGCACTTTAGCTGTTGGAATTTTGTACACATCCCCCCCCGCCACTCTAACGGCCACAGTCTGTCCGGATCGCTTGTGCTCTGGCACCAAATGACTCTGTACCAGCGTGATAGTAGCCCCTGTGTCTCGCAATCCCTCGGTAGATCGCCCCTCGAGCCATACCCTCTGCCGATGGTGCTGGCGGTTATCTGAGGCAGCATATACAGGGTCTGCCTCATGAAGCGGCCCCACATATCCCTCCATAGGGGCCTCTTGGTTAACACAGAGGGCCCGGGCCGGACGATAGGACCCAGAGGGGTAATTGTAATTCCTGGGTGTCTGGTGCGTATTAAGGGGGCAGCTAGCCATGAAATGCCCTGGTTGCTTGCATCGGTGGCAAGTCGGTCTGGGACGCTCAGAGCTGTTATTGGGTGGTCCTGAGTGTCGGACGGGCCCTGTGGGCACTGGGGCTCGAAATTCAGCACGAGGGGGTGCACGGTAAACCTCTCTGGGTTCGACCCGTGCTGGAGCTCGGTAGTTCATGGGTTCGTGAAGACGGGAGTCATAATGTTCATCGGCCAATTTGGCTGCTTCTTCTAAGGTAGAAGGCCGCCTGTCTAGCAGCCATTCCTTCCCTTGCTGTTCCATGCCATTATAAAAATGTTCTAAGAGAAACAATTGTAAAATTTCCTCACCAGTCACCGCTTTACTTCCGCTCAGCCAGTGATTTGCCGCTCTCCGCATTCGGTGCGCCCATTCCATATGGGTATCGTTAGGCTTCTTTTTCATGCCCCGAAACTGTCGGCGATATGTGTCCGGAGTTACAGCGTACTGTCGCAACAGTGTCTCCTTAACTAGCTCATACTGTGTCACTTCCTCAGCACCCAGAGTACGAAAGGCTTCCAGGGCTCGCCCGGATAGTTTCCCAGACAATATCGTGGGCCACTCTCTGTTGGGAATCTGGTGCAGGGCACATTGCCTTTCGAAGTCCGACAAATATTCATCAATCCCTGTCTCGCTCTCTAGGAAGGGTCGAAATGCCGCATAGGGTATCTTGGGCCTCCCAGCATTTTCGACAGGGATGATTACCTGCGGGGCTTCAGCATTGCGGTGTGCATTCGCTAGGTTGAGTTCGTGGGCTCGAGTCTCTCGTATATCCTCATCCGCCTCCGCCATCAACTGCTGTACCAATTCCATGGAGGGGTTCGGCCCGTATAATGAGAGCCTTTCCCGAACAATCCTGGTTTTTTCGTCACTAATCGTGGTCGGTGTTTCCGCCATTGTGAAGCTCTGATCCAGTTCGGTCAATTCTGTGATCAGCTCTCTCCTCGGCCGGTTGCTGGCGTACCCCCCTCTGCTTTCAAGTAAATCCTTTAGGGTTGTACGCTTCAATTTTTCGTAAGCGCTCTCCATCCGTTCTGTACCTCTCCTAGGAAATCCAGGAAAATCCCGCCGCTGCCGCCAAATGTTACGGTTACCCTTAGTCTCGCTGAGAGATGGCCCGCTTAGTAGCCTGGATCCCTATTGCTAAAGAGGGGAGAAGCTGCTTTCCATAGTATTCTATATGAGTCTCGCAAATATAGAATAATCTCCCTTAGCTGCAGTACAGCTAGGATACCCTTCTGCCCACAAAAACGAGTCAACGCTGCGATTGAGGGTCAAACAAGAACTCAGGACTGGGATGCCCAGCCTGCTTTTTATTAAGGTTACATGCACACAGGGCACTCCCAGGGGGAGAGGGGGGGGAAGCACAAAATCCCCCATCACACATTTAGATAGAGAGCACTGTCCTTTGACAGGCCACAATAGGATTACAGTACTTAAGATAACAAGTTTACAAGTTCATCTTATCAATTAGCAGTCTGGCTCCGGAGGTGATTAGACAATGGGATTGGTTATCTCTAAACTTAGAGCTGAAGCCAGCAAATGTGTATTTAGGCAATAGTTTCTAAAAGCTGAAAAAAGTTAACTCTTTATGAAATGATACTTGTTACGGTTTTCTTGGAGCCCTTCTTAGGCGCTGGCTTGCTGGTTCAGGCATTGCTGCTGGGAAATAAGCTCTTCACAACAAAATAACTAATGCTTCTGTAACAATCCCAAAAAACAACTAAATCAATTTATTTTATAATTTGTTTTTAATTATTAGCCAAGCAGTGGATCATCCACTCCTGGGCTAATCATTAAAAAACAAATTGCAATATGTAAAACTGGACCTAAGCAGTACTAATAAGTAAATCAATATATAAATTCCTCCATTCTGGATTAATTTAATATGCTATTGAATGTGATTCTGGTGTGAGGTTAGCCGGTTAAAGAGATTTAGGGCAGCCAACAGGAGCAAAGCAAGGTAAAGACTGGAGGTGCAGACAAATATAAGTTTATTGATTGGAACAGTAGAACTACTATGGGAAGCTGTAAAATCTGAGACAGAGAGAAATAAAAACTATAAAAATAAACCTTACCTTAATGTGTGAAGTATCAGCATGACACTATACATCAGCCACAGCAGCACATGTCACTTCTTTGCTAGGAACAAGTTCCCTCTCATCCTGCACTAGACAATGCTGCATAAGAGAGGGGCATGTGTACACTCACTTATTCTTCCCACTGACACCTTTCTAAAAAGCACTGTTCCCCTAACAAACTTCAGTTAGTTGATCTTAGAGCCACAGCAGAAAGAGCAGGGCTAAGGGGACCAGCAGACTGGATGCTATCTGCCCAAGGCTGCATTAATACAGACGAGTCACACAGCCTCAAGACTGAAGAGAGCAGTGTGTGCAGCTGCACAGATGCTCAAATCTTCATGTGCCTGCCACTCCAGCTTTCTGCTACATGCGCCTATAGTCAGCCCTACCCAGAAACAATCCCCACCATCAGAGCAGTTACCTGGTAACAGTGGTAACCGCAGCAGGACCTTTTCTGATGCAGTGGGATTGGCTGGATCCCAAGTTAGGGCTTAGCATCCAGTGCTGCACAGTGCACATCTAAAAAAGCACATGGCACTAGCTTGGAATGTCACATGACATCGGAAAGGTCTGGCACAGTTTCTAACAAATAAATATAAGCAGAGAACTTTTGACTGTGACAATATTAGGATTGACTGTATGTGTCCCCCATGTCACATGACATCAGCAGTCTGGCATGAACTAAAAAAAAAATAAAAAAAATTCCACCCTTCCCCATCTAAGGGTTTATTCTTACCAGCTGAAGGTAATAATTATGTCTAGATAGGAGCAACTTGTATTAGCTACATCATATTCTAGTATTGTTTTAGCCAATTATCTCTTCTGTGCTTGTTTTCTTGAGTTAATAAATAAAAATAGCCAGCTGATGCTTATTAAGGGGTTAAAGCACTTTCTGTACTCTTTAACATCCCCACAAAAACAGAATTTATGCTTACCTGATAAATTACTTTCTCCAACGGTGTGTCCGGTCCACGGCGTCATCCTTACTTGTGGGATATTCTCTTCCCCAACAGGAAATGGCAAAGAGTCCCAGCAAAGCTGGTCACATGATCCCTCCTAGGCTCCGCCTACCCCAGTCATTCGACCGACGGACAGGAGGAAATATGCATAGGAGAAACCATATGATACCGTGGTGACTGTAGTTAGAGAAAATAATTAATCAGACCTGATTAAAAAAACCAGGGCGGGCCGTGGACCGGACACACCGTTGGAGAAAGTAATTTATCAGGTAAGCATAAATTCTGTTTTCTCCAACATAGGTGTGTCCGGTCCACGGCGTCATCCTTACTTGTGGGAACCAATACCAAAGCTTTAGGACACGGATGAAGGGAGGGAGCAAATCAGGTCACCTAAACGGAAGGCACCACAGCTTGCAAAACCTTTCTCCCAAAAATAGCCTCAGAAGAAGCAAAAGTATCAAATTTGTAAAATTTGGCAAAAGTGTGCAGAGAAGACCAAGTCGCTGCCTTACATATCTGGTCAACAGAAGCCTCGTTCTTGAAGGCCCATGTGGAAGCCACAGCCCTAGTGGAGTGAGCTGTGATTCTTTCAGGAGGCTGCCATCCGGCAGTCTCATAAGCCAATCGGATAATGCTTTTAAGCCAAAAGGAAAGCGAGGTAGAAGTTGCTTTTTGACCTCTCCTTTTACCAGAATAAACAACAAACAAAGAAGATGTTTGTCTGAAATCTTTAGTAGCCTCTAAATAGAATTTTAGAGCACGGACTACGTCCAAATTGTGTAACAAACGTTCCTTCTTTGAAACTGGATTCGGACACAAAGAAGGTACAACTATCTCCTGGTTAATATTTTTGTTGGAAACAACTTTCGGAAGAAAACCAGGCTTAGTACGCAAAACCACCTTATCTGCATGGAACACCAGATAAGGCGGAGAACACTGCAGAGCAGATAACTCTGAAACTCTTCTAGCAGAAGAAATTGCAACCAAAAACAAAACTTTCCAAGATAATAATTTAATATCTACGGAATGTAAGGGTTCAAACGGAACCCCTTGAAGAACTGAAAGAACTAGATTTAGACTCCAGGGAGGAGTCAAAGGTCTGTAAACAGGCTTGATCCTAACCAGAGCCTGCACAAATGCTTGAACATCTGGCACAGCTGCCAGTCTTTTGTGAAGTAAAACAGATAAAGCAGAGATCTGTCCCTTCAGAGAACTAGCAGATAATCCTTTCTCCAAACCTTCTTGTAGAAAGGAAAGAATCTTAGGAATTTTTATCTTGTTCCAAGGGAATCCTTTAGATTCACACCAATAGATATATTTTTTCCATATTTTATGGTAAATTTTTCTAGTTACAGGCTTTCTAGCCTGAATCAGAGTATTTATTACAGAATCTGAAAACCCACGCTTTGATAAAATTAAGCTTTCAATCTCCAAGCCGTCAGTTGGAGGGAAGCCAGATTCGGATGTTCGAATGGACCTTGAACAAGAAGGTCCTGTCTCAAAGGTAGCTTCCATGGTGGAGCCGATGACATATTCACCAGGTCTACATACCAAGTCCTGCGTGGCCACGCAGGAGCTATCAAGATTACCGAAGCCCTCTCCTGATTGATCCTGGCTACCAACCTGGGAATGAGAGGAAATGGTGGGAACACATAAGCTAGGTTGAAGATCCAAGGCGCTACTAGTGCATCCACTAGAGTCGCCTTGGGATCCCTGGATCTGGACCCGTAGCAAGGAACCTTGAAGTTCTGACGAGACGCCATCAGATCCATGTCTGGAATGCCCCATAATTGAGTTATTTGGGCAAAGATTTCCGGATGGAGTTCCCACTCCCCCGGATGGAAAGTCTGACGACTCAGAAAATCCGCTTCCCAATTTTCCACTCCTGGGATGTGGATTGCAGACAAGTGGCAGGAGTGATCCTTCGCCCATTGAATTATTTTGGTCACTTCTTCCATTGGCAGGGAACTCCTTGTTCCCCCCTGATGATTGATATATGCAACAGTCGTCATGTTGTCTGATTGAAACCGTATGAATTTGGCCTTTGCTAGTTGAGGCCAAGCTTTGAGAGCATTGAATATCGCTCTTAGTTCCAGAATGTTTATCGGGAGAAGAGATTCTTCCCGAGACCATAGGCCCTGAGCTTTCAGGGGTTCCCAGACCGCGCCCCAGCCCACCAGACTGGCGTCGGTCGTGACAATGACCCACTCTGGTCTGCGGAAGCTCATTCCCTGTGACAGATTGTCCAGGGTCAGCCACCAACGGAGTGAATCTCTGGTCTTTTGATCTACTTGAATCGTCGGAGACAAGTCTGTATAATCCCCATTCCACTGTCTGAGCATGCACAGTTGTAATGGTCTGAGATGAATTTGTGCAAAAGGAACTATGTCCATTGCTGCAACCATCAATCCTATTACTTCCATGCACTGCGCTATGGAAGGACGAAGAACGGAATGAAGTACTTGACAAGAGCTTAGAATTTTTGATTTTCTGACCTCTGTCAGAAAAATCCTCATTTCTAAGGAATCTATTATTGTTCCCAAGAAGGGAACTCTTGTTGACGGGGACAGAGAACTTTTTTCTTTGTTCGCCTTCCAACCGTGAGATCTGAGAAAGGCTAGGACGATGTCCGTATGAGCCTTTGCTTTTGACAGAGACGACGCTTGAATCAGGATGTCGTCCAAGTAAGGTACTACTGCAATGCCCCTTGGTCTTAGAACCGCTAGAAGGGACCCTAGTACCTTTGTGAAAATTCTCGGAGCAGTGGCTAATCCGAATGGAAGTGCCACAAACTGGTAATGCTTGTCCAGAAAAGCGAACCTTAGGAACTGATGATGTTCCTTGTGGATAGGAATATGTAGGTACGCATCCTTTAAATCCACGGTGGTCATAAATTGACCTTCCTGGATGGTGGGAAGGATCGTTCAAATGGTTTCCATTTTGAACGATGGAACCCTGAGAAATTTGTTTAGGATCTTGAGATCTAAAATTGGTCTGAATGTTCCCTCTTTTTTGGGAACTATGAACAGGTTGGAATAAAACCCCATCCCTTGTTCTCTTATTGGAACTGGATGAATTACTCCCATCTTTAACAGGTCTTCTACACAATGTAAGAATGCCTGTCTTTTTATTTGGTTTGAAGATAATTGAGACCTGTGGAACCTTCCCCTTGGGGGTAGTTCCTTGAATTCCAGGAGATAATCTTGAGAAACTATTTCTAGTGCCAAAGGATCCTGAACATCTCTTGCCCAAGCCTGAGCAAAGAGAGAAAGTCTGCCCCCCACCAGATCCGGTCCCGGATCGGGGGCCATCCCTTCATGCTGTTTTGGTAGCAGTGGCAGGCTTCTTGGCCTGCTTACCCTTGTTCCAGCCTTGCATCGGTCTCCAGGCTGGTTTGGGTTGTGAAGTATTACCCTCTTGCTTAGAGGATGTAGAGTTAGAGGCTGGTCCGTTTCTGCGAAAGGGACGAAAATTAGGCTTATTTTTAGCCTTAAAAGACCTATCCTGAGGGAGGGCGTGGCCCTTTCCCCCGGTGATGTCTGAAATAATCTCTTTCAAATCAGGTCCAAACAGTGTTTTACCCTTGAAAGGGATGTTAAGCAATTTTGTCTTGGAAGACACATCCGCTGACCAAGACTTTAGCCAAAGCGCTCTGCGCGCCACGATAGCAAACCCTGAATTTTTCGCCGCTAATCTAGCTAATTGCAAAGCGGCATCTAAAATAAAAGAGTTAGCCAATTTAAGTGCTTGAACTCTGTCCATAACCTCCTCATACGAAGATTCTTTATTGAGCGACTTTTCTAGTTCCTCGAACCAGAAACACGCTGCCGTAGTGACAGGAACAATGCATGAAATTGGTTGTAGAAGGTAACCTTGCTGAACAAACATCTTTTTAAGTAAACCCTCTAATTTTTTATCCATAGGATCTTTGAAAGCACAACTATCTTCGATAGGAATAGTAGTGCGTTTGTTTAGAGTAGAAACCGCCCCCTCGACCTTGGGGACTGTCTGCCATAAGTCCTTTCTGGGGTCGACTATAGGAAATAATTTCTTAAATATAGGGGGGGGAACAAAAGGTATGCCGGGCCTTTCCCACTCCTTATTTACTATGTCCGCCACCCGCTTGGGTATAGGAAAGGCGTCGGGGGGCACCGGAACCTCTAGGAACTTGTCCATCTTACATAATTTCTCTGGAATGACCAAATTGTCACAATCATCCAGAGTAGATAATACCTCCTTAAGCAGTGCGCGGAGATGTTCTAATTTAAATTTAAATGTTACAACATCAGGTTCAGCTTGTTGAGAAATTTTTCCTGAATCTGAAATTTCTCCCTCAGACAAAACCTCCCTCCTGGCCCCTTCAGATTGGTGTGAGGGTATGTCAGAACAGTTATCATCAGGGTCCTCTTGCTCTTCAGTGTTTAAAACAGAGCAATCGCGCTTTCTCTGATAAGTAGGCATTTTGGATAAAATGTTTGCAATAGAATTATCCATTACAGCCGTTAATTGTTGCATGGTAATAAGTATTGGCGCACTAGATGTACTAGGGGCCTCTTGTGTGGGCAAAATTGGTGTAGACACAGAAGGGGATGATGTAGTATCATGCTTACTCCCCTCATTTGAGGAATCATCTTGGGCAATATCATTATCTGTGGCATCATTGTCCCTACTTTGTTTGGACACTATGGCACAATTATCACATATATTTAAATGGGGAGACACATTGGCTTTCATACATATAGAACATAGCTTATCTGATGGTACAGACATGTTAAACAGGCTTAAACTTGTCAACAAAGCACAAAAAACGTTTTAAAATAAAACTGTTACTGTCACTTTAAATTTCAAACTGAACACACTTTATTACTGAATATGTGAAAAAGTATGAAGGAATTGTTCAAAATTCACACCACAGTGTCTTAAAGCCTTAAAAGTATTGCACACCAAATTTCAGAGCTTTAACCCTTAAATTAACGGAACCGGAGCCGTTTTTACATTTAACCCCTATACAGTCCCAGCTATCTGCTTTGCTGAGACCCAACCAAGCCCAGAGGGGAATACGATACCACAAGACGCCTTCTATAAGCTTTTTCGGTGATTCTTAGCTCCTCACACATGCATCTGCATGCCTTGCTCTCCAAAAACAACTGCGCATTAGTGGCGCGAAAATGAGGCTCTGCCTATAACTAGAAAAGGCCCCCATCTGAAAAAGGTGTCCAATACAGTGCCTGCCGTTTTTCTAAACAATCCCCAAGATTATAATAACTATTAAGAGTTATAATCTGCAAAATATGCTTAGCAAAGTAATCGTTTTAGCCCAGAAAAATGTCTACTAGTTTTTTAAGCCCTTATGAAGCCCTTTATTCTTTTACTTAATCTAAGAAAATGGCTTACCGGTCCCCATAAGGGGAAATGACAGCCTTCCAGCATTACATAGTCTTGTTAGAAATGTGGCCAGTCATACCTCAAGCAGAAAAGTCTGCCAACTGTTTCCCCCAACTGAAGTTACTTCATCTCAACAGTCCTGTGTGGAAACAGCAATCGATTTTAGTAACGTTTGCTAAAATCATCTTCCTCTTACAAACAGAAATCTTCATCTTTTTCTGTTTCAGAGTAAATAGTACATACCAGCACTATTTTAAAATAACAAACACTTGATTGAAGAATAAAAACTACATTTAAACACCAAAAAACTCTTAACCATCTCCGTGGAGATGTTGCCTGTGCAACGGCAAAGAGAATGACTGGGGTAGGCGGAGCCTAGGAGGGATCATGTGACCAGCTTTGCTGGGACTCTTTGCCATTTCCTGTTGGGGAAGAGAATATCCCACAAGTAAGGATGACGCCGTGGACCGGACACACCTATGTTGGAGAAAGCCTGTTATCTAATGCTTGTCACATGCACTAGGATCACATACACAGCAATTTACTTTACATTGTGACAGTTTCACTGATTGATTGGAACAGCTTAGAAATTAATTTAAATACAACACCCAAGGTGGTTTCCAAAATCTACAAGGTTCAACTAAAATATATCCAGGCTAGTGATCGAACAGAGATAGTATCTCAGGGCAGCTTGTCCCTTATGCAGATGAAATCAAGATTTATTAGAACACACATTTTCTAGAGAACCTTAGTAAATTTAAAGGGATAGTATACTGTAATTCCCCCCCCCAAAAAAAATGTGTTTCCAATGATTCGTTATACCTGCTGCAACCTATAACATGTATGAGAAATAGCTTTTTTTGTGTTTATTTTCGATATTAAATAGCTGGTTTTATTCTTTGGAACCACACTCCATTAAAACGAGTTGAACTTGCAGGGAAATCAGGTCTCTTTATTTGATCACAATATATAGCCACACATGCTTCATTATATTATCTCTGTATGTATACCAAAGCCCAGTACTAAGGAATTCTATTAAAAGAAGAGTCTGTCCCTGCGAGTGGCGAGCTGTCTCCCATAAAAATAATAAGAGCTCTCTGCTAGGCAGAAATTTGGGATAGAGGGCGAAGTATAGAGGGGGAAACCAGTGTGTTTTAAAACTTGAATATTATGCTTCATACAAATCAAATTACGCTGTTTTCAGTGCACACTTTGTTCAGTACCTTTCCTCTGTAATTTTGGTATGAATAGGTTTTCTTTCAGAATAATTAGTGTTTGAATATTTTGGTGAAAACTCGCCATCTTTAAACTGGCGAGAAAAAACAGTGAGAACTGTAGCGCAAAAATGTTTATAGAATTTCGCTGGGATCTGAGAGAAAATTTCATATACGCCCATGGTCAGCCCATTTTATGAACAACAACAATTATGCTTTGTATTTTATAGTTATAACTACGAATGTCTTTATGTTTTTTTGTTTGTGTGAATAGTTCAATTATTGGTTTTGTGTGATTTTTAAATGACACATTTTATAGTGCACCTTAGTAAAGTTTGCTTCTCCTTACCATATGAAAATGCAGTATACGCCCATTAGTGAGACACCCTGATTTCAGGGTAAAAAGTGGCTTTATGAAATTCAACAAGGGAAATTGAAGGACTAGCGAGTATCCTTATAGAATCTCACCAGCCCAGAGAAATTTATAGAATTGGCGCCTTAGAAAGAACTATTAAAAAGTTACATTTTGGGCCAGATTACAAGTGGCACGCTAACAGTTACACGCCAGCAAAACGTGTTTTTCAGTGGCTGTTTGTGGACATCGGCTATAGCCCTTATATTACAAGTTGAAAGTAAACGCGATTGCTTGAGTGAAATTGAAGGTAACGTGCTTTGGGATAGCGCGTCCTCAGAGTTCAGGTTAACTGTTTTGTGAAACAAAAAAGTGTCACAAACACATAAAAAATACATTGAATAGTACAGTTACACTCATATTAACACCATATAATAAAAGTTATTTTTAACAAAATTGGACAAAAAAGTTATAAGGGCTCAAAGATATGAGGTCTCAGACGAAGCCAAAGTGCTTAAATACATACACATTTCTAAATATGTATATTTATGTGTGTGTATATATATATATACAGTATATATATATAATACATCCAGTTCATACTGTAATTGTCGACGTTTCGGCCCCTAATTGGGCCTTCTTCAAGACAGATATGTCACGTATAAGACATAAATTCAGCCATTCAAGTTGGCATCGCTGGCGTACATCCGCCCGATCAGACTTATCTGGGAGTACGGCAGCAATGCCAACTTGAATGGCTGAATTTATGTCTTATATGTGACATATCTGTCTTGAAGAAGGCCTAATTAGGGGCCGAAACGTCGACAATTACAGTATGAACTGGATGTATTATAAATAAAAATTCATGTGGATTATCATATAAATATGCCTGTGAGTGCCCTTCTATGTAAATGATCGACATATGCACAAAATTGAGGACAGCACCCGGCACTGACTGCACCCTTAAGGTTGGAGTGCTGGGCTACCGGCTACATATATATATATATATATATGTTTAATATGTGTGTACAAGTGTATTTATATGTGTATATATGTATTTAAAGACATATATACACATATAAATACGTATGTACACATATAAAAAAATATATAAGTGCATTGGAGCCCTTTGTTGTCAAGTAGATAAAAACATGTTAAACCATATTTATGCAATATATTTATATTTAATAAAGTGTTATACTGCAAATTTACTGTATATATTTCACATTTCAATGTTTTGCACCTAACAGAATATGTTTTATGTATTTCTAAATATATATTCCTATATATATATCTGTATATCTATACAAAATACCATCAGATATATGTAGAAATATGTATTTATGAATAAATAGAACATATTCTGCTATGTGAAGAACATTGGAATGTCAAATATTCATATCTTAATAAGTTAGCGCACTAGAGAATTTGTAGTCATGTTTGCGCGCGAGCAGAGTCTTCATTTTTTTTTCTCTATTGACTTCTATGGGGAAATACATTCATGCAATATCCTAACTTTGCCTTTTTGCGCACATCAGGTTCGCTCTTGAGCAAAAACGTTTTACTTTCAACTTGTAATATGAGCGCTACCCGATGTGTGCAAAAAACATACTTCTAGTGGAGTTAGCGCGCATAGTGGGAGTGATAAATACAGCTCCACTCTTAATCTGGCCCCTTATTGCTTATCTCTCCTACCTCCTACTGGGCATGTCATTTCTTCTGCTGGCTATGTTTACGCAGCTTTTTTTAACGCCTATACTTACATATAGAAATGATTTGCATAGGTAGGGATGCCGCAGGCAACATTAACTCAAGTGTTGATATAAAGGTAAAGGAGCTATTTGCAAACAGTTTAATACACTCCAGCAAGGATCATTGGAAAGAGAAGAAATATTTAGGGAAAATTGTCCCATTGATGTGACAGTACAACAGTATAACACTAGGATTACTTCCCTTTCTGTATGGCAGTATTTTAGTTTTTTGGAGTTAAATAAACACACTCATGTCTCTTAACGCAGGCTATGAACTCGGATCCTATTGCACTTTTACAAACGTACTGTAATGTTGCTGCCATGGATGATGTTATCACAACCTTGATAGAAGCTAAAGGAACAGTGTACTGTAAATTTGTATTTCCTAATGTGTCCCCAGTGATCCATTTTACCTGCTGGGCTGTATTTACAAATAGCTCCTCTGCTTTATTTTGTCATGTGAAATATCTGATGAAATTACTGCTCGTACTGAAAATATGGATACTGCTCTTTTAAAAAGCTTTGTAAACAAGATGCAGAAGTAAAAATCAACTTCCTACTGGGGGGTGGAAGAGAGAACCCAGCCCATTTGAAAGGGTGTTCCTGTAGCAGCTTAGAATACAATTAACTCTTAGATAGTGTTTGAGCTGTGTTGCAATTACAGAACATTCCAGTCATCTTGCTATAGAACATCATATCAGCCAAGTGGAAACATTTCAAAATGAACTAGTACCTTCTTGGTGCTTGTATGTGTATATACATATATATTTATGTGTTACTATGTGTATATACATATATATTTATGTGTTAATATGTGTATATACATATATATTTATGTGTTATTATGTGTATATACATATATATTTATGTGTTAGTATGTGTATATACATATATATCTATGTGTTAGTATGTGTATATACATATATATTTGTGTTATTATGTGTATATACATATATATTTATGTTTTATTATGTGTATATACATATATATTTATGTGTTACTATGTGTATATACATATATATTTATGTGTTACTATGTGTATATACATATGTATTTATGTGTTACTATGTGTATATACATATATATTTATGTGTTATTATGTGTATATACATATATATTTATGTGTTACTATGTGTATATACATATATATTTATGTGTTATTATGTGTATATATATATATATATATATATATATATATATATATATATATATATATATATATATATATATATATATATATATTTATGTGTTACTATGTGTATATACATATATATTTATGTGTTAGTATGTGTATATACATATATATTTATGTGTTAGTATGTGTATATACATATATATTTATGTGTTATTATGTGTATATACATATATATTTATGTGTTAGTATGTGTATATACACATAGTAACACATAAATATATATGTATATACACATAGTAACACATAAATATATATGTATATACACATAGTAACACATAAATATATATGTATATACACATTCAAGCACAGAAATATATATGTATATACACATTCAAGCACAAAAATATATATGTATATACACATAATAACACATAAATATATATGTATATACACATACAAACACATAAATATATATGTATATACACATACTAACACATAAATATATATGTATATACACATAGTAACACATAAATATATATGTATATACACATAGTAACACATAAATATATATGTATATACACATAGTAACACATAAATATATATATATATATATATATATATATATATATATATATATATATATATATATATACACATAGTAACACATAACTATATATATGTATATACACATACTAACACATAACTATATATATGTATATACACATACTAACACATAAATATATATGTATATACACATACTAACACATAAATATATATGTATATACACATACTAACACATAAATATATATGTATATACACATAATAACACATAAATATATATGTATATACACATAATAACACATAAATATATATGTATATACACATACTAACACATAAATATATCTGTATATACACAAACACATACATATATATGTATATAAGCATATACTGTACATATATATTTATATTTAAAACACAGTCCCCCATTGACCTCCATGTAAAGGCACCGCCCCCACATCCCCCTATAACTGCTTTGTGCAGTTGTTTTCTAACTAAAGATGCTCACATGTTTATTTAAAGTACTGTACAGGCCTCTTTTTTGGGGGGGAAATTGGGGATCTGATCTCTAGATAATGCTTTCTAGCGCAACGTGAAACCGGCGAGCTTGCGGTCACATTAACCAGGCACTTGTAAAAGGTGGTTATAGCGCTCCTGTCGCAATCTGGCCCAAGATGTTTGATTACATAGTAAAAAAACAACTTTGCAATGTACTTAATAATTTTGCTTGTTTTTCACAGTTTTTTCACTGCTCCCAGAGAACCTGCAGAACTCAGCACAAGCTCATTTATAGTTTCAACTAATCTGCCACAACAAAGGAGATAATAAACATACTTAAAGAGACAGTATACACTCATTTTCCTATAACTGCATGTAATTGACACTACTATAAAGAATAATATGCACAGATACTGATATAAAAATCCAGTATAAAACTGTTTAAAAACGTACTTAGAAGCTCTCAGTTTGGCTCTGTTGAAAAGGCAGCTGGAAAGCCCACTGCAAGTGGGAAATATCAGACACTCCCCCCTCCCCCTTCTTTTGCATATGAAAAGACCCTTTACACAAACAGGAGCAAGCTGGAGAAGGTAACTGACGGTATTCACATAAAACTTTGGGGCTTGGTTAGGAGTCTGAAAAAATCAGAGCAATGTTATTTAAAAATAAGCAAAACTAAACATTTTTTTTTTAAACTTCATGGGCTATATAAATAGATCATCTACAAAACATTTATGCAAAGAAAAAAATGACTGTATAATGTCCCATTAACAGGTTTTTCAAGGGGTATGTTCCTGAACTGCAAGACAATAAACATTTTGCTAATAGTTTTAAATAAATGTATTATGTAAATATTATAATCACACAGATAAACTAGGCATGAATAAAATATAATTGTCACTTTAACATAATTCTGTTTAAACAACAAGTCTTCAGTACTGGCTAATGATTTGCAGGTAAAAGCCAATAACAATCTGAGAGTAGAGGGGGGGGGGGGGGAGGAAGTGTAAGTGTGGGGGAGGGGTAACAGAGGTGATTTGGAGAGAAAGGGGAAGAAGCGAGGGGGAAAAAAGTGTGTGAGTAGGAGGGGATGAGTGAGGTGAGAAGGAAAGTATGAGAGTAAAGGGACAAGAAATGAGAGAGGAGGGAGAAGAGAGTGAGGAGAGAAGGGATGTGTGTAGGAGAGGGGGGAGTGAGGGGGTAAGGGAGAGGGGTAAGGAAGATATGGGGTAGGGGAGAAATAAAGTGTGGGCAGGAGAGAGGGGAATGAGGGATAAGGAACATGTGTTTGTGTGTGGTGGGATAGTATAGAAGTAAAGTATGGGCAGGCTATAAGGCAATGAGGAGAGAAGTGAGGAATGAGAGGGGTAAAGAAGATATGGGGGTAGTATAGAAGTAAAGTATGGGCAGGATAGAAGGGAATGAGGAGAGAAGTGAGGAATGAGAGGGGTAAGGAAGATATGGGGGTAGTATAGAAGTAAAGTATGGGCAGGATAGAAGGGAATGAGGAGAGAAGTGAGGAATGAGAGGGGTAAGGAAGATATGAGGGGTAGTATAGAAGTAAAGTATGGGCAAGATAGAAGGGAATGAGGAGAGAAGTGAGGAATGAGAGGGGTAAGGAAGATATGAGGGGTAGTATAGAAGTAAAGTATGGGCAGGATAGAAGGGAATGAGGAGAGAAGTGAGGAATGAGAGGGGTAAGGAAGATATGAGGGGTAATATAGAAGTAAAGTATGGGCAGGATAGAAGGGAATGAGGAGAGAAGTGAGGAATGAGAGGGAGAAATGAGGAATGAGATGGGTAAGGAAGATATGGGGGGTAGTATAGAAGTAAAGTATGGGCAGGATAGAAGGGAATGAGGAGAGAAGTGAGGAATGAGAGGGGTAAGGAAGATATGAGGGGTAGTATAGAAGTAAAGTATGGGCAGGATAGAAGGGAATGAGGAGAGAAGTGAGGAATGAGAGGGAGAAATGAGGAATGAGATGGGTAAGGAAGATATAGGGGGTAGTATAGAAGTAAAGTATGGGCAGGATAGAAGGGAATGAGGAGAGAAGTGAGGAATGAGAGGGGTAAGGAAGATATGGGGGGTAGTATAGAAGTAAAGTATGGGCAGGATAGAAGGGAATGAGGAGAGAAATGAGGAATGAGAGGGGTAAAGAAGATATGGGGTAGTGTAGAAGTAAAGTATGGGCAGGATAGAAGGGAATGAGGAGAGAAGTGAGGAATGAGAGGGGTAAGGAAGATATGGGGGGTAGTATAGAAGAAAAGTATGGGCAGGATAGAAGGGAATGAGGAGAGAAGTGAGGAATGAGAGGGGTAAAGAAGATATGGGGGTAGTATAGAAGAAAAGTATGGGCAGGATAGAAGGGAATGAGGAGAGAAGTGAGGAATGAGAGGGGTAAGGAAGATATAGGGGGGTAGTATAGAAGTAAAGTATGGGCAGGATAGAAGGGAATGAGGAGAGAAATGAGGAATGAGAGGGGTAAGGCAGATATGGGGGTAGTATAGAAGTAAAGTATGGGCAGGATAGAAGGGAATGAGGAGAGAAGAGAGGAATGAGAGGGGTAAGGAAGATATGGGGGGTAGTATAGAAGTAAAGTATGGGCAGGCTAGAAGGGAATGAGGAGAGAAGTGAGGAATGAGAGGGGTAAGGAAGATATGGGGGGTAGTATAGAAGTAAAGTATGGGCAGGATAGAAGGGAATGAGGAGAGAAGAGATGAATGAGAGGGGTAAGGAAGATATAGGGGGTAGTATAGAAGTAAAGTATGGACAGGATAGAAGTGAATGAGGAGAGAAGTGAGGAATGAGAGGAGTAAGGAAGATATGGGGGGTAGTATAGAAGTAAAGTATGGGCAGGATAGAAGGGAATGAGGAGAGAAGAGAGGAATGAGAGGGGTAAGGAAGATATAGGGGGTAGTATAGAAGTAAAGTATGGGCAGGATAGAAAGGAATGAGGAGAGAAGTGAGGAATGAGAGGGGTAAAGAAGATATGGGGGTAGTAAAGTAGTAAAGTATGGGCAGGATAGAAGGGAATGAGGAGAGAAATGAGGAATGAGAGGGGTAAGGAAGATATGGGGGGTAGTAAAGAAGTAAAGTATGGGCACGATAGAAGGGAATGAAGAAAGTAGAGAGGAATGAGAGGAGTAAGGAAGATATGGGGGTAGTAACAAAGTAAAGTATGGTCACGATAGAAGGGAATGAAGAAAGAAGAGAGGAATGAGAGGAGTAAGGAAGATATAGGGGGTAGTATAGAAGTAAATTATGGGCAGGATAGAAGGGAATGAGGAGAGAAGAGAGGAATGAGAGGAGTAAGGAAGATATGGGGGGTAGTATAGAAGTAAATTATGGGCAAGATAGAAGGGAATGAGGAGAGAAGAGAGGAATGAGAGGGGTAAGGAAGATATGGGGGGTAGTATAGAAGTAAAGCAGAAATAAAAAGAGAGAAGCGCTCAACCTGGGAACGAACAATAGCATAATAGCTTGTTCTATGGCTAGTTACCACCCTAGAAGCAGCCTCTTTTTGCTCAATATGTGCCTTTCACAGAGAAGAACTTTCCTGAAGCATATCAGTCTGATCCTGACTTCCAGCCCCGAAATACCAGGAAATCCCTCTCTGAACAAGAGAAACAGCAAAACTCCAGACGTAAGTTTTGGCCTATTGTGTGCAAAAAGAACGTGCACCCTGAGGACTTACAATAAAAATGAACAGGCATGGAAGTTATTCTGGCTTCTGTTCTATCTCATGGAGTGCTGTTCTCTCTCTTTCTATTTTTAATAGAAGTAAAGCAGGGGTGCCCAATAGGTAGATCCCAAAGGCGCTGCTGGTAGATCTTGGCCAATGTGATCAAAATAATGTGGTCAACTTACGGATCTCAACACTGGGGCGTGAGGTTGCTAGGGATACCGCTTTATCTACCGAGTGGGTGAAGGGGCGGGTCATTAAACAGTCTGATGGTCGTACACGAAAAGTGCTACAAGATTGGATCTTGAGGGACATTGATTTCAACCAATAAATGTAGATGATTTTTAAACAACAACACAATTGGCCTATCAAAAGCATGGTTTAGTGAGTACTCTCCCAATGGATATGGCGGTATAGTATAGTTAGGAGGGTAAGCGTCAAAAGATAGAAAAAGTAAAGGCGGAGGCTGCTGTGCTATTTTAAAGGAACAAGTCTGAATGACATCTGGCAAATGAACGTGTTGACCCGGAAAGAAATGGTCTGCATGGCGCGCTATTGAAATTTATTTGTGTAAGCCTGACTGGGTCATATCAGGCCTAGCGCGCGGCTCGTGGCAGTAATTTGAATGCAGTGTTTTGTAACACAAGGGGTTGCTACTTTTGTCGTCAGGATTATTCTTTATGCTTTTGCACATCCATGTGTTGCTAAATAATGCAACCTTAAAGGGATATGAAACGCACACTTTTTTTTTCATGATTCAGATATAGAACATGGAATTGTAAATAACTTTCTAATTTACTCCTATTATCAATTGTTCTTCATTCACTTGGTATCTTTATTTGAAAAACCAGGAATGTAAGCTTAGGAGCCGGCCCATTTTTAGTGAGTAGATCTCGTTGAGCTGGTCATTTGAAAAGTAGGTCCCAACTCAAAAAAGTGTGGGCACCCCTGAAGTAAAGTATGGGCAGGATAGAAGGGAATGAGGAAAGATATGAGGAAGGAGAGGGGTAAGGAAGATATGGGGACAGCAATAGATAAAGTGGGGAGGGAAGAAAGGAGACTGAGTGGGGAGGGGAAAAGGGAGACTGAGTGGGGAGGGGAGAAAGGAGACTGAGTGGGGAGGGAAGAAGGGAGACTGAGTGGGAAGGGGAGAAAGGAGACTGAGTGGGGAGGGGAGAAAGGAGACTGAGTGGAGAGGGGAGAAAGGAGACTGAGTGGGGATGGGAGAAAGGAGACTGAGTGGGGATGGGAGAAAGGAGACTGAGTGGAGAGGGGAGAAAGGAGACTGAGTGGGGAGGGGAGAAGGGAGACTGAGTGGGGATGGGAGAAAGGAGACTGAGTGGGGAGGGGAGAAAGGAGACTGAGTGGAGAGGGGAGAAAGGAGACTGAGTGAGGAGGGGAGAAGGGAGACTGAGTGGATAGGGGAGAAAGGAGACTGAGTGGGGAGGGGAGAAGGGAGACTGAGTGGGGAGGGGAGAAAGGAGACTGAGTGAGGAGGAGAGAAAGGAGACTGAGTGGGGAGGGGAGAAAGGAGACTGAGTGGGGAGGGGAGAAAGGAGACTGAGTGGGGAGGGGAGAAGGGAGACTGAGTGGGGAGGGAAGAAAAGAGACTGAGTGGAGAGGGGAGAAAGGAGACTGAGTGGGGAGGGGAGAAAGGAGAATGAGTGGGGAGGGGAGAAAGGAGACTTAGTGGAGAGGGGAGAAAGGAGACTTAGTGGAGAGGGGAAAAAGGAGACTGAGTGGAGAGGGGAGAAAGGAGACTGAGTGGGGAGGGGAGAAAAGAGACTGAGTGGGGAGGGGAGAAAGGAGACTGAGTGGAGAGGGGAGAAAGGAGACTGAGTGGAGAGGGGAGAAAGGAGACTGAGTGGAGAGGGGAGAAAGGAGACTGAGTGGAGATGGAAGAAAGGAGACTGAGTGGAGAGGGGAGAAAGGAGACTGAGTGGAGAGGGGAGAAAGGAGACTGAGTGGAGAGGGGAGAAAGGAGACTGAGTGGAGAGGGGAGAAAGGAGACTGAGTGGAGAGGGGAGAAAGGAGACTGAGTGGAGAGGGGAGAAAGGAGACTGAGTGGGGAGGGGAGAAAGGAGACTTAGTGGATAGGGGAGAAAGGAGACTTAGTGGAGAGGGGAGAAAGGAGACTGAGTGGGGAGGGGATAAGGGAGACTGAGTGGAGAGGGGAGAAAGGAGACTGAGTGGAGAGGGGAGAAAGGAGACTGAGTGGAGAGGGGAGAAAGGAGACTGAGTGGAGAGGGGAGAAAGGAGACTGAGTGGAGAGGGGAGAAGGGAGACTGAGTGGAGAGGGGAGAAAGGAGACTGAGTGGGGAGGGGAAAAAGGAGACTGAGTGGGAAGGGGAGAAGGGAGACTGAGTGGGGAGGGGAGAAGGGAGACTGAGTGGGGATGGGATAAAGGAGACTGAGTGGAGAGGGGAGAAAGGAGACTTAGTGGGGAGGGGAGAAAGGAGACTGAGTGGAGAGGCGAGAAAGGAGACTGAGTGGAGAGGGGAGAAAGGAGACTGAGTGGAGAGGGGAGAAAGGAGACTGAGTGGAGAGGGGAGAAAGGAGACTGAGTGGAGAGGGGAGAAAGGAGACTTAGTGGAGAGGGGAGAAAGGAGACTGAGTGGGGAGGGGAGAAAGGAAACTTAGTGGAGAGGGGAGAAAGGAGACTTAGTGGAGAGGGGAGAAGGGAGACTGAGTGGGGAGGGGAGAAGGGAGACTGAGTGGAGAGGGGAGAAAGGAGACTGAGTGGAGAGGGGAGAAAGGAAACTGAGTGGAGAGGGGAGAAAGGAGACTGAGTGGAGAGGGGAGAAAGGAGACTGAGTGGGGAGGGGAGAAGGGAGACTGAGTGGGGAGGGGAGAAGGGAGACTGAGTGGGGAGGGGAGAAAGGAGACTTATTGGGGAGGGGAGAACGGAGACTGAGTGGGGAGGGGAGAAAGGAGACTGAGTGGGGAGGGGAGAAAGAGACTTAGTGGAGAGGGGAGAAAGGAGACTGAGTGGGGAGGGGAGAAAGGAGACTGAGTGGGGAGGGGAGAAAGGAGACTGAGTGGAGAGGGGAGAAAGGAGACTGAGTGGAGAGGGGAGAAAGGAGACTGAGTGGAGAGGGGAGAAAGGAGAGTGAGTGGAGAGGGGAGAAAGGAGACTGAGTGGAGAGGGGAGAAAGGAGACTGAGTGGAGAGGGGAGAAAGGAGACTGAGTGGAGAGGGGAGAAAGGAGACTGAGTGGAGAGGGGAGAAAGGAGACTGAGTGGGGAGGGGAGAAAGGAAACTTAGTGGAGAGGGGAGGAAGGAGACTTAGTGGAGAGGGGAGAAGGGAGACTGAGTGGGGAGGGGAGAAGGGAGACTGAGTGGAGAGGGGAGAAAGGAGACTGAGTGGGGAGGGGAGAAAGGAGACTGAGTGGGGAGGGGAGAAGGGAGACTGAGTGGAGAGGGGAGAAAGGAGACTGAGTGGAGAGGGGAGAAAGGAGACTGAGTGGAGAGGGGAGAACGGAGACTGAGTGGAGAGGGGAGAAAGGAGACTGAGTGAGGAGGGGAGAAAGGAGACTGAGTGGAGAGGGGAGAAAGGAGACTGAGTGGGGAGGGGAGAAAGGAGACTGAGTGGGGAGGGGAGAAGGGAGACTGAGTGGAGAGGGGAGAAAGGAGACTGAGTGGAGAGGGGAGAAAGGAGACTGAGTGGAGAGGGGAGAACGGAGACTGAGTGGAGAGGGGAGAAAGGAGACTGAGTGAGGAGGGGAGAAAGGAGACTGAGTGGGGAGGGGAGAAAGGAGACTGAGTGGAGAGGGGAGAACGGAGACTGAGTGGAAAGGGAGAGAGCTGGATAGCCAGGAGCAGTTACATTCATGGTGAGATGCTGCGCTATCTGTAATTTGTGGTTGTGTTTCCAGAGATGAGATATTAAAAGACTATTCAGAGACATAATAAGGGGTATTGTGAATGCTGAGTGGGTGTGTTTGTGCCTCTAGCTGTGCCACTCTGGGAAGGGGCACATTCCTTCACATTCCAGATATGATATTGTTAAAGATCTGTTTAACCCTTCAGGTGTCAAAACATTATTATAGGAAAGCTAAATGATCGGAACATGACCCAATATCCCCTCTAGTTTAGGCAAGATTCCCCCAACAAGCTGCAGCTCAGTGGTACACGCGTGCTGCTTCTGCACAGTATAGATCAGCCCTGAAGGGTGGAGATGACAGTCGTAGCCCTTAACAACGTAGCCAAAATATATTTAGGGCAACATGAAAAAAACTGGTGTTATTTAACCCCTTCTATGCAAACAGAGACAATAACAATTGCACAGTAATGTGCTACAGTCTCATTTGGCAATTAATGGGTTAATAACTGCTAGAACAGATAGAATAACTGCCCATTAGACATAGAAATATTTCAAAATCAATACCCACTACACAATAAAATCTGTGTTCACCACTTAGGGAAATGCATTGGGAGCCAACTGCTAATCCAGCAGTCCACACCCACCTGTTTAACCACAATGGCAACAGGTAGATGTCCTTCCCACAATGCACCTGACCAACTGCAGACAGGGACAGAACCACTGATGTCATTAAGATATTGGTAGGAATAGTTAGATTGTTAAATTCCCACCATGAAACTACAAATGTATGAAGGTGCTTTGTATATAAAACTGTAATCTGGCTCGGTTTGCTACACACATACTGACATCACATACTCACTAATGCCTGTGCACTAGAATAAGAGGTCCTGCTATGTAAGCAAGTAATGGCTAATCTAAATATGCTTGGTGCAAGGAACGACATTCTAGCAAAAGTGCCAGTAAAGGCAAATTAACAAATCATGCAGCAACTTTACCTGTGGTTTCTGGACATTAGATTAGATTTATTTGCTCTTATTAAAGGAACATGAAACCCGGAATATTTCTTTCATGATTCGGATAGAGAATACAGTTTTAAACAACATTCCAATTTACTTCTGTTAACAAAATGGCTTCATTCTTTTGATATCCTTTGTTGAAGAAATAGCAATGCACATGTGTGAGCCAATCACATGGGGCATCTATGTGCAGCTACCAATCAGCAGCTACTGAGCCTATTTATTTATGCTTTTTAACCAAGGATATCAAGAGAATGAAGCAAATTAGATAACAGAAATAAATTGCATGTTCTTTCTAAAACATGAAATAAAAAATGTGGGTTTCATGTCCCTTTAAATAGGGGTAACATAATAGCCCTCTGTCTGCAGGCCTCAGTGTGACCCTTAGTATAGCAGTAGGGGTAATGAGTAGAGTGATCTGAAAAAGGGGAAGTGGGCTGAGAGACCCCTTTGAGTATTTAGGAACTGGAGCAAGGGGGGGGGGGGTAGACTGAAAGCCTCATCTCATGATCTGGAGTGGGCTGAGAGAATCCTCTCATGCAGAGAGGAAAACAGCTTGATAATTTCCACTAGTGTATGCGGGGGGGGGGGGGGGGCTATGACTTTCCACATTAATTGTATGGTCTTGGAAAAAAATGTAACCATCCCTTATAAGGTGAGTTGTAACCCTGTAACTGCCAGCGAAGCCTTTTCATCTTCATACACAGGGAAGGTAATAGATACATCATCATCTCCATACACAGGGAAGGTAATAGATACATCATCATCTCCATACACAGGGAAGGTAATAGATACATCATCATCTCCATACACAGGGAAGGTAATAGATACATCATCATCTCCATACACAGGGAAGGTAATAGATACATGGTATAAGCTCCCAGCAGAGGTGGTAATGACAATGCAGTACTTTCACACAAGAATGTTTCTCTTTGGTATAAACAGTGTTGTTATTCATGTAAAAAGTGAAGTGACTATGTGTTAAAGGGACAGGCAACACCAAAATTGTTATTGTTTAAAAGAACGCCTTTACTACCCATTCCCCAGCTTTGCACAACCAGCATTGTTATATTAATATACTTTATAACATTTAAACCTCTAAATCTCTGCCTGTATGTAAGCCCCTACATGCTTTTTTATTTACTTTTTAGAACAGGATACTGCTAGTTCAAGTGAGCTTTATAGATAAAGATTGTGCTCATGCCCGAGGAGTTATTTAACATTTAGCACAACACAGTAATAAATGCAAGTCAATAGATAATACATAAAAAGTCATCAGGGGGCAGTCTGCAGGGGCTTAGATACAAGGTAATCACAGAGGTAAAAAGTGTATTAATATAACTGTGTTGGTTATGCAAAACTGGGGAATAAAGGGATTATCTATCTTATTAAACAATAAGATTTTTGAAGTTGACTGTCCCTTTAATACCTGATGTCAAGTCACACTGGTCTGTATAGACATTAGGCAAATAACATAAAAGGGACATATGTGGGAATCATAAAGAAATGGCAACAGAAGCTGAAGTTTTAGAACTTCTCACATTTCCAACTGGACAGTGGACACCACAATTATATTATATTCCATTTTCCATCAAACCTTAAAAAACTATTAATCAGACTTTGTCTAAGCTAACAACATTCTGGTCTGTGACACTCATAATACGTTTACATAAAAATAAGCTGACACATGAAAACGGTTTGCTTTAACTTTAAGAAAAGGTTCCAATTTACTTCTATTATCAAATTTGCTTCATTATCATTCTGTGTTGATGAGATACCTAGGTAGGCATCTGGAGCACTGCATGGCCGGAACTAGTGCTGCCCTGTAGTGCAAATGCATAACATTCTTATAAAATTGCTGCTATATAGTGCTCAAGACAAATGCACGCTCCTGAGCTTACGTCCTTGATAACAGAAGTAAATTAGAAAGTTGTTTAAAATGATATGTTCTAGCTGAATCATGAAAGAAAAGTTTTAGGTGTTGTATCCCTTTAACTCATCTAGAAACTAAAACACTTATCTGTTCTGCTCAGGCACCCCCCACAGTAACTCTCTGACATAAAGAGCAGTTCAGGAGAACGTTCTCAGCATTTCTACCCAAACCAGAGCTCTTTTGGAGTATAATCCGTTGCTAAGACCTACCAGCTGTTGCTGAACACCATCCTGCCCTCCTCACTGCCAGCCTCTGCTATCCAGTCTTCCAGGGATACAGTAACTGAAATTGCAATTGTCAGAGCATATAAGGTCTAGGAGCGTGTGCACACACTGACAGGAGGTGTGTGATGTGTGCAGGATTGTGTGAGCCGTAGGCACAGGAAGGAAGGGGTGGAGTGGATAGCTAAAATATTCCAACCCAATTCATAAAAAATATGTATTTATATCTGAGGAAGATAATACACAGGCTGCTTTTTATATTACTTATTACAACATTAAAGGGGCATTGTACTAAAAAAGAAATGTTCTGTTGTGCATCTGAAAAAGCAGCATTTAAATATGTTGAAAATATTTTTGACTGGAAAATAAATTCTTTAGATTGTAATTGAAACCGACAGCTACAGAGCAGTATTAGTTGTGCACTTCCTATTAATGCTCACTGGCTGAGAAAAGCAACCCCCACATTTCTATTGGTGGAGAGGGGCACTCGTCTGCAAGCTTGACAAGTAAATGCTTGTTTATTCAGGGTAGGAGCACACATTTAATACAAACAAAGAAAAACAACATTTTAAAGAAAGATTAAATGGTATTGGTTGATTCAAATATGCTGATGTATTTTTTTGGGATCTATTAGTTGTTTATGAAGAAATAAGTGTAAAGTTTTACAGCTAGATTACGAGTTGTGCGTTAGAGACTATGCAGTGCTAACGAGCAATTTTCTCTCACCGCTCACTTACCTGCAACGCTGGTATTACGGGTTTTTACAAACCCGGCGTTAAAAGGCAAGAAGTGAGCGTTGAGCAAAATTGTGCTCCTTACCGCACTCCAATACCAGCGCTGCTTAAGTCAGCGGTGAGCTGGTCGTACGTTCTTGTGCACGATTTCCCCATAGGAGTCAACGGGGAGAGTCAGCTGAGAAAAAGTCTAACACTTGTAAGAAAGCAGCGTAAAGCTCCGTAACGCAGCCCCATTGATTCTTATGGGGAAATAAAATTTATGTCTACACCTAACACCCTAACATGAACCCCGAGTCTAAACACCCCTAATCTTACACTTATTAACCCCTAATCTGCCGCCCCCGACATCGCCGACACCTGCATTATATTTATTAACCCCTAATCTGCCACTCTGGATACCGCCGCCACCTACATTATATTTATGAACCCCTAATCTGCTGCCCCCAACATCGCCGACACTTACATTATATTTATTAACACCTAATCTGCCGCCCCCAATGTCGCCGCAACCTACCTACACTTATTAACCCCTAATCTGCTGCATGCCAACGTCGCCACCACTATAATAAACATATTAAACCCTAAACCGCCGCACTCCTGTCTCGCAAACATTAGTTAAATATTATTAACAAATAAAGAGTTAGTAAGAGAGACAGGTCAAAATAGAAAAATGTGAAGAATACACATCTAAGCATAATTGGACCTAGAAAAAGGGACCTTATATGAAGGTAACAGTGTGCAGACCCTTAAAATTACTATAGAAACGTAATAAAAAGAGAGATAAGATAGTTACCTACGATAGGGTAACTATTACACAAGACAGGGATTTCAGCACAACCTTAATTATATATGCTTTAAAGAAGCAATCTCACCATTAAATATGGTTTATTTTGTGTTTTTCCCAATCTTACATTCACACATCAGTTTTAGAAACAATCCCAGCCCATGAATTGACAAAAGAACCAAAGAAAGGTGCACACAAAAGGTTAATGCGTTTGAAACAGACTTACAGTCACTTTATTTACAAAGACAAAGAGCACATTTTGCTCTATCACCTCAGCAATGCAGCACAATGCAGGCAACACCTCCACTAGAGGATGGTAGCGCTCTGAGCGCTAAATCTGACCATCATAGTGATCCATCAGGATCTATGCCTGTAAAGTTTTAGAACAAACTTAGATACATAAGCAAAGGAATGGCGATCAAAAAGCCCATGTAACTTAAATCAATATACTGCAAATAGATTATTTGTATTGTGCACAATACCTATATATCAGTTTTACACAGGACCTTAATGATCCAAATTAAAAGACATCACGGACTTGGGGAATGTATACAACACCAATTTCAGCGGGCACCACCATATGAGATACGGTATAAGGTGTCATAAAATACAAATGTTATAGGATCTATGTATACAGACCCAAAGCTAGTCCCAATGTGTCTTAAATTAGCTTATGTACATTATAGCGAGTTATATCGCATGTACAAGAAATTGCAGCTACAAAATGCAGAGGAGACAATTCACACATTCATAAGTTAAAGCAAACTGACAAGTGAAAGTTCCAAAAAGTGTCCATGTGTTTTGAGGCATTTGATACTTTTAAGCTGTCAGATTCTTTCTACACAGTGTATCCATCAAGCAAAGGAAAAGGTAACAGTACTTATGCCAGAAATGTATACAACCGTTCAGGCGTTATCCTCAGTCATTGTGCCGAAGTTAATTTGCACCGGACTCAATCAGAGCAAGTCCCACAGTCTGGCAGATGTTACGGTAAGTAAGAAATCCACTTTGATATGATGCCACAAAACAGCGTGGTGTTAGAGACGCCAATGTTGTCTGCAAACGAACACATCAGCCTCCAGGTACGTCACTGCCGACGCGCGTTTCACCCCCCACGTGACCTCAGAGTCATAGGGGTTTCCTCAGGGCAAACGGTTACTCAGTTTAGCTTCAGCTGTTCTTTTGATGGTCAGATCGTAAGCTGATTGGATGCCTAAGTTTGAACAAGCAACCTATAGTGCGATCTTATTTTGTTAAAAGCCATCTTCCTTAGGAAAAGGTGAAATATTTTGTAAACAAATTGGATAAAAGCATTTTTTGAAAAGCAGTTGCCTATGTGCTTTGTCTCAACCAATTCATAGGCATACAGCCAAATCTTTTAATTAAATAAATAGAAAAATACAAAATAAACAATAAAGCCTAAAAAATAAATGTATTAATATATTTGGTTCAAATGTCAAAGATAGAAATACAGTGCGGGATTAACTTACTGCTGTTAAAATAAATTCTTAGTAACTTTTTCTTCGCTTTGAGCTTAAATATAAAGAAAAAAGGTTTTAAAGGTTGTAATACATATCATAACAACCCTTTTTGAGCTGAACAAAAATAATAAAAAACAATGAAGATAAAAAAAAAAAAAAATTGAAAATATAGACATAAGAATTCATTTGAGAAAGGATAGACAGACCTTGGTTAATAACGGTTTAAAGTGTCCCCTATCATGTTCTAAGGAACGCAGCAAACTCAAATTTTTCATTAAGGCCTTTTGGCGTTACTGTTTGGAGTTTATACATCCATTTACTTTCTTTTTTGAGTAATAC
This sequence comes from Bombina bombina, assembly GCF_027579735.1. Classification (NCBI taxonomy): domain Eukaryota; kingdom Metazoa; phylum Chordata; class Amphibia; order Anura; family Bombinatoridae; genus Bombina; species Bombina bombina. The sequence goes on from NC_069499.1 coordinate 1,571,477,622, forward strand.
GTTATCAATGTCTCCTCCCCTTCCATACAAGGAACATGATTCAATACCAATAACTTTTAAGACGGATAAGTTACAATTATGGTGAGTCAAAAAGTGCAATGCCACTCCACTTTTTATCTTTCCATCTTTGGCTGCCTTTATGTCGTCTTTGTGTTCAGTGACCCTGTCTTTTAACATGCGTCTCGTTTTGCCAATGTAAAAGACAGGGCAGCTGCAAGACAGAAGGTAAATGGTGTTTTCAGTTTTGCAGTTAATAAACTGCTTTATAGGATAGGATACCGACCCAGTAGAAAATGTCCTTGTGCGAACGATGTACCAACATAAAACACAGTGGCCGCATTGAAAACACCCCTTTACCTTTCTATGTTCCTCTAACCAGTCTTTAGTGTTGGGACTTTTTATGAAGTGACTTTTAACTAGTTTGTCCTTCAAATTGGGGGCTCTCCTGGCGACTAGGGAAGGTTTTTCACCTACCATTTTACCAATTCTCTCATCAGCTTGTAGGAACTGCCATTTCTTGGACAAGATTGTACGAATCCTGTCCCAATGACAGTTATATTGGGTGACAAATCGCACTTTTTGGTCACTAGACTTAGCCTTGGTTTTATAAAGCAGGTCGTCTCTGTTTTCCTTCCTAGCTCTATTCATGGCATATTTTAGATTTCTTTTTGAGTATCCTCTATTATCAAACCTACTGAAGATTTCTATGGCATGTTTGTCGAATTTCCTCATACTAGAGCACCTTTCCTAAGGAAGATGGCTTTTAACAAAATAAGATCGCACTATAGGTTGCTTGTTCAAACTTAGGCATCCAATCAGCTTACGATCTGACCATCAAAAGAACAGCTGAAGCTAAACTGAGTAACCGTTTGCCCTGAGGAAACCCCTATGACTCTGAGGTCACGTGGGGGGTGAAACGCGCATCGGCAGTGACGTACCTGGAGGTTGATGTGTTTGTTTGCAGACAACATTGGCATCTCTAACACCACGCTGTGGCATCATTCCAAAGTGGATTTCTTACTTACTGTAACTTCTGCCAGACTGTGGGACTTGCTCTGATTGAGTCCGGTGCAAATGAACTTCGGCACAATGACGGAGGATAACGCCTGAACGGTTGTATACATTTCTGGCTACTGTTACCTTTTCCTTTGCTTGATGGATACACTGTGTAGAAAGAATCTGACAGCTTAAAAGTATCAAATGCCTCAAAACACATGGATACTTTTTGGAACTTTCACTTGTCAGTTTGCTTTCACTTATGAATGTGTGAATTGTCTCCTCTGCATTTTGTAGCTGCAATTTCTTGTACATGCGATATAACTCGCTATAACGTACTTACATAAGCTAATTTAAGACACATTGGGACTAGCTTTGGGTCTGTATACATAGATCCTATAACATTTGTATTTCATGACACCCTATACCATATCTCTAATGGTGGTGCCCGCTGAAATTGGTGTTGTATACATTCCCTAAGTCCGTGATGTCTTTTTATTTGGATCATTAAGGTCCTGTGTAAAACTGATATATAGATATTGTGCACAATACAAATAACCTATTTGCAGTATATTGATTTAAGTTACATGGGCTTTTTGATCGCCATTCCTTTGCTTATGTATCTAAGTTTGTTCTAAAACTTTACAGGCATAGATCCTGATGGATCACTATGATGGTCAGATTTAGCGCTCAGAGCGCTACCATCCTCTAGTGGAGGTGTTGCCTGCATTGTGCTGCATTGCTGAGGTGATAGAGCAAGATGTGCTCTTTGTCTTTGTAAATAAAGTGACTGTAAGTCTGTTTCAAACGCATTAACCTTTTGTGTGCACCTTTCTTTGGTTCTTTTGTCAATTCATGGGCTGGGATTGTTTCTAATACTGATGTGTGAATGCAAGATTGGGAAAAACACAAAATAAACCATATTTAATGGTGAGATTGCTTCTTTAAAGCATATATAATTAAGGTTGTGCTGAAATCCCTGTCTTGTGTGATAGTTACCCTATCGTAGGTAACTATCTTATCGCTCTTTTTATTACGTTTCTAAATATTATTAACCCCTAATCTGCCATCCCTAACATCGCCGCCACCTACCTACATTTATTAACCCCTAATCTGCTACCCCCAATGTTGCCGCCACTATACTAAATGTATTAACATCTAAACCTAAGTCTAACCCTAACACTGAAATTTAAAATTATATATCCAAGCGCCAACAAAAGAGGCAGGGTCTTAGCTAAAATTAATTACTTATCACTATTTATTACAATGTTCATTCCATTTCTGGAAGGAATTACATAAATTGAAAAGCAATGAAAATCAGTGACTGTTACAGTTTACTATTTCCAATTTTCTACCTTGGAGTCTCCAAGTGAATACAATTATTAAGTTATAACACTTTTTATGGAATCTCCAATCTTATAAAATATAAGAATTCAAGTCGAGTATCACATATAAGTCAATATGAACCTTTCATTCCCTCATGGATCCATGTTCACAATCTAAAATAAGCTCACAGTAAAAAAATGGAAATTGGGCTTTCACCTGTTTCCTTATTAAAATATATAGGATTTTAAGCTCACCCGCTAATGTGATAGCAGGGATTCTTAATACCCTAGATTTTTTCTATTGCTGGCAGTCTCTATTAAAAGGCTAACAACCATTAAGACATCGGCTTATCTCTTATAGTTTGCACAATAACATACACTCCTAATATCTGAGCGAGTGCCGCTATATCACAGCAGGTATTGCTATTTAATTTTCGTTACTTCTGGATGTAAATGTAACCGAAGCTAAGGCTCATGGATAGAGCTTAAGCACAGTATCTATGATGCTGACAGATTCACTAGTGCTTCCAGCGGGTGGCTACTATTCCAATCGCCGTGATGCAGGTGGGGACTGAATAACTATACAAAATTAACCCAGTGCATTCAAATTTTAAAAATCAACAAAATGAACAAAATTAGTGCTAACCTCTAAAACTTTGTGCCAAAATTTACAAAAGAATATGTGAATAAGGTGATATCTTGTGATTACTCACTTCTTTAAACATGTGTTTACATTCAAAATTGCAAATCTTATAACTTTATAATACGCAAATCTTATAGCTCTGAAAGCGCTATTTCTGTGAGAGAATCTGTTATCAAAACAATCCAAGTGGTATTAGATATAATGATACCGTGAAAAGGTTAATATGAAAACGTTAATAATAGAATCCTAAAAAGTCTATATTCAGTGTCTCTTCAATATTTTGTGCGGCTAACCATGTTGCCTTGAAATTTCAAATAAAACCAATGTCAAATGATTAGACCTTAGTCTTCAATAACTTCGGTATGTCCCCAGATGATGTTAATTCCCTGGACCAGTGGAGTTGCCAATCCTCCTTTTCAGTTTGTTTATGTGTGTGTCTGCAATGGTGTGCGGCTCAGTTCCTTACTTTCCCAAGTGTTTATAACGCTGCACAACTGATCCCTCTGTTAAAACAGATAAAAACAATAGTGTAGATTGCAAATATCAGTCCTAATGTAAGAAATACACTCACCAGCCAACGCGTTTCGGTCGTAAATCGACCTTTCTATTCCATAAAAAGTGTTATAACTTAATAATTGTATTCACTTGGAGACTCCAAGGTAGAAAATTGGAAATAGTAAACTGTAACAGTCACTGATTTTCATTGCTTTTCAATTTATGTAATTCCTTCCAGAAATGGAATGAACATTGTAATAAATAGTGATAAGTAATTAATTTTAGCTAAGACCCTGCCTCTTTTGTTGGTGCTTGGATATATAATTTTAAATTTCGATTGTTTCTTAGCTGACCACTAGAGGTCAATTTATCTGAGCTAGGGGTCAATACCAATAGGCGCTGGGTGTCTTTTCTTGTGAAATTTCTAACCCTAACACCCCCTAACTTAAATATAATTAAAATGAATCTTACTAAAAATTCCTATCATTAACTAAATAATTCCTATTTAAAACTAAATACTTACCTATAAAATAAACCCTAAGCTAGCTACAATATAACTAATAGTTACATTGTAGCTAGCTTAGGGTTTATTTTTATTTTACAGGCAAGTTTGTATTTATTTTAACTAGGTAGAATAGTTATTAAATAGTTACCTAGCTAAAATAAATACAAAAGTACCTGTAAAATAAAACCTGACCTAAGTTACAATAACACCTAACACTACACTATAATTAAATACATTAACTAGATTAACAACAATGAAATAAATTAAATTAAATTAGCTAAAATACAAAAAAACCCCACTAAATTACAGAAAAAATTAAACAAATTACAAGATATTTAAACTAATTACACCTGATCTAATAGCCCTATCAAAATAAAAAGAAGCCCCCCAAAATAAAATAAAAACCTAGCCTAAACTTAACTATCAATAGCCCTTAAAAGGGCCTTTTGCGGGGCATTGCCCCAAAGGAATCAGCTCTTTTACCTGAAGTTGAAGTTCAATCCTATTGACTGATCCAATCAGTCAATAGGATTGAGCTTGCATTCTATTGGCTGATTGGAACAGCCAATCGGAATCTAAGGGACACCATCTTGGATGACGTCACTTAAAGGAACCGTCATTCAGTAAGAAGACTTCATTTGAAGAGGATGCTCCGCGTCGAATGTCTTGAAGATGGACCCGCTCCGCGTCGGATGGATGAAGCTAGAAGGTGCCGTCTGGATGAAGACTTCTGCCAGTCTGGAGGACCACTTCGCCCGGCTTGGATGAAGACTTCTCCCGGCTTCGTTGAGGAATTCGGCCCTGTTGGATGAAGACTTCTGCTGCTTCCTTGAGGATGGATGTCCAGTCTTTAGAACAGTAAGTCGATCTTCAGGGGGTTAGTGTTAGGTTTTTTAAGGGTGTATTGGGTTGGTTTATTTTTAGATTAGAGTTTGGGCCGCAAAAGAGTTAACTGTCCTTTTAAGGGCAATGCCCATCCAAATGCCCTTTTCAGGGCAATGGGGAGCTTAGGTTTTTTTTTGGTGACTAAAGATTAGCATACACAGCCTTCGTCTTCCTGGTGACTAAAGATCAGCATACACAGCCTTCGTCCTCCTGGCGACTAAAGATTAGCATACACAGCCTTCGTCCTCCTGGTGAGTAAAGATCAGCATACACAGCCTTCGTCCTCCTGGTGACTAAAGATCAGCATACACAGCCTTCGTCCTCCTGGTGAGTAAAGATCAGCATACACAGCCTTCGTCCTCCTGGTGACTAAAGATCAGCATACACAGCCTTGGTCCTCCTGGTGGCTAAAGATCAGCATACACAGCCTTCATCCTCCTGTTGACTAAAGATCAGCATACACAGCCTTGGTCCTCCTGGTGGCTAAAGATCAGCATGCATAGCCTTCGTCCTCCTGGTGACTAAAGATCAGCATACACAGCCTTGGTCCTCCTGGTGGCTAAAGATCAGCATACACAGCCTTGGTCCTCCTGTTGACTAAAGATCAGCATACATAGCCTTCGTCCTCCTGGTGACTAAAGATCGGCATACACATCCTTCGTCCTCCTGGTGACTAAAGATCAGCATACACAGCCTTCGTCCTCCTGGTGACTAAAGATCAGCATACACAGCCTTGGTCCTCCTGGTGGCTAAAGATCAGCATACACAGCCTTCGTCCTCCTGGTGACTAAAGATCAGCATACACAGCCTTCGTCCTCCTGGTGACTAAAGATCAGCATACACAGCCTTCGTCCTCCTGGTGACTAAAGATCAGCATACACAGCCTTCGTCCTCCTGGTGACTAAAGATCAGCATACACAGCCTTCGTCCTCCTGGTGACTAAAGATCAGCATACACAGCCTTCGTCCTCCTGGTGACTAAAGATCAGCATACATAGCCTTCGTCCTCCTGGTGACTAAAGATCAGCATACACAGCCTTCGTCCTCCTGGTGACTAAAGATCAGCATACACAGCCTTGGTCCTCCTGGTGACTAAAGATCAGCATACACAGCCTTCGTCCTCCTGGTGACTAAAGATCAGCATACACAGCCTTGGTCCTCCTGGTGGCTAAAGATCAGCATACACAGCCTTGGTCCTCCTGGTGGCTAAAGATCAGCATACACAGCCTTGGTCCTCCTGGTGACTAAAGATTAGCATACACAGCCTTCGTCCTCCTGGTGACTAAAGATCAGCATACACAGCCTTCGTCCTCCTGGTGACTAAAGATCAGCATACACAGCCTTCGTCCTCCTGGTAACTAAAGATCAGCATACACAGCCTTGGTCCTCCTGGTGACTAAAGATCAGCATACACAGCCTTGGTCCTCCTGGTGACTAAAGATCAGCATACACAGCCTTCGTCCTCCTGGTGACTAAAGATCAGCATACACAGCCTTGGTCCTCCTGGTGGCTAAAGATCAGCATACACAGCCTTGGTCCTCCTGGTGGCTAAAGATCAGCATACACAGCCTTGGTCCTCCTGGTGGCTAAAGATCAGCATACACAGCCTTCGTCCTCCTGGTGACTAAAGATTAGCATACACAGCCTTCGTCCTCCTGGTGACTGAAGATCAGCATACACAGCCTTCGTCCTCCTGGTGACTAAAGATCAGCATACACAGCCTTCGTCCTCCTGGTGACTAAAGATCAGCATACACAGCCTTGGTCCTCCTGGTGACTAAAGATCAGCATACACAGCCTTGGTCCTCCTGGTGGCTAAAGATCAGCATACACAGCCTTCGTCCTCCTGGTGACTAAAGATCAGCATACACAGCCTTCGTCCTCCTGGTGACTAAAGATCAGCATACACAGCCTTGGTCCTCCTGGTGACTAAAGATCAGCATACACAGCCTTCGTCCTCCTGGTGACTAAAGATCAGCATACACAGCCTTGGTCCTCCTGGTGACTAAAGATCAGCATACACAGCCTTGGTCCTCCTGGTGACTAAAGATCAGCATACACAGCCTTGGTCCTCCTGATGACTAAAGATCAGCATACACAGCCTTCGTCCTCCTGGTGACTAAAGATCAGCATACACAGCCTTGGTCCTCCTGGTGACTAAAGATCAGCATACACAGCCTTGGTCCTCCTGGTGACTAAAGATCAGCATACACAGCCTTGGTCCTCCTGGTGACTAAAGATCAGCATACACAGCCTTCGTCCTCCTGGTGACTAAAGATCAGCATACACAGCCTTGGTCCTCCTGGTGACTAAAGATCAGCATACACAGCCTTCGTCCTCCTGGTGACTAAAGATCAGCATACACAGCCTTGGTCCTCCTGGTGACTAAAGATCAGCATACACAGCCTTGGTCCTCCTGGTGACTAAAGATCAGCATACACAGCCTTCGTTCGTCCTCCTTTACAGTGACAGTAAATACTTTGAGGCTGTAATATAAAATTATTATTTATACATGCTGTATATTTTTAGCATTTATTTGCACCCTTTTCCTGTAATTGAAGTCTGAAAATTGTGGATTTCCTAATCCTGAAAATTGAAAGAAGTAACGCCATGTTTCATAAATCTAAGCTTATCATTTCTGATGAAGCCAAACAACAGATATTTTGTTAACAAAATGACTGTGGCAAGTTCTATTTTTTACAGATTCAAATCCTGATTGCCTCCTCTAAATAAGGAAATTTGTTGGTGGAGTTTGACCACTGAAAAACAGCAAACAAGGGGGTCGCTCACAATCTGGAGGCAGATATTTATCAGCAAGTTTTTGTCTGCTGAAATGCACTTTTCAAGTTCCAGATAATTACAATCTTGGTACTTTTTAAAGTGACCACAAGTCAACATGATTACTTTTTTCCATGTTTTAAAGGCCATTTTTTGACCAACTTTCATCTAACTGCATGTAATAGACACTACATAATGAAGAATATACACAGATACAGTATAAAACCTTTAAAAAACTTTCTTAGAAGCTCCCAGTTTAGCTCTGTGGATGAGGTTAGTCTGGGACACCCAGTGAAAGGGGATGGGAAGCAGTAAGTGTAGACACCCCCTCCCCTGCATATGAAAAGACAAATTACACAGGTGCAGCAGGAATCTGTATACATCAGTATACATCTGACACTTTTCAGGGGGCGCTAATCTGACCTCCTTTACAGAGTGCAGGGTCGGGCTAATAGGAGAATTAGGCCCTGTACTCTGGGAAGAAGGCCCCCCTGTCGGGTCTGTTGCGCTAATGTACCTATAGATTGCTGGGGAGCCATGCTAATAGGATCATTAGTGCGGCCTACGAAGATTATGGCGCCAATTTAACATTGTGCGGGCAGACATCAATAAATGCAGACATCGTTATCATTGCACAAGCATTTCTCGTGAAATGCTTGTGCAATACCTCCCCCTGCACATTCGCAGTAAGGGGTGTCGATTATCCCGACCATTTCTTGATTACTTAAAGGGACAATCAAGTCAGAATTAAACGTTCATGATTCAGATAGAGCAGCAATTTTAAACAACTTTCCTATTTACTTCTATAAACAAAATGTGCAGTCTTTTTATATTTACACATTTTGAATCACCAGCTCCTACTGAGCATGTGCAAGAATTCACAGAATATACGTATATGCATTTGTGATTGGCTGATGGGTGTCACATGATACAGGGGGAGTAGAAATAGACAGAACTTTGAAACTTGCCAGAAAAAAAAATACTATTTATTTGAAGTTCAGACTAAGCGCTATTGCATTGTCTTTTTATTGTGCCTTTGTTAATTATGCAAATATTCTGTATTTACTGGTCCTTTAATAGATCACGTTTGTCCCCTATCCTCTTTAGGTATGTAATCTAATCTATGGCCATCCACTTAAAGGGCCAGTAAACACTTTAAAGGAATAAGAGGAACAGTACCATGATCTGAGCAGACTGTGTTTGGAAAGTAACGCCGGGTTGATCACAAATGGATGTAGGAATGTGAGAGGACGAATCTCCGTGGTATACCGTCTCCCCAAAGAGCCTCTGTGGGTGATCTAAACAATCGGTTGCTGCTTGTAAAACATTTGATGTTTTTCTGGGTCCTTGACAAAGTCCGATTGGATACGGACGAAACGCGTGTTGAGAAATTTTACCCACTCATTGGTCCAGCTGATCAGGCTCTGCACAGCACCCTCTTCCACACTCGGTTGCATTCGGCTGTGGTGGGAGAAAACTACGGAGAACCTACGACATCCAGCAGGAACCAAAGTGATTTTATCTACACCATTATGAAATGGTTTTTATGCTACTACTGTTTTTATTTCTTGTATGTTGCCATCTGTAGTGCCCTTTCTTTCTGTATAATAAATCATCTGCACCTGAATCGGGCTGCGCTTGTCTCTTCTCTCTTTTTCCAACTTTAAAGTAATAGTTTAGTCAAAATTAAACTTTCATGATTCAGATAGAGCAACAATTTTAATCAACTTTCTAATTTACTCCTATTATCAATTTTTCTTTGTTCTCTTAGTATCTTTATTTGAATGTAAGCTTTGGAGCCGGCCCATTTTTGGTTCAGAACCTGGGTAGCACTTGCTGATTGGTGGCTACATTTAGACACCAATCAGAAAGTTCTACCCAGGTGCTAAACAAAAAATGTGCCGGCTCCTATGCTTATATTCCTGCTTTTTCAAATAAAGATACCAAGAGAATGAAGAATATATGATAATATTAGTAAATTAGAAAGTTGCTTAAAATTGTAATCATGAAAGTTTAATTTTGGCTAAACTATTCCTTTAAGATTTTAATATAAAATGTTTAGTTATACATAATGAAACTACTTTGCAATATATTTTCATTTTTTATTGTGCCCCTTTAGCTCTGAAAATTTAGCAATTTCTAATACTCAGAACTTGAAATGCACCTGCTGTCTTCTCAAGGCTAGCTCTGTTACATATATGTCCCTAATTAGATTTCTCAGATAACAAATGCAAATATATGCATTTTATATTAACTTTATGACTATGATTAGCCTTGTTGTCTGCAGACTAAAACCCTGATTGCAGAAAAAAGGATGTTAATTTGTTTTAAAAAGTAGAGACTTGGCTGATCTGTTATTCTCTAGCAACACAATAGAAATGTCTTGCAATTACAATGTATTTACTATCCCTTTGAAACCGGTTGTTATGATGTCTCACAAGATGTTGCACATGAGGGTTAGTAGATGAGCTATTGTTAATAGTGGACAAATGCTCCCGGATACGTGAGTGCACATCTCTTGTAGCGAGTCCCACATCACTGGAGGCTGTGAATGATGACAGGAGTCATGTGACAGGAGCAGGCGGCTTTCACATTGGAGGATTCTAGGAAGTCATTTGGCGCTTGTTTGCTGCGACGTGGATTGTCCTAAAGGCTAAACTGTGAAATCGGTTGAGAAGCCGGTGCCCCATCCATATACAATATGTTCAGCAACATAATATGCGACCTGTTCGCTGCCGGGACACCCCACACACACATTTAATAGATGGTTTTAAATAGATATTTTTAAAGAAAAAATATTTTTCATTTAATAAAAAAAAATAATTGTATCATTATTCGGCAAAAGCAAACCTTGTTCTGTACAATTAAGTTTGGGACAATATTTTAAACTTTGTAACCTTGCAATTTAATGTAAAGAGAACTGTTAAAACCCTGTTATAGATAATAAAGGTATTATACGTACTTTCTTCTTTTTTCAAAAAAATTATTCTCTGCAGTTTTGTTGATCTGACCAAAAATGGTATTTTATTCAGTGACTAAAAAAAATTAAAACAAATATTTTTAAAATATTAAAAGTTTAAAACAAGATAGCGTGTTCACACTTTTGTTGAGCTCTATAAAAAAGAGCCGAATAGGAGACCTTTACACCTGACCAGAACTGGCTCTTGCCGCATTTGGGACGCCGGTTGACCGGAGACATATTGATGGCTGCAATCTCCTTTTAAATTGAAGGTGCCCCACACATCGGTCCTCTGAAGCAGACATCAGAGTTTGCCCACTTGTCTGTGGCGCAGAGGGGACGCGCTGTACAGAGATTCCTCGCAGTAGGCCCGCTATTTTTACAATAACGTAGGCTATCTCTTCCTCTCAGAACTGGGGATAGCTTTCACCTTTTGTGCCGCTTACTGGATATACTTTAACAGTCCTCTGTCGGTAGATCATAATCCTGACTGCCACTGAAGTCTCTTTAATGGTCTCGAGGCCCTAAAGCAAAGGATTCCACACGCTGTAAGGTATTAAATATTGTGGTTTAAACATTATATTAAGCACTCCAGGGGAGTTATACAGCTTCTAATTCTCTGAGCACTGTTTGATAAAATAGTTCATTGACTTTGTTTATACTAGACTGTTCAAGTTTATATTACCCTATTTGTTTCAATACTGATATGTCCCATTCCACCAAAAAGAAACACAAGCCTGCAACACCTTTTAAAAAAACTGTTGTGGAACATTTCAGGGACTACTCTCCACAGGAGGTCATGTCCCTCATTGAAGGGAGATCTCCCTCCAGAGCTCTGGCTGTTGATCCACTGGTGGAATCCCAGGAGATATTAACACCCTGAACAGAAAATATGACTGCTAGTATAGAGGACACTCTAACCCAGCGTATGAATATTCTGAAAGACACATTGACCAAGGCAATTCAGGGCTCTGTGGCTGAATAACGCAGGGATATAGCTGCCATAGGAGAGAGGACAGAGAGAGGAAGCACGAGGACCTTGCTGTAGACCATGCAAACCTGCTCTCATACTCTCAAAGTTTAGCCCTACAAATTTATGACGTTGAAATGATTTAACCTGGAAGACAGATATAGACAATTTAAAGTTTTGTGGAGTTCCTGAGGAGATTACTAATGCAGAGCTAGATAACTTTGTCAGAAAGTTCTGCTTCCAGTTCCTGACAGATTTAGATACCCCTGGCTTTCTTTTAGACGGGGTGCACCATACTCCTAGGCCAAGAAATATCTCAACTTAAAAACCCAGAGGTCCCTTGCTAGGATCAACTTCTTTACGCACAAGGAGAAGATCCTGAGGAAATTGGTGACTAAACCTAAAGTACCTGAAAAATTCCAACTTCTGTCAGCTTTTCCGGAATCGTCACAATATACATTGCAGAAACGCAGATCATTTGCTCTGGTTACCCAGTCTCTCAGGTTATACAACATCAAATATAGATGGGGTTACCCAACTAAACATAATCAATAGGAACGGATCGTTTCATACAGTGACTTCTCTGTAAATGAGACTTGACTTACTTAAAGATTGGAATTTAGCAGCTTCTCCAGCTTTTTCTTCACAACCAGCCACCATTGTAAGCTGCAGCCCCTGAGTGTCACACCTTATCTCAACGCACATTGGTGCGAAAAAATATGGATACTCCTACCACCTGACGAGACTGCTTCATTTTTACTTACAACACTCTACAAAAGTTAATAATATTGACTAATATTTAAGGCCATAATGCCAATATCAGACCACAGCACCTCCACATAACTGTATCCTTTTTATGTTCTTTTGCCATACTTCTTTTTGGAGGAATGTTGCCTAATGATGTTGTTTATAAATGATGAAGTTTACTCTGTCTCCTAATCTGCTGTATCATATTACTACACTGTAGCTAGACCTCACTTTAAGTATTCACACCTCTAATTAGTGTCCTAATTTAACACAGGGCCCCTTCTGGTCTGTTTCTTGAGATTGGCCTTAGATAGGATGTATCTGTTTTTAGGGTACAGGCCAATATTTCTATCACACAGAGTCCATGATTTCCCTTTAGCTCTGAATTAGATAATTTTTTTTCCCTACGATATGTACACCTTTTCCCCTTGAGTGTCACTTGATGATTTGTTTGGACACAAAAGCCCATATTTATCAAGCTCCGTACGCAGCTTGAAGGGCCATGTTTCTGGTGAGTCTTCAGACTCGCCAGAAACACAAGTTATGAAGCAGCGGTCTAAAGACCGCTGCTCCATAACCCTGTCCGCCTGCTCTGAGCAGGCGGACAGGAATTGCTGGAAATCAACCCGCTGGCGGCCGATTGGCCGCGAGTCAGCAGGGGGCGGCGTTGCACCAGCAGCTCTTGTGAGCTGCTGGTGCAATGTTAAATGTGGAGAGCATATTGCTCTCCACATTTAGCGAGGTCTTGCAGACCTGATCCGCACTGTCGGATCAGTTCCGCAAGACCTATGATAAATAGAGGCCAAGGTCCTTACAAGAATCCTCCCCCCCGTTCATTCTCATTTTAATGAGATCAGGGAAGTTGATTTATTTGTATTACACAGTAAGATCTCCTTGATAGGCGGTGTATAGAGCCATCACTAAAGGGTAATTTTATCTGGAAATATTAACAAGTTTTTCTTGAGCTTGAATATAAGATTGTTGTTATTTACACATTGTATATTTTATTCTGCTCCTTTTTGTTCTAGGAACACAAAGGAAAGGTTCTGGCTCACCATCAATACAACTCACAAAAACGAAAGCCAAGATGGTTCAAAGCAAAAGTGTAGGTATTTTTTGGTGCAAGACAAAAAAGCAACAGACATATAGTTGCCGAATTATCATTGTGCGAGCGGACATGATTCGATATGGCGGATCATGTCCGCTGCACATCAAAAAATGCCGACAGTGTGGACTGCTGGTGCAATACCACCCCCCCCAGATTCGCGACCAATCAGCCGCTAGCAGGGGGTGTCAATCAACCCGATTGTATTCGATCGGGTTGATTTCTGGCGATGTCTGTCCGCCACCTCAGAGCAGGCGGACAGGTTATGGAGCAGTGGTCTTCATAACTTGCTTAATAACTTGTGTTTCCGGCAAGCCTGACGGCTCGCCAGAAACACGAGGCATCAAGCTCCCTACAGAACTTAATAAATATGCCCCATAGTCACTATGAATAAAGCAGACAGGAGCCCCAATAGCAGACGCGTTTCATGCGGGACTACCGCACTTGTTCACTGCATACACAGCTAGTCTGCCACCTGTCTATTTAAAGGTATATGCTTAATTACAACAATCACAGCAACTGTTTACTGACTGAAACACTGATCATAATGCAGCATTAAACATTCTATGAATGAGTGAATAAGAAAATCAAATGTGACACGTACCTTCCATATTAAGTAATAGGTAATATGATTCCTAATAATTCATAACATTTACATATATATTCTTCCATGTCTATTTATCTGGAATACAGAATTGTTACATATTAGACATAATGCATAGTTTTAATTGATATTTAGCACTTTTGTTAAGTGTTTGTATACAACGTTAGACAAATAAATTTACATCCGCCTCTATATTTATACCCCAAGGATTTCTAGTATTTAAAGTAACGATCCACTATACTTCTTTTTTGCTGAGACGGTAATCCCTATCTCCCCCTCTTTTAGAAAAGGGGACATGGTCTATAGCTTGAATTTGTACCAATGATGCATCACCAAAGTGTTGATTTTTAAAATGTTTTGCTACTGGTGTATATACATCAGGATTCTCAATATCTCTAATCCTTTTTGTTCTACACTACTAATCAGCGCTCCGGAATCTGTCGGCGCTCTAATAATAATAATCAGCCTGCTGTTTCCTCTTAGGTTTCTAGCAAAATACACAATACAGTTCAACTAAACTTTTTTTTTTTTTTCTCTTTGCCTTTCTCCTATCCCATCCAACCCAATATGCATCCCTAAACTGCAAAGGCCTCAACTCTCCTACAAAACATAGCCCCCTGAGTAAGTATATGCTCTCTATTAGAGCATTTGTATAATAAACCCACTGGTCAGCTTCTAGGAACCCCCCCCCCCCCTCTCAGGTCCCCAGAATATGTTCATTGTGTATCGGCATCATATGTAGACAAATCTAGAGGGGTAGCTATACTATTCCACAAACACATTGGTTATGAAAAAATATATTTAGAAACGGACAGTGAGGGAAGGTACATTATTCTTATTTGTAAGCTTAATGGTCATACTTATCTACTGGTTAACTTATATGCCCTGAATCAGAGTCAGCCTAGATTTTTAAAATGTGTTTTAAATAAGATTGACAGCCTCATTATAGACTTCAACATGATTTGGGACCCTGACCTGGACAAACGGGTAAAACATGGCAAAGTTGCAGATACTTATTCAGTCACTATGGCTTAAAATTTAGAGATTGTGTTGCACAATATAACCTTTATGATGTTTGGAGAGCTTGTACAAAATACTTTTTTTCAAAAACCTCATAATTCTTACTCGAGACTTGACTATTTTTTTATTGACTCCTGGAGGCATATTTATCAAGATCAGTTTGCTCCATAACCTGTCTGCCTGCTCTGAGGCAGCGGACAGAAATCGATAGAAATCAACCGAATCGAATACGATCAGTTGATTGACACCCCTGCTAGTGGCCAAGAACTGCTGGTGCAATGATAAATGCCGACAGCGTATGCTGTTGGCATTTATTGATGTGCAGCGGACATGATCCGCTATATCGGATCATGTCCACTCGCACAATCATAAATATGCCCCCTGGACTTTAAATAAAGTAAAATATTTTAAGATTAGGATCTGTTTCCTGTCTGACCATCACACACTTACATTTACACTTGATTCTGAAATCCAGTATACAGTACGTCCTCTCCCAGATGAAAACTGCCAGGTTACCTTTGGTCAGATCGTTTAAGTCTCATATACAGACATCTCTCATTGAATTTGTGGCGCTTAACTCTGGCCCATTGATCTCTGGTCAAACTCTTTGGGCCTCCTGAAAAAGTTACCTTAGGGGAAATCTAGAAGGAATTAGATAGAGGGCGCCACATGGTGCAGATCAATGAGATAATGACAAACACAGAATGATCACAAGAATCCTACTCACAATTGGAAGCGCACAATAAAGTGCAGAAATGGCAGTCCGGAACTACACGTCGTCTGGTCGACCACAGTGGATGGAGAACACAGATGGAGATCCTCGTCTCACCAGGGAGAGTCCAGGGATGTCCAAAAAGGGGGTACAAGTGGAGCTGAACAGCAGGTATCCAGCCAGATCCTAATGGCCAGAGATCCAACGGAATTTGAGTAATGGAGGCCAAAGGAAGTTCACCAGGCTCAGCCCAGGGAGAGATAAAAATGATGAGGCAGCAACCGGAGAATTTAAAATATATTAAAAGGTTTAATAACAATAAAAATAAATATAAATAATAAAAATAAACCTTAGGGGAGTTTGAATTCAGAAACAGGCAGCCATGAAGAAGTGAATGGGAGCCCCACTAGTTAGTTGCCAACCTCAAAAAAACAAACAGCAAAACAAAGCTAATCCCTCTCATATCCTTACAACTGAGATAGAGTCTTTACATAGAGAAGTTAGGGAGAAAGAAGTTTAACGGGTACAAGGTGCAATATTGTGTATTAAACAACTACTATATTATCAAGGAAATAAAGCGTTGACCCTCTTGGGCCATAAACTGAGAGGGCAAACGTCCGCCTCGCGTATCCTGTCAATATAGAGGGATTGTAGATTAGTCAATGCCCCTAGAGAAATTGGAGAGGCATTTGCACTATATTACTCTCAATTATACAATTTGCAAAACTGATGAGACCTCTGAAAGAAAGTATTCACTTCTTCCTTCCAAAGTTATGGTTACCTATGCTGACAGCGGATATTAGAGAAGCCTTGATAGCCCCATTCTCCTCAGATGAAGTCAAGCAGTTAAAACCTTTCCAAGAGTTTATTACTCCTCTTTTGTTAAAAGTATTTTCAAAGGTTAGAGAATTTGGCAGCTTTAGGAGAGAATACCTAGAGGCAAAGATACTTACTATCCCAAAGCCGTGAAAAGACCCCACTTAGTGCACTAGTTACCGCTCCATATCGCTTATTGACATAGACATTAAATTGTAGGCTAAACTATGGGCTAATAGACTTCAGACTATTGAACATATTGCCCTATTGAACATATTTACAACTAAATTACCCAGAATCCAGAAACACTTTGCAGTTTTTATATTTTGCAGCTATGAAAATATGTATTGCGAGAGTTGGAAACAGTAAGATCCCTCTTCTGTGGAATGTGTAATCAGATCTGTTGATTTCTTTGCTAAAATGGAAAGAAGCTTTTATCAACAACTAGATAAGATAGAATTTTACTGGAAAATCTGGGATACTTAGCTGCATAGAGCAGAGGGAGAGGACTGAGACCTAAACTTTTAATTTTAGAAGGGAGAAGCGGGATTCAAAGTATAACAAAGGACCTGATATATTCTCTTACAAGATAGAAAGAAAAAAAGGACAGAATTTTATTGCATAATATTGTTTGATTAGTTTAATATACAGTTGGAAGCGCTTTAGGACTTTGGTTTATCCCCCACATACAAGACATGTCACCTACGTGTATATATATCAAATGCATGTTATGACTAGCACTTGTGTTTGTATCAATACCGTTGTTCTATGTCCTCCAAATGGTACATTAGACACGATTTGTAAGGTTTGTATAAGACGTATATGCTTATGATCCTATTTTATGTATCTTCTTGTACTTGCAAACCTTGCTTTATATTTCAGCAACACTCTGTCTATGTGTTTCTTTTTCTGTTGTATTTTTTGCTTTGTGTCTTTAATAAATAAATAAATATATATATAAAACAAGTTTAAAACAAATAGCTGAGCAAACATGACCAGTGTATCCATCATGCTCATATACAAATGACGATCAGATTGTTTGTTAACAGGATAGAAACAGTTCATTTTTCACATGTAAATTATTATTTTTAGTGCACACTGCACAAAGGGATCAATCCAAACATCTGTAATAAGAGGTGTCAAATGGACTTTGTATTAGTCCGTTTTGTGTAGATTCCCAGTTTAAAGCCCGTTAACAACGTAACAACCGAAAACATGTTGAGGTTTTCAGATAAAAACTCTTTCATCCATTTGGCATTGTCATCGCTGCAAAAAATATGCAGCAAATATCGCCCAAAAGCTCAATATAAGGAGCTGATATCAGAAAGATTGGGATCAAGGTCAAGGTGTTCATCTGTTCTAATAAAATGCAGACTGAAATCTATTGGAAGAAAATGTTTGTCAATTACGAGGTGTTTACTGTGTAAAAAAAACCAATTATTTTCTTTTGTGATTCAGATAGAGCACTGGTTTTCAAACCTGTCCTCAGACCTCCCTAAAAGGCCAGATATTGAGGATATCGGAACGAGAGTACAGCAGCAATAAGCAGATGATCAGTAAACATGGTTATTTTACCTGCTCTCATCCAAGGTAATCCTTAAAATCTGACCTGTCGGGGAGACGTGAGGACAGGTTTGAAAACCAGTGAGACAGAGCATGCAATTTTAAACAACTTTCTAATTTACTTCTATTATCAAATTTTCTTAGCTCTCTTGATATTCTTTGTTGAAAAGCAGGGACATAACCGCAGGAGCATGCACGTCAGGAGCTCTATATGGCAGCAAGTGTGTTATCCATGTGCAAGAGCACTAGATGGCAGCAAGTGTGTTATCCATTTGCAAGAGCACTAGATGGCAGCAAATGTGTTATCCATATGCAAGAGCACTAGATGGCAGCAAGTGTGTTATCCATTTGCAAGAGCACTAGATGGCAGCAAGTGTGTTATCCATATGCAAGAGCACTAGAAGGCAGCAAGTGTGTTATCCATTTGCAAGAGCACTAGATGGCAGCAAGTGTGTTATCCATATGCAAGAGCACTAGATGGCAGCAAGTGTGTTATCCATTTGCAAGAGCACTAGATGGCAGCAAGTGTGTTATCCATATGCAAGAGCACTAGATGGCAGCAAATGTGTTATCCATTTGCAAGAGCACTAGATGGCAGCAAGTGTGTTATCCATTTGCAAGAGCACTAGATGGCAGCAAGTGTGTTATCCATTTGCAAGAGCACTAGATGGCAGCAAGTCTATTATCCATTTGCAAGAGCACTAGATGGCAGCTCTATTTCCTGCCATGCAGTGCTCCAGACATCTTTCTAGGTATCTTTTCAAAAAAGAATATCATGTTAATGAAGCAAAGGAAATGTGTGTCCCTTTAAAAAGCAGGTCCTTTAAAAAGAGCAATATTTTCCCAGCTCTTGTGTTGTCTGTGGAATTTCACCAGCTATATTTACCTTTATTATTTTATGCTAAATGGTGAGTTTATAGAAATGACTGGGTACTCCTGGATTGTTTCTAAGCATAAAGAGTGTGTGAGCCTCTGAAGGAGGAAGGCACAGAGTTTCCGAGTAGGTGACAACAATTGTATGAGGAGATGATAGCAGAAGAGAAGCAATAAATATTTGCACTTGGCTGGACGGTAAGGGAACAAGTTCTAAGGTTATCATCCACTGGCAGTTCCAGCAACTGTTTAATGGGAGGGTGAATGCTTACCGTGAGTCAGGTGCTCTGTAGGCGGAGTCAGCAAAAGTGCTCCTGGGTGGTTAGGGGTGTGGCTAAGTCATTCAGGGTGCGCCCAGCCTGACTCCACCCCCAGACCACAACCATGAGCATTAGTTTCCTTTAAATTACGTTTAAAACGTAAAATACTTACCTGAGCTGAACCCCGCTTATCCCGCCCCTTCTGCAGAAAGCGAAGCCTTGGAGGCCCATTTATCAAGCTCCGTATGGAGCTTGTGGGCCCGTGTTTCTGGCGAGTCTTCAGACTCGCCAGAAACAGCAGCAGTTATGAGCTGTCGGACAGGAATCGCCACAATTTAACCCAATCGAGTACGATCAGGTTGATTGACACCCCCTGCTTGCGACCTATTGGCCGCGAGTCTGCAGGGGGCGGCGTTGCACCAGCAGCTCTTATGAGCTGCTGGTGCAATGCTGAATACGGAGAGAGTATTGCCCTCCGCATTCAGCGAGGTCTTGCGGACCTGATCCGCACCGTCAGATCAGGTCTGCAAGACCTTTGATAAATAGGCCTCTTGGACTTTGTGAAGAAGTGGAGGGATTAGCGCAGCTCCCCCAGTGCACTATAGGTCAGTATAAGCTGCATGTGATACTTTTTCACCTGCAGTAAAGGAACATTTACATTCATTTTAACGAAAAGTAATGTAAATTTTGCTGAATATTCAGTATTTGTTTAGTTTTAAATGGAACGAATGCCAAATAGTGCAGCAGATGAATATTATAAAAAAATACATTTTCATCTGCCCGCTTCGGTTAAAATCAGATACCATAAAATATCTAGGGATCCACCTCTCCCCCAACCAGGCGACATTATTTGACAAAAACTACAATACACTCTTACTCAATACACAACGCGACCTGAAGACATGGGCAAATAAACCACTATCCTGGTGGGGTAGGATACAAGCCATTAAAATGACCACGCTACCTAGAATCCTTTACATTTTACAAACCCTTCCACTCCATCTACCAAGCTGGTACATAAACAGGATTCAGAGAAGCCTTAATGCGTTTGTATGGGGTAAATGCAGACCACGAATCAATAGGAACACGATGTACAGACTAAATAAAGCTGGAGGTTTAGGATAACCTAGAATAGAGGAGTACTACCAGGCAGTGACACTACAAAGGATACTGGACTGGCATAAAGCGCAAGAACGTAAAGTATGGGTCACATTAGACTCACACATCCTAAAGGCACCACTAGTACATGCCCTATGTTGGGTATCTAAAGACCTTAGACCTCCCCAGTGTCAGCATCTTGAAATCCATAAGCAACTTTTTAAGATTTGGGATCACATAATCGCTACCAAACCGCATATTACCACTTATAGATCACCACTCTTCCCAATAGCTTTAAATATAGAAATGATAGGAGGCCTAGATAAAGGGTTCAAACGGCTGACTGAATGGGACTATACGATCCCACTACTCAAATTTACAGAAGCAGGCAAACTATTAGACAGAGATAAATTAGCAGATCTAGCAGGTGGTAGATTCACCAAATGGCTAAAATATGCCCAACTACAACACTACATACATACATCCCCATTTAAGTCGGACCTGCTGAGAAAGCCCACTGCTTTCGAACAGATGTGTCATAGCGGAATTATACCTAGAGGTACGCTCTCTATATCTCGCAAGCTTCTAATAGATACCCTCACAGACATTTTACCACCCTACACAGCTAAATGGCACCTCGACCTCAAAGACAACATAGACACAGAAAAATGGAATAAAATCTTTAGCTCCCTCAAAAAATCTTCAACATCCCCCGAGATATTAGAATTAAACTTCAAAATCCTTCTCCGGTGGTACCTAACCCCATCGAGACTGGCTAGCATCTACCCCAACACGTCCAGCCTCTGCTGGCGTGGCTGTGGAAAACATGGCAATTTAATTCACATGTGGTGGCAATGCCCAAAAGTCCGCCCACTGTGGAATGCAGTAGAATCTTATTTTAGACGAAGTAATCACACCGAATTGACACTGACCCCACACATAGCCCTACTAAATGACCTACCTAAAATGACCTGTTGTCTGAAAAGGCTAGTGCTACAGATAGGACTCAACAGTGCAAGAAAACTAATAGCGCGCCACTGGAAAAAACCTAGTACCCTGAGCGAAGTTATGTGGGTGGAAGAGGTGGAAGAACAATTCTCCTTAGAGACATATGGTTACTTATGCCGTAACAAAATAGACACTATATTGAACGTTAAGCTCCTATGGCAGGAGTACCTGTGAGACTATCTACCCCCCATAACACACACATACAGCATGTTAGCA
The DNA here is from genome assembly GCF_027579735.1 of Bombina bombina. Classification (NCBI taxonomy): domain Eukaryota; kingdom Metazoa; phylum Chordata; class Amphibia; order Anura; family Bombinatoridae; genus Bombina; species Bombina bombina. The sequence goes on from NC_069499.1 coordinate 1,571,499,198, forward strand.
GATCTAGATCACCAAACAAATAGTTTTGTAGATATCACAAATACTCAATCTGAGACCCACTGACCTGCACCGATGATAAGACCAACATTCTGGGAGGAGGAGAGTGCCGAGCCGCCACAACCATTTAAACCGCTTGTTATTATAAGAGAGAGATACTTACCTTTACCAGTTCTACCTAGAGAACAGAGGATGCTCGTTATAAGTTATTGGGACTTTGTTATAATTTCCTTTTCTTTTTTGTTTAAGATTATGTTACTAGTTTGATCAATTTATCAATCTGAAGGAAGCTCAACTAATTACAGATAGAGCCTTATTATCGATGGCACTCACTGTGTCTTAACACTAAGACACCCCGTGCACTCAACTGGGAAAGAGAATTATTTATGAGAATGTTCTTAATGTTGTATTTGATGACAATAATGTAACAATTCTTGGTTGATGCTTCCTGACTTGTACATTTCTAATAAAAACAATAAATAAAAAAAATAAAAAAAAAATACATTTTCAGAATATTCGTTCGGAATAATTCACCTGAAACTAATTTTCCGCTGCTGCACAAGACTGATAATCAGGATCTGTGATTCTGTGCAGAAAATAATGTAATGGTATAGAATAAAATATTGCAATAAACAGGCATCATTTTATCACTGGCTGCAGGAAGAATCTCTGATGCGGATAAAGGCTTTGGTGATCAAACACTTTCTTGCTAGTCAGTCGAACTAGTCAGCTCTCCGAATGATCCTGGCCCTGGGTCATGTTGGATTGCTGTGAGTTGCGAGGTTGGCCTGCTTTCCTATTCCAAGTAAGTGCAAATTTCCTAGTTAGTGAATCACTCAACTGTCCTGCATCTTGTGGGGTTGTCACAGATCAGAAGGTCTAGCCCACTTCCAGCCCACAGCCTTGGTGTTCTGGGTTTAAGGTACTGCTTAAGCCACGCCAAAAGACTGCTCAGACACACCCATTGTTCACCCACACCCTGCTTTCTATGTATTGTTTTATCCACATTCCACCAACAACCACAACCCTCTGTGGGCTAGATTATGAATGGAGCGCAATATTGCAAGAGTGAGCATCCATAGTCTCCAATATGAGTCTCATTTTAATGCTGACAAACACGGCAAACCACCTAGCGCAGCGCAGGGGGCAAATTGCCCAGCAAATTTAACCCTTTACGGGCGCACGTTAAGATAGCCCTCCACTCATAATCTAGCCCTGTATGTGGACTCGCCCACTAAATGCTTTGGCCACTGACGACCGACTGGTTAATCTCCAACATCTTGGAAAGCCTAAGGAAATGTTGAGAGATAGGGGTTAATAGGACCCCAGATCTGCACAGCCAGAAATCTTGTAAAGAGAGTGTGAATGAGAGATTTCATATCAAGTGTGGGCTAAGTAAAGTGAATGTAAGTTACAGATCTATAAACAGGAATTGTGCTTGGTCACAACATGACATTATAGCAAAATATCTTTACAAGAACCCCCCCAATAAAGTGATAATGAACCAAATCTGTGTGTTCATTCCTTTTTCTTTTTCTTTTCCTTTAAATTGTTTTATTAGGTTTTAAGTTCCTGTAAAGAACAACAGGGTGCAAAAAAAAACAAAACAAAAAAAAAAACAGATTTCTTTACATTTACAGATTGTACATTGTCAAATAATACAGGGTGATGTACATAAATAATTTCATGAATTAGTAACATTTGATCTCGTATTTTATAATAACCTGTACAACAACAAAAAAAGGGAAAGGGAAGGTGGGGAGGGGGGGGGGGTGTTGTTAAGCTAAGAGCTTTATTATGAAAATATACATAATGAGGTATCTATTCATATTAATTTTCTGACCACAAAAGAAGCACATTAAGAAAATAATCTGATTTCCCATGGAAACTATGATCTAGTTCTACAAGTGATAAGGTATATTCGATCTCACTTAACCATTGTGTAATATTGGGCGCTAGAGGTTTTTTCCAATGGTGAGGAACCAGTCTTTTTGCACTATTAATAAGAACCTTTAGCAGGATATTTCTGTAACGACAATGTAACTGGCGTAGATTATTTAGCAATATAATCGTGTGGTCAAGTGTTATGTTGCAATCAAGTTTTTTATTAGTAATGTTTTGGACTTGATCCCAAAAGGGCCTTATGCCAGGGCAGTACCAACAAATATGCGACATTGTTCCCAGCTCTTCACACTGTCTCCAGCATTTCAAGGTGGCAGATGGGTATATTTGGTGTAGGCGTGATGGTGTTAGATACCACCTAGAAAGTATTTTATAGTTTGTTTCAACAATGCTAGCTGAAATCAAGGATTTCTTGTTGTTTGTGAAACATCTCAACCAATCTGAATCATTCAATTGTAAGTTAAGTTCTTTCTCCCACTGAGATTTGTATGAAGGGGATTTATCTATGTGGCTTGTTTGTAATAGTTTATAGGTTGTTGAGATTAGATGTGAAGGGGTATCTTTGAGTAGGCATACATTTTCAAAAGCGGTAGCCGCAATGATAAATTGATTTTTGTAAGGATGTGAGTGAACAAAATGTCTGATCTGAAAGTATTAAAAACATGCATTAAACAGACTACCTATTTAATCTTGAAGTTCGATAAATGTTTTCATGAGTCCCTCTTTATACAGTAGAGAAATTGGTATAGAAGAGAGTTGTTCTTGTATTAGCACAGGGCGGTTTGAGTTGAGGCCTGGGAATTTTTTTTTTATTCAACAACAGATTCAAAGGTGAGAATTGACTTGAGAGATTTTTATGAGAGTCTAACAGTTTGTCCCAAATTCGAATAGTCCCACCTATTAGGGGGTTATTGTAAACTCCTGGTGCACAAAAACTTTCTTAGCATAAATCTCTAAGAGGGGTTTCATTTAAAATTTGTGTTTCTAAGGTAACCCATAATTTGGGGGCCATGACCTGGTTCAAAGATACAATCCGGGAAAGATGTGTGGCCCAATAATAATGTAATACATTTGGAAGCCCCAAACCACCTTTCTCTTTGACTAAGTATAATGTAGTGCTAGAAACTCTTGATTTAGAGTATGACCATATGAATTTAATGATGTCCTTTTGAATTGGTATTAGAAAATTTGTTTTGAAGAATGGACATTTTGACTGCATTGATTCTTCCAGACCAGGAGAGATGTCTCGATCTGTGCCAGGAGTTAAGTTCTAAATCGATTTTACACTTTAGTTGTTTGTAATTTAGATCTATAGTTTGGGGTAGCTTTGGTGTGATCACCAATCCCAGATAAGTTAGAGAATTTGATAGATGAAAGTTGGTGTGTTTAATTATGTATTCTAACTCTGTTGGATCTTGTTTCAATTGCATTATTACCGATTTCTCCATGTTGATGGAAAAATTTGAGAAGGACTTATATTCTGATAGAATATTTAGTAGTGGAGGCAAGGACTGTTGTGTGTTTGTTATTGTGAAAAGTATATCATCCGCAAACAATAAACATTTAGTATTACAGTTACCCATTGCTACCCCATGTATTCCATCATTCGCTCTTACTTGAGCTGCTAAGACTTTCACCGATAGGGCGAACAACAATGGAGATAACGGGCAGCCCTGCCTTGTACCATTCAGGATAGAGAATTGAGAAGAATATGTATTGTTGACTACCACTTTGGTGTGAGGATTTGAATATAATGTTCTTATTTTATCAATAAATGATTTAGGTATCCTGAATTTGTATAGTGTAGACCAGAGACATTGCCAGTCAAATGCCTTCTTGGGGTCTGTGGACAGCAAAGTTATATAATCTGTATTTAAAGATAAGTAATGTAAAATTTGTAGGTCTAGTCATGTTTTCTTTAGCTTCCCAGTGTTATATAAAACCCACCTGGTCCGGAAATATAAGGGATGGGAGTGACTGTTTTAGCCTGTTGGCCAATATCTTTGCGTATATTTTTACGTCGATGTTGATAAGAGAGATCGGCCTGTAATTAGTAACTATGTTGGGGTCTTTCCCTGGCTTTAGGATTACTGTGACAGTACTTATATGTCGCTTCTTTATGTTTGCGATATTGAGAAGTTATCTTTATAATTTCCCCTCTAATGAAACATGTATATGTTTTACAATTAACTAGTGAAGAAGTATCTTCTGACTTATTGATATCGAAGAACAGGGAAGTGTGTTCCGTGATTTTTTTTGTGTGGTCGGATCTGTAAAAATGATATCATTTAATTTCCAAGAATTGCATGTTCCTGGCTTTTGTGGCTAATTGAATCAACTAAGTACCATCACGTGAAGAGATAACTAGTCACATAGCATATAGTCAACTCTTGAGTATGATTTCTGTGGGTGTGAGAAGAATGTATAGTCTTTGGTCTGAGGCTGGGAAATTCTCCAGACATCAACTGTCGGCAATGTTTGGAATGCTGACCAATTACTCTAATGATCTTAGTTGGCATATAAGAACTTTCTGAAGAAGTATCTAATTCTGGAAAGTTAAAGTCTCCTGCTATAAATGTGGGGCCTTTTGCTATATCTATTACTAAATTCATCAGGTTTCTGAAGAAAGAGGGTTGTGGCCTGTTAGGGGCATAAATATTTCCTAGCGTTATAGGTCTACCATAACAAAGACCTACCACTATAATAAATCTGCCCTCTTCATATTTTTTACTTTGTAAAATCTCAAAAGGGAGTTTTCTTATTAATGGTTGAAGTAATAAGAAGAGATTTAAGGTTCACGTCTTCTTTTATAAAATGTGTTTCCTGGATAAATACTATATCCAGGTGTCATCTGTGGAAATCGTGTAGTGCAATTGAGCGTTTTTGTGCAGATAGAAACCCCCTTTTACATTTTGGGGTCTATTTATCAACCCGTCAACTGTGCTGCATTTGCCGGCACCAATACGCTCGCCTGACATCGCCTAACATCGCTGCCGCGGACCTGAATACGTTCTCCATATTTAACAAAAAAGCTGTCAAAAAGCCACGCACCAAGTACGGGGCAATGAGCAGCGGACTGTTGTTAACTAACAGTCATCGATCTCGCTGCTTTTCGGCTTTTTCACAGCTTTATTTGTACCCTGTCACTAAACACCACCACTATACTAAAATGTTTAACCCCTATACCGCCGCTCCTGGACCCCGCCGCAACTAAATAAACTTATGAACCCCTAAACTGCTGCTCCCGGCATCCACCGCCACTCTAATAAAGTTATTAACCCCTATCCCGCCGCTCCCAGAGCCCACCGCAACTAAATAAAGTTATAGGGGTATTAGTTTAGGTTTACATTTTTTATTTTGGATAGCTTTATTTTTTTCTGTAATTTTTATTTTTTGTAAATTACAGAAAATAATAAACAAATTACAAGATATCTAAACTAATTACACCTAATCTAATAGACCTATCAAAATAAAAAAGCCCCCCCAAAATAAAAAACCCTAGCCCAAACTAAACTATCAATAGCCCTTAAAAGGGCCTTTTGCGGGGCATTGCCCCAAAGAAATCAGCTCTTTTACCTGTAAAAAAAAATACCCCCCAAACAGTAAAACCCACCACCCACACAACCAATCCCCAAAATAAAATACTAACTAAAAAAACCTAAGCCCATCTGGAGGACCACTTCGCCCGGCTTGGATGAAGACTTCTCCCGGCTTAGTTGAGGACTTCGGCCCGGTTGGATGAAGACTTCTGCTGCTTCCTCGAGGATGGATGTCCGGTCTTCAGAACAGTAAGTCGATCTTCAGGTGGTTAGTGTTAGGATTTTTTAAGGGTGTATTGGGTGGGTTTTATTTTTAGGTTAGGGTTTGGGCCTGCAATAGAGCTAACTGCCCTTTTAAGGGCAATGCCCATCCAAATGCCCTTTTCAGGGCAATGGGGAGCTTAGGTTTTTTTAGTTAGTATTTTATTTGGGGGGTTGGTTGTGTGGGCCGTTAACTCGTTATCTAGCCATATTATAATAAAATTACATTAAACTATATTAAAATAAAAATTAATCTACCCTAACTATTATATTAAATTACATTAAACTATATTAAAACTAATAATTAATCTATACTAACTTTTATACTAAAATTACATTAAACTAAAAATTAAATTAACTATATTATATATTTAAACACCTAACCCTACTCAAATAATTTAAATCTACACTAAAAAATTACTAAGTTACAAAAAACTAACAACTAAGTTACAAAAAATAACAAACACTAAGTTACACAAAAAAAATAAACACTAAGTTACAAAAAATAACAAACACTAAGTTACACAAAAAAATAAACACTAAGTTACAAAAAATAAAAAAGAAATTATCAAAGATTTAAACTAATTACACCTAATCTAAGGGCCCTATGAAAATAACCCCCCCCCCAAAAAAATAAAAAAAAACCCTAACCTACAATAAACTACAAATAGCCCTTAAAAGACCTTTTGCAGGGCATTGCCCCAAAGAAATCAGCACTTTTACCTGTAAATAAAAAATACAAACAACCCCCCCAACAGTAAAACCCACCACTCACACAACCAACCCCCCAAATAAAAAACTAACTAAAAAAAACCTAAGCTCCCCATTGCCCTGAAAAGGGCATTTGGATGGGCATTGCCCTTAAAAAGGTATTTAGCTCAATTGCAGCCCAAACCCTAATCTAAAACTAAAAACCCACCCAATACACCCTTAAAAAATCCTAACACTAACTCCTGAAGATCGACTTACAGTTTTGAAGATTTGGCATCCATCCTCCAAGAAGCCGGCAGAAGTCTTCATCCAAGCGGCCGAAGTCCTCATCGAGGCCCGCAAAAGTCTTCACTCAGACGGCATCTTCTACCTTCATCCATCTGGCGCGAAGCGGCTCCATCTTCAAGACATCTGACGCGGAGCATCCTCTTCTTACGACGTCTTCTTCCCGAATGAAGGTTCCTTTAAATGACGTCATTCAAGATGGCGTCCCTTAGATTCCGATTGGCTGATAGAATTCTATCAGCCAATCGGAATTAAGGTTGAAAAAATCATATTGGCTCTTGCAATCAGCCAATAGGATTGAGCTTTCATCCTATTGGCTGATCCAATCAGCCAATAGAATGCAAGCTCAATCCTATTGGCTGATTGGATCAGCCAATAGGATGAAAGCTCAATCACCACGCCAGATGGATGAAGATAGAAGATGCCGTCTGGGTGAAGACTTCTGCGAGCTTCGATGAGGACTTCGGCCGCTTTGATAAAGACTTCTGCCGGCTTCTTGGAGGATGGATGTCGGATCTTCAAAACTGTAAGTCGATCTTCAGGGGTTAGGATTTTTTAAGGTTGTATTTGGGTGGGTTTTAGTTTTAGATTAGGGTTTGGGCTGCAATAGAGCTAAATACCTTTTTAAGGGCAATGCCCATCCAAATGCCCTTTTCAGGGCAATGGGGAGCTTAGGTTTTTTTAGTTAGTTTTTTATTTGGGGGGTTGGTTGTGTGGGTGGTGGGTTTTACTGTTGGGGGGGTTGTTTGTATTTTTTATTTACAGGTAAAAGTGCTGATTTCTTTGGGGCAATGCCCCGCAAAAGGTCTTTTAAGGGCTATTTGTAGTTTATTGTAGGTTATGGGGGTTTTTTATTTTGGGGGGGGGTTATTTTCATAGGGCCCTTAGATTAGGTGTAATTAGTTTAGATTAGGGTTTGGGCTGCAATAGAGCTAAATGCCATTTTAAGAGCAATGCCCATCCAAATGCCCTTTTCAGGGCAATGGGGGGGCTTAGGTTTTTTTTAGTTAGTTTTTTATTTGGGGGGTTGGTTGTGTGGGTGGTGGGTTTTACTGTTGGGGGGGTATTTGTATTTTTTATTTACAGGTAAAAGAGCTGATTACTTTGGGGCAATGCCCCGCAAAAGGCCCTTCTAAGGGCTATTTGTAGTTTATTGTAGGCTAGGGTTTTTTTATTTGGGGGGGCTTTTTTATTTTCATAGGGCCCTTAGATTAGGTGTAATTAGTTTAAATCTTTGATAATTTCTTTTTTATTTTTTGTAACTTAGTGTTTATTTTTTTGTGTAACTTTTTTTGTAACTTAGTAATTTTTTAGTGTAGATTTAAATTATTTGAGTAGGGTTAGGTGTTTAAATATATAATATAGTTAATTTAATTTGTAGTTTATTGTAATTTTAGTATAAAAGTTAGTATAGATTAATTATTAGTTTAATATAGTTTAATGTAATTTTATTATAATAGTTAGGTTAGATTAATTAGTAATTTAATATAGTTTAATGTAATTTTATTATAATAGTTAGGGTAGGCTAATTAATAGTTTAATATAGTTTAATTTAATTTTAAAGGTAAGTTTAAATTTATTATAAGATAGGGATGAGTTAATATTTAATATAAAGTTAGCGGGTTGTTAGGTTTAGGGGTTAATAACTTTATTTAGTTGCGGTGGGGTCCGGGAGCGACGGCCGCTGGATAGGGGTTAATAACTTTATGTAGGTGGCGGCGGTGTTGGGGCAGCAGATTAGGGGTTAATAAGTATAATGTAGGTGGCGGCGGTGTAGGGGGTGGCAGATTAGGGGTGTTTAGACTTGCGGTACATGTTAGGGTGTTAGGTGTAAACGTAAATTTTATTCTCCCATAGGAATCAATGGGATATTGGGCAGCAGCGAACATAAGCTTTTGTTGCTTTCAGACTCCCATTGATAGTGACAAGCATACCTGGTAGTTATTTGATAACTAGCAAAAGTAGTCAGATAGTGCATTCGGAACATCTGTAGTGACGTAAGCATCGATCTGTGTCGGCCTGAAACTGGCGGATTGTATGTTACGTCACAAAATTTTACTTTTGCCGGTCTGTAGGGTTTGATAACTAAGGGGAATCAAGCTCCCCACAATTACGCTGCGGAATTCCAGTGTATTTGCGCTTAACGGCTTGATAAATAGGCCCCTTTGAGTGGCTATAAGTAAGTTATTGATTCGGGGCCGGGGGGAATGGTTCATGATGCGGCTTTGTGGTATTGGAGGATAAATGTACAAGTTTATAAAGTGTATATATTAGAAATCACATTCACCTAGATTACGAGTTTTGCGCTAAACAGGGTGTGAAACGAATGCAACTGTCACGCCGCACCGCTCTAGCTGTTGCTAGGGGTGCGGCGTCTCCTTCCCTGCTCATTGTCAGGGGCAATGTCGGCTCTGGATGCGTGCGGCGCTGATGTCATCGCTGCATGCTCCGGATGCAGGTCGGAGCTCAGTGGCGTGAATCTGTGCCTATTTAAATGTTGCAGAACGATCTGTCAGTGCCCAAGCATAGGTGTTACTTTGTGTGCTCCTGGGTGTGACAGATCGATCTTTCTTGTGCCTCATATCGTTACTGAACCTGCCTGCCTGACTACTCTACCTGCCTTAACCCTTAAACTGCTGGATTAATTGCTGTTGCTGAATTTGTCTGTCTGACTACTCTACCTGCCTTAACCATTACCTTGCTAGATTGATCACTGTTGCTGAACCTGCCTGTCTGACTACTCTACCTGCCTTAACCCTTAAACTGCTGGACTGCTCTACTGTTGCCAAACCCTGCCTGCCTGACCATTCTAGTGGTGTGCCCTTGGACTGCTTAACTGTTGCCAAACCCTGCTGCCTGACTATTCTAGTGGTTTATCCTTGGACTGTTTTGCTGTTGCCAGACCCTGCCTGCCTGACCATTCTAGTGGTTCATCCTTGGACTGCTCTGCTGTTGCCGCTGGGGACTGTCCTGACTGTGGTGAGTGCTGCCTTCCTCATCTCATTAACTTTCTCTACTCCGGAATATTCCCTATCATTCCGACTCAACGCCAGGATAACAAGACTACTGGCCGAGTTTGGTCTGATAGAGGAGTATCCCACGAGCATTACATTATACTTGGGCCATGCAGCCAGATGAGGTGGCACAAGCTGTTTATCTTCAGGGACAGATGTTGGGAACCCATACCACACAGTTGCAGAATATGGATTCCAAGCTAGAGGCTATTACCGCTCAACTCTCCTTACTAGTTGCAGTGAGGGATGCCGCTCCTGTTGCTTCACCACCAGCCACTACTCCTAGTGCTGTGACTTCTTCCTCTGCTTCTGGAGGTATACCCCGGATACCCTTACCTGACAAGTATGATGGTACTACTGACTGCAGGGGCTTTCGAAAACCAATGCAGGCTGCACTTCCGCAATGATCCTCACACCTTCCAGTCTCATCAGTCAAGAGTCACCTTTATCATTTCCTTGCTAAAGGACAAGGCTCTAGCCTGGGTCTCTCCCATTTTGGAACAGAACGCTACACTCCTGCATGATGCTGATGAGTTCATTTCTGCTTCATCTTCTGTGTTTGGGACTTCTGGCCATACCTCTGCTGCGGAATATTCTCTCCTGGATCTCCGCCAAGGCAATAAAACTGTGGCACAATTTGCCATCGAGTTCCGCACCTTGGCACTTGAAACCACTTGGGATGGCAGGGCTCTCAAGGTAGCCTTTAGGAGGGGTCTCCATGAACGCATCAAAGATGGACTCACTTATCATGATATTCCTTCTTCTTTGGATGACTTTATAGCTCTTTGTATCAATCTGGACTCTCGCTTTCTGGAAAGGCAAGCCGAGAGAGAAAGAACTAGGAGGGTCCTTCCCTTCCGTCCTCCTATTCGCCCAGTTTCAGCAGCATCCACTACCCCTTCAGCTACTCCAGTTACCTCAGTAGAGGAACCCATGGATCTCTCCTCCTTCAAACCTTCAGAGTCTGAAAGACAGAGAAGAAGGAGACTGAGATTGTGTTTTTATTGTGGATCTATCACCCACCAACTGATGGACTGTGACATTCGGCCGGGAAAAGCCAATGCTTAGGGGATAACACTGGGGTACCTCTAAGCATGGTCTCAACAAAATCCCCTCATTCCTCTCGGATACTGGTACCTGTTACCCTTACCTTTCTTCAGAATACTGTCCACACTCAAGCCTTCATTGATTCAGGGGCAGCTGGAAACTTCCTGGATCACCGTTTTATGATTCAAGCTGGTTAGCCTCTTCTGCAGAAAAGACATTGTCCCAAAATAACTACCCTGGATGGCACCCCCCTTGGTTCGGGCGTGATCCATTTTGAGTCAGCACCCCTGACCCTGACTGTGGGAGTCCTCCACACTGAACAGCTGCAGTTTGAGGTAATTCATTCCCCAGCACAGCCTGTCATACTTGGTCTTCCTTGGCTTCGGGTACACAATCCACAGTTCGATTGGGCTGAGATACAACTGGCCTCCTGGGGTACCTCCTGTTTCCACTCCTGCCTTGCTAAAGTCATTCCTCTGCCCCGTATTCCCATAGCCAGTATACAGACTCCTTCAAACCTTCCTTCAGTATACACAGACTTTGCGGATGTGTTCGAGAAAAAAGCAGCCGACGTGCTGCCACCCCAAAGTCCTAATGACTGCAAGATCGACCTCTTTCCCGGAGCCCCACTTCCTAAAGGGAGGACTTATCCACTCTCCAAGGCTGAAACCAAATCCATGGAGGAGTACATCCAAGAGAACCTAGCTAAAGGGTTCATTCGACCTTCCTCCTCTCCTGCTGGGGCTGGCTTCTTTTTTGTCAGTAAGAAGGATAGTGGGCTCAGACCCTGCATTGACTACAGGGCCTTGAACAACATAACCATCAAGAATCGCTATCCCATACCATTAATCACCGAACTGTATGACTCACTCCAGGATGCTCGCTTTTTCACCAAATTGGACTTACGTGGGGCATACAATCTGATTCACATCTTTCCAGGCCATGAATGGAAGACCGCCTTTAACACAAGATCTGGGCATTACGAATACCTTGTAATGCCCTTTGGGCTGTGTAATGCCCCTGCAGTCTACCATGCTTTTGTCAACGATGTCTTCCGTGACCTCCTCAACCGCACTGTCATCGTTTATCTGGATGGTATCCTTGTTTTCTCTTCCACTTTAGAGGAGCATCATAGGCATGTGAGAGAGATGCTTCTTTGTCTACGAGAGAATTCTTTGGTAGCCAAGCTAGAAAAGTGTGAGTTTGATCAAGTTCAGATCCAATTCCTTGGATATGTCATCTCGAAGGAGGGTTTTGCCATGGATCCTGCTAAACTTACAGTAGTACTAGAATGGCCTCAACCTACCTCTTTACAGGGAGTGCAGAATTATTAGGCAAGTTGTATTTTTGAGAATTAATTTATTATTGAACAACAACCATGTTCTCAATGAACCCAAAAAACTCATTAATATCAAAGCTGAATAGTTTTGGAAGTAGTTTTTAGTTTGTTTTTAGTTATAGCTATTTTAGGGGGATATCTGTGTGTGCAGGTGACTATTACTGTGCATAATTATTAGGCAACTTAACAAAAAACAAATATATACCCATTTCAATTATTTATTTTTACCAGTGAAACCAATATAACATCTCAACATTCACAAATATACATTTCTGACATTCAAAAACAAAACAAAAACAAATCAGTGACCAATATAGCCACCTTTCTTTGCAAGGACACTCAAAAGCCTGTCATCCATGGATTCTGTCAGTGTTTTGATCTGTTCACCATCAACATTGCGTGCAGCAGCAACCACAGCCTCCCAGACACTGTTCAGAGAGGTGTACTGTTTTCCCTCCTTGTAAATCTCACATTTGATGATGGACCACAGGTTCTCAATGGGGTTCAGATCAGGTAAACAAGGAGGCCATGTCATTAGATTTTCTTCTTTTATACCCTTTCTTGCCAGCCACGCTGTGGAGTACTTGGACGCGTGTGATGGAGCATTGTCCTGCATGAAAATCATGTTTTTCTTGAAGGATGCAGACTTCTTCCTGTACCACTGCTTGAAGAAGGTGTCTTCCAGAAACTGGCAGTAGGACTGGGAGTTGAGCTTGACTCCATCCTCAACCCGAAAAGGCCCCACAAGCTCATCTTTGATGATACCAGCCCAAACCAGTACTCCACCTCCACCTTGCTGGCGTCTGAGTCGGACTGGAGCTCTCTGCCCTTTACCAATCCAGCCACGGACCCATCCATCTGGCCCATCAAGACTCACTCTCATTTCATCAGTCCATAAAACCTTAGAAAAATCAGTCTTGAGATATTTCTTGGCCCAGTCTTGACGTTTCAGCTTGTGTGTCTTGTTCAGTGGTGGTCGTCTTTCAGCCTTTCTTACCTTGGCCATGTCTCTAAGTATTGCACACCTTGTGCTTTTGGGCACTCCAGTGATGTTGCAGCTCTGAAATATGGCCAAACTGGTGGCAAGTGGCATCTTGGCAGCTGCACGCTTGACTTTTCTCAGTTCATGGGCAGTTATTTTGCGCCTTGGTTTTTCCACACGCTTCTTGCGACCCTGTTGACTATTTTGAATGAAACGCTTGATTGTTCGATGATCACGCTTCAGAAGCTTTGCAATTTTAAGAGTGCTGCATCCCTCTGCAAGATATCTCACTATTTTTGACTTTTCTGAGCCTGTCAAGTCCTTCTTTTGACCCATTTTGCCAAAGGAAAGGAAGTTGCCTAATAATTATGCACACCTGATATAGGGTGTTGATGTCATTAGACCACACCCCTTCTCATTACAGAGATGCACATCACCTAATATGCTTAATTGGTAGTAGGCTTTCGAGCCTATACAGCTTGGAGTAAGACAACATGCATAAAGAGGATGATGTGGTCAAAATACTCATTTGCCTAATAATTCTGCACTCCCTGTAAAGGAATTGCAGAGGTTCTTGGGATTCTCCAATTATTACCGCAAGTTTATAAAGAACTTTTCTCAAACAGTAGCTCCTCTCACTGAATTGACAAAATGGAACAAAGGCTGTAAACATTGGCCTCCTGAGGCCATAAACGCCTTCTCTTGTCTAAAAAAGGCTTTTTGTTCAGCTCCTGTGCTCCGCCAACCTGATCCTGACCTACAGTTCCCTATAGAGGTTGATGCCTCCGAGATAGGGGCTGGAGCAGTTCTTACCCAGAGGGACCCTTTGACTTCCAAGTCACACACCCTGTAGCCTTTTTCTCTAAACGTTTTACTCCTGCTGAGAGGAACTCTTAGCCATTAAGATGGCCTTGACTAAATGGCGTCACTGGTTAGAGGGCACCCCCAATCCTATTCAGATTCTCACCGACCACAAGAATCTGACTTACCTAGAGACTGCTCATCGACTCAATCCTCGACAGGCCAGGTGGGCCTTGTTCTTTTCTCGTTTTAACTTTGTGGTCTCTCATCTTCCTGGGACCAAGAACAAGAAGGCGGACACCCTTTCCCATCAGTTCCCTCACACAAATCATTCCTCAGAAGCTCCTATCAAACACATCATACCCCCCTACTGTGTGGTTGCGCAACTCAATACCACCCTTCTGCAAAAATTGCAACATGCTCAGTCTAGTAAACCTCCTGGTGCCCCCATGGCCTCCGATATCCTCTTTGTACCTCTGAACCTACGCATCCCTGTGCTAGCCTGAGCTCATGATAGCAAACTCTCAGGACATCCTGGTTCGACAAAGACTTTCAAGCGTCTTTCCCAACATGTTTGGTGGCCTACTATGAAGTCTGACGCTCAGGATTATGTGAAAGCTTGCACAATTTGTGCAGCCAACAAGGCTCCCTAATCCTTGCCTCCGGGTTTGCTCCAACCATTGTCCATTCCCAAATGACCATGGACACACATAACAATGGACTTCATTGTGGACCTTCCTTCTTTTCTGGGTTGTGGTGGACTGCTTTTCCAGACTGGCTCACTTCGTACCCTTAACCAAACTGCCTTCTGCTCAGGAATTGTCGTCTCTTTTTCTCTTGCATGTGGTACGACTTCATGGCATTCCTGTCAATATTGTTTCCGACAGAGGTCCACAGTTAATCTTTGCCTTCTGGAGAGCCTTTTGTAAGTTGATTGGAACCACTGTTTCCTTGTCGTCTGGCTACCATCCTCAGACCAATGGACTAACTGAGAGAGCAAACCAGGATCTTGAAGCCTACCTTAGAGTCTTTGTCAACGCTTGCCATACTGGTCTGAATTGCTACCCCTAGCTGAGCTGGCAAGAAACACTCATTGGCACTCTTCTCTTTGATGTTCTCCATTTCAAGCTGCAGCAGGGTATCAACCTTGTGTCTTCCCTCTTTCAGCTCAGTCCACTGGGGTCCCTGCCGCAGACCGACACGTCACTGAACTCACCACTCATTGGCAACGTATTCGTCTCTCAGCTGTGTTCAGCTGTCTCTAGATATAAGAAGTTTGCTGATCATCATAGGGCTTCTGTACGTGCCATCCCAGTGGGTGAACATGTTTGGATCTCTACTCAACACATTCGTCTACGTCAAACCTGTCACAAATTGGGGCCAAGGTTTATCGGCCCTTACAAGGTCCTGAAAAGACTGTTTCCTGTTGCCTACAAAGTGGCCTTGCCAAAAACTCTACGCATACATCCAGTCTTCCACATCTCACTACTTAAACCTTACATCAAGAATAGATATACCCGGCTCCGAGCTCCTCCTCCTCCACTCTTGGTTCGTGGTGACCCCGAATATGAAGTAGCTAAGATTCTGGATTCCAGATACAGGTGCAGACAACTGCAGTATCTGATACATTGGAAGGGTTACTCCGTGGCAGTTCCTGGGTTCCTGCCCGTGATGTGCATGCTTCATCTCTGGTCTCCAGATTCCATGCTGCTCATCCTTTGAGGACGACTCTGGTTCCCGGAGGGAACCCTTGAGAGGGGGGCTATGTCATGCCGCACCGCTCTAGCCGTTGCTAGGGGCACAGCGTCTCCTTCTCTGCTCGTTGTCAGAGGCAGTGTTGGCTCTGGATGCGTGCGGCACTGATGTCATCGCTGCACGCTCCGGATGCCGTTTGGAGCTCAGTGGCGCGAATCTGCGCCTATTTAAATGTTGTAGAACGATCTGTCACTGCCCAAGTATAGGTGTTACTTTGTGTGCTCCTGGGTGTGACAGATCATTCTTTCTTGTGCCTTATATCATTACCGAACCTGCCTGCCTGACTACTCTACCTGCCTTAACCCTTACCTTGCTGGATTGATCAATGTTGCTGAACCTACCTGTCTGACTACTCTACCTGCCTTAACCCTTAAACTGCTGGACTGCTCTACTGTTGCCAAACCCTGCAGGCCCATTCTAGTGGTGTGGCCTTGGACTGCTTTACTGTTGCCAAACCCTGCCGGCCTGACTATTCTAGTGGTTTATCTTTGGACTACTTTGCTGTTGCCAGACCCTGCCTGACCATTCTAGTGGTTCATCCTTGGACTGCTTCTGCTTTTGCCGCTGCTGTCCTGTCTGTGGTTGGGCCGCCTTCCTCATCTCATTAACTTTC
The DNA here is from genome assembly GCF_027579735.1 of Bombina bombina. Lineage (NCBI taxonomy): Eukaryota > Metazoa > Chordata > Amphibia > Anura > Bombinatoridae > Bombina > Bombina bombina. The sequence goes on from NC_069499.1 coordinate 1,571,515,444, forward strand.
TCTGCTCTGGGATATTCCCTATCATTCCGGCTCGACGCCGGGATAACAAGACTACTGGCCGAGTTTGGTCTGATAGAGGAGTATCCCACGAGCATTACAGCAACAAAAGTTTCTGCCATTATGAGTTTCTGAAAAGCAGCCCCATTGATGTCATTGATGACTATGGGTAAAAGAATGTTACATTTAAACCTAACACCCTAACAAAAACTCCACTTTTAGTTTGAAATATAAGCTTTATTATATCCTGAAGTTCCCTGGTGAGATTTGAGGAGCTGGAAAACTTCCTACATCACTGCTGACAGCCTATGTTCTTCAGTTGAGCTGCACCGTGGTCGCCACTCTCTGTGAGGCTGACCATATTTGTGACTGGGGCTGCTGCACAATACCCCCCCAGGCAACTGAGTTAAGGAGCAGATATTTAATGCTGCTATATGAACCTCTAAGTCCATTGTCAAAGCACTTTGGTTAATATATCCAGCTGATTTTCCTTTATATTCTATTTACACCTACCTGGAGTAGAAATGGAGGAGATAGCTATTACACTACAACGGATCTTACTGGATTTTGAGTTAAAAGTTGTGCCGTGTCAGATGAGACATTCTTTCCCTAGCAAACCTCTAATCTTAAGATGGAGGATACTTCAGATTGTATGGCCTAGATTTAGAGTTCGGCGGTAGCCGTCAAAACCAGCGTTAGAGGCTCCTAACGCTGGTTTTGGCCGCCCGCTGGTATTTGGAGTCAGTGATTAAAGGGTCTAACGCTCACTTTTCAGCCGCGACTTTTCCATACCGCAGATCCCCCTACGCCATTTGCGTAGCCTATCTTTTCAATGGGATCTTCCTAACGCCGGTATTTAGAGTCGTTTCTGCAGTGAGCGTTAGAGCTCTAACGACAAGATTCCAGCCGCCTGAAAAAAGCAGGAGTTAAGAGCTTTCTGGCTAACGCCGGTTTATAAAGCTCTTAACTACTGTACCCTAAAGTACACTAACACCCATAAACTACCTATGTACCCCTAAACCGAGGTCCCCCCACATCGCCGCCACTCGATTAAAATTTTTAACCCCTAATCTGCCGACCGCCACCTACGTTATACTTATGTACCCCTAATCTGCTGCCCCTAACCCCGCCGACCCCTATATTATATTTATTAACCCCTAACTTGCCCCCCACAACGTCGCCGCAAGCTACTTAAAATAATTAACCCCTAATCTTCCGACCGCAAATCGCCGCCACCTACGTTATCCCTATGTACCCCTAATCTGCTGCCCCTAACATCGCCGACCCCTATGTTATATTTATTAACCCCTAATCTGCCCCCCTCAACGTCGCCGACACCTGCCTACACTTATTAACCCCTAATCTGCCGAGCGGACCTGAGCGCTACTATAATAAAGTTATTAACCCCTAACCCGCATCACTAACCCTATCATAAATAGTATTAACCCCTAATCTGCCCTCCCTAACATCGCCGACACCTACCTTCAATTATTAACCCCTAATCTGCCGACCGGAGCTCACCGCTATTCTAATAAATGTATTAACCCCTAAAGCTAAGTCTAACCCTAACACTAACACCCCCCTAAGTTAAATATAATTTTTATCTAACGAAATAAATTAACTCTTATTAAATAAATGATTCCTATTTAAAGCTAAATACTTACCTGTAAAATAAATCCTAATATAGCTACAATATAAATTACATTTATATTATAGCTATTTTAGGATTAATATTTATTTTACAGGCAACTTTGTAATTATTTTAACCAGGTACAATAGCTATTAAATAGTTAAGAACTATTTAATAGTTACCTAGTTAAAATAATTACAAATTTACCTGTAAAATAAATCCTAACCTAAGATATAATTAAACCTAACACTACCCTATCAATAAAATAATTAAATAAACTACCTACAATTACCTACAATTAACCTAACACTACACTATCAATAAATTAATTAAACACAATTGCTACAAATAAATACAATTAAATAAACTATCTAAAGTACAAAAAATAAAAAAGAACTAAGTTACAGAAAATAAAAAAATATTTACAAACATAAGAAAAATATTACAACAATTTTAAACTAATTACACCTACTCTAAGCCCCCTAATAAAATAACAAAGACCCCCAAAATAAAAAATTCCCTACCCTATTCTAAAATACAAAAATTACAAGCTCTTTTACCTTACCAGCCCTGAACAGGGCCCTTTGCGGGGCATGCCCCAAGAATTTCAGCTCTTTTGCCTGTAAAAAAAAACATACAATACCCCCCCCCCAACATTACAACCCACCACCCACATACCCCTAATCTAACCCAAACCCCCTTAAATAAACCTAACACTAATCCCCTGAAGATCTTCCTACCTTGTCTTCACCATCCAGGTATCACCGATCCGTCCTGGCTCCAAGATCTTCATCCAACCCAAGCGGGGGTTGGCGATCCATAATCCGGTGCTCCAAAGTCTTCCTCCTATCCGGCAAGAAGAGGACATCCGGACCGGCAAACATCTTCTCCAAGCGGCATCTTCTATGTTCTTCCATCCGATGACGACCGGCTCCATCTTGAAGACCTCCAGCGCGGATCCATCCTCTTCTTCCGACGACTAGACGACGAATGACGGTTCCTTTAAGGGACGTCATCCAAGATGGCGTCCCTCGAATTCCGATTGGCTGATAGGATTCTATCAGCCAATCAGATTGAGCTCGCATTCTATTGGCTGATCGGAACAGCCAATAGAATGCGAGCTCAATCTGATTGGCTGATTGGATCAGCCAATCGGATTGAACTTGATTCTGATTGGCTGATTCCATCAGCCAATCAGAAAATTCCTACCTTAATTCCGATTGGCTGATAGAATCCTATCAGCCAATCGGAATTCGAGGGACGCCATCTTGGATGACGTCCCTTAAAGGAACCGTCATTCGTCGTCTAGTCGTCGGAAGAAGAGGATGGATCCGCGCTGGAGGTCTTCAAGATGGAGCCGGTCGTCATCGGATGGAAGAACATAGAAGATGCCGCTTGGAGAAGATGTTTGCCGGTCCGGATGTCCTCTTCTTGCCGGATAGGAGGAAGACTTTGGACCCTCTTCTGGACTTCTTCAGTGGATGTCTAGCCCCCGCTTGGGTTGGATGAAGATCTTAGAGCCAGGACGGATCGGTGAACCTGGCATGGTGAAGACAAGGTAGGAAGATCATCAGGGGCTTAGTGTTAGGTTTATTTAAGGGGGGTTTGGGTTAGATTAGGGGTATGTGGGTGGTGGGTTGTAATGTTGGGGGGGGGGGTATTGTATGTTTTCTTTTACAGGCAAAAGAGCTGAAATTCTTGGGGCATGCCCCACAAAGGGCCCTGTTCAGGGCTGGTAAGGTAAAAGAGCTTGTAATTTTTGTATTTTAGAATAGGGTAGGGAATTTTTTATTTTGGGGGTCTTTGTTATTTTATTAGGGGGCTTAGAGTAGGTGTAATTAGTTTAAAATTGTTGTAATATTTTTCTTATGTTTGTAAATATTTTTTTATTTTCTGTAACTTAGTTCTTTTTTATTTTTTGTACTTTAGATAGTTTATTTAATTGTATTTATTTGTAGCAATTGTGTTTAATTAATTTATTGATAGTGTAGTGTTAGGTTAATTGTAGGTAATTGTAGGTAGTTTATTTAATTATTTTATTGATAGGGTAGTGTTAGGTTTAATTATAACTTAGGTTAGGATTTATTTTACAGGTAAATTTGTAATTATTTTAACTAGGTAACTATTAAATAGTTCTTAACTATTTAATAGCTATTGTACCTGGTTAAAATAAATACAAAGTTACCTGTAAAATAAATATTAATCCTAAAATAGCTATAATATAATTATAATTTATATTGTAGCTATATTAGGATTTATTTTACAGGTAAGTATTTAGCTTTAAATAGGAATCATTTATTTAATAAGAGTTAATTTATTTCGTTAGATAAAAATTATATTTAACTTAGGGGGGTGTTAGTGTTAGGGTTAGACTTAGCTTTAGGGGTTAATACATTTATTAGAATAGCGGTGAGCTCCGGTCGGCAGATTAGGGGTTAATAAGTGTAGGTAGGTGTCGGCGACGTTGTGGGGGGCAGATTAGGGGTTAATAAATATAACATAGGGGTCGGCGATGTTAGGGGCAGAAGATTAGGGGTACATAGGGATAACGTAGGTGGCGGCGATTTGCGGTCGGAAGATTAGGGGTTAATTATTTTAAGTAGCTTGCGGCGACGTTGTGTGGGGCAAGTTAGGGGTTAATAAATATAATATAGGGGTCGGCGGGGTTAGGGGCAGCAGATTAGGGGTACATAAGTATAACGTAGGTGGCGGTCGGCAGATTAGGGGTTAAAAATTTTAATCGAGTGGCGGCGATGTGGGGGGACCTCGGTTTAGGGGTACATAGGTAGTTTATGGGTGTTAGTGTACTTTAGGGTACAGTAGTTAAGAGCTTTATAAACCGGCGTTAGCCAGAAAGCTCTTAACTCCTGCTTTTTTCAGGCGGCTGGAATCTTGTCGTTAGAGCTCTAACGCTCACTGCAGAAACGACTCTAAATACCAGCGTTAGAAAGATCCCATTGAAAAGATAGGCTACGCAAATGGCGTAGGGGGATCTGCGGTATGGAAAAGTCGCGGCTGTAAAGTGAGCGTTAGACCCTTTAATCACTGACTCCAAATACCAGCGGGCGGCCAAAACCAGCGTTAGGAGCCTCTAACGCTGGTTTTGACGGCTACCGCCGAACTCTAAATCTAGGCCTAAGATACAAAAATAAACAAAGTTATCAAAAATAAAAACAATTACACCTAAACTAATAGCCCTATAAAAAATAAAAAGCCCCCCATAATAAAAACACCCCCTAGCCTAAAATAAACTACCAATAGCCCTTAAAAGGGCCTTTTGAAGGGCATTGCCCTAAATAAATCAGCTCCTGATTTATTTAGGGCCCCCCAAAATAAAAAACCTAACTCTAAAAAAAAACGTGGGATTTCCAAGAGCGGACTTTTTACGAGCGGTTGACCCAGGACACACCTCCATCTTGTGATTGGTGTAAATCCGTTTTAAATAGACAAAGGTCGCCAGTCCCAAACTATCCGTTTATCTCCCCTCTTGAAAAAGCCTGGCCGCTGACCGGGGGAAACACATCGAGGAAAGTAACAAACTATCAGAGTCGAAGTACCCTGATCCTCACCAGCCACCAAGTACTGTCAGGGTGTCCGGAAACCAACCAGAACCTCTGGTGCAGCGTAAGAGGGCTATCCATCTCAGCCCATCTGTGAACGATAAGGAGCTACAAACATCTACACACTTCCTCTGAGTGCTTGACTATTTTATCTATCTAGTAAGTGCAACATTGTTTGCGTGTGTATCTGTTTAATTATTATTATTATTATTATTCTTTATTTATATAGTGCCAACAGATTCCGCAGCGCTGTCCATGGGTACAAAGATAAAAGTACAATACAATACAATATAGAAGACACCAAAGTTTAACAAAACAAATACAGGGGGAATTGAGGGCCCTGTTCCCGTGGGAACTTACAATCTAGATGGTAGGAGGGTGAGAAACAGGAGGTGGGGACTGCAAAGGTGAGAATGATGTTAGTGTGGAGTTAGATGGGGCAGCAGTTAGGCAGGTAGAATTCATTTTTTACTGATTTAGAGATAGGCTTCCATGAACAGAAAGGTTTTTAGGGAGCATTTAAAGGAGGAAAGGTTAGGGGAAAGTCTAACAGCTCTGGGAAGTGCATTCCAGATGGTTGGTGCTGCACGAGAGAAGTCCTGTAGCCTGGCATGGGAGGAGGTGATGGTAGAAGATGCAAGGAGCAGGTCATTGTTGGATCTTAGAGGGCGGGCTGGAGTATATTTCTTGATGAGTGAGGACAGGTAGGGGGGGGCTACGTTGGTAAGGGCTTTGTAGGTCAGGATGAGAATTTTGAATTTAATTCTGCTGTGGATGGGGAGCCAGTGAAGGGACTCGCAGAGAGGTGCAGCAGATACAGAGCATCGGGAGAGGTGGATTAGCCTAGCAGAGGCATTTAGGATGGATTGAAGAGGGGAGAGGCGGGAGAGAGGGAGGCCAGTTAGTAGGTTATAACAGTAGTCAAGTCGGGAGATTACCAGGGAGTGGATTAGCTGTTTAGTAGTTTCAGCACTCAGAAATTTGGAGATATTGCGTAGATGGTTGCGACAGGAGGAAGAGAGCAATTGGATGTGGGGAATGAAGGACAGATTGGAGTCAAGTGTAACTCCTAGGACACGGACTTGGGTTGATGGGGAGATAGTGGTATCACCAACAGTGATTGAAAAGTTAGGAACCGGGGTAGAATTAGAGGGGGGGATTAGGAGGAGCTCAGTCTTGGACATATTGATTTTTAGGTGGTGAGAGGCCATCCAAGAAGAAATGCCAGATAAGCAGACACCGATGTGAGCAAGGATAGAAGGAGAGAGTGAAGGGGCGGATAGGTAGATCTGGGTATCATCAGCATAGAGGTGGTAGTTGAAGCCATAGCTACTGATAAGTTTTCCCAGTGAGGATGTATAAATAGAGAAGAGTAGGGGACCCAGAACAGAGCCTTGAGGTACTCCAACAGACAGCGGCAATGGAGAGGAGTCGCCACCAGCAAAGGAGACAGAAAAGGACCTATTAGAGAGATAAGAGTGGATCCAGGAAAGGGCAGTGTCAGAGAGCCCAAAGGAGCTGAGAGTCCGTAGGAGAAGGGGATGGTCGACTGTGTCAAAGGCAGCAGACAGATCAAGTAAAATAAGTATTGAGTAGTGGCCATTTTTTTAACAGAAAGAAGATCATTAGTAACTTTGGTGAGGGCAGTCTCAGTTGAGTGTTGGGAACGGAAGCCAGATTGTAAGGGGTCAAGCAGTGAGTTGGAGGACAAGAAGTGGGTTAAGCGATCGAAGACTAGTTTTTAATAAAAACCTTCACTTGAGCCTTGCCTTGTGCGCCTTTTCTCTTCTCTCCATATATATCTACTATACACAGAGCCAAGGACAGGAACGACCTGGCTGGATTAAGGCAGCACTGAACAGGCATATCTATTCCTCATCAGGATTCAAAGTCACAGCATATGGTCTTAATCCTTACAAGGATTTAAAGATACAGATCATGATTCCAGTGGTATCACAGAAGTATATCTCTGGGACATTAAGATAAAAGGTACTGTGGGGATAACCCAGGAATATTAAGATTGAACTATTATACTATTTCTAACCACAGAATCAGGTCAGACCTTAAACATTTGGGACATAAGGTCATTTACATCACCTTAATCATCCATACTATTTATTATAAAAGGTATTATAAAAAGGTATTATTTTGTATTATCCTATAAAGGTATTGTTTTGTATTATCCTATATAATTCATATAAGGTATTATCACAGAATATCCATATAGGGTATCATTTTGTTTTATACACGGTCAGTGTTATAAAATTAGGCTTCTGAAACAAGCCTTGTGAATAGATCCTAAGAAATGATCTTTATGTATAACAGCTGCATGTAATACAAATACTCAACAAACAGTGACATAGCTTTTGTTAAGAGTACACGTATATTACGGTTTTGGAATATTATTGGTATAGTATCATCTTTTCAGATACATTATTGTGTTTATTTTATACATAGATCAGACTATAGCGCAACCAACATCTACAACAATTTCATTTATCAGTAGTGGTTACCGCTCCAATGCTCATCGTTTCAGCCATGCATAAAATTTGGCGGATTGAAATCATCTCGATCTAATCCGATCAGGATAATTGACAGCCCTTGCTAGTGGCCGATTGGCGGCCAGTGAGCAGGGGGCTGAATTGCACAAACATTTCTGGTAAAATGCTTGTGCAATGTTAAATGCGGACAGCGTATGCTACAATGAATCATGTCCGCTTGACAATTAATAAATGGAGCACTTAGTTATAGATTTTCAGAGTGACAGGTGTTTAGTGTGCGGTGTCATTACAGGCAGAGAGGGCAGTAGATGCTTTGAGAGAAGCATTGGGAGTTGTATATGCTGGATTGGTGTGATGAGGGAGTCTACAGGCTGCGTGCAGGTTTAAAGTCTTTATTTTGACAATTTGACCACTTCATGCCTTTAGGACATTCCATGCCATCCTAACAGCACTGGGCTTTAACACTGTTAGGACATCAAGGAACCAACCTTAAATGGCGTCCTGCAGCCTCTTCCTTTGAGTAATTGGAAAATCGCATCAATGATCATGTGATTTAGTTTTCCAGCAATTGTTTACATCGGAACGTCTTTCCGCTGTTAAACACTTGCCCTAGGCATAAAGGGGTTAAATTGCTTTTTGTTTAATGTTCAATAAAAATCTTTAAAATGATGTAGTCTCACAGACCACTGATGTGAGCTAAATTGTTATAAGTTGCTCATTTTATTTACTTGCTCAATAAAAAAAGTTCCAATGTATCTATCTGGCTCTCAACACACATGCACGCTCCTGAGTCTACTTCAGTATGCTCCCATGGAGGAGCTAAATATCTAAATTTAAACAAAGAAGAACAAGAGAAAGAGGTTAATTTTAAAAACATTAGTAAAGTTTTTTTTGTTTTTTCTTTTGATTGTCCTGTCTGTCAGAATCATATTTTTGGTGCCCATGTCCCTGCGCACAAAGCAAATCCCTCAGCATATTTGTGTGATGATTTCTATACTTAAAGCAACTTTTTCCAGCCTATTTGTCAGAACTCCATAAATCTGCACAAAAATATCTATTAATGCAAATAACAGATGTGAACATTCATCTCACAGATGAGACCTTCAGGGGGAAAAGCAGTTACATCTGCAGTCACGTTTATTGATATTCAGATATGTCACTGTACCTTCACCAGACTCACTACCTAGTTGGCTTGCAGCCTAAAAACTTTGCTACCATCTTAAAAAAGGGGAAAGTTCATTAATCCAACAGTTGTTAATTGAATTCTTCTGTTTTATGCTGTTAATCAACTAGAAAACAAAAAATAAAGAAAACTATTTAATCTCAATTTAACCCAATGGAACGGCAGTAAAATAATGTCACTCACTAGTGGTAGGGATGTTATGTTCTTATAGATAACTGTATGTAAATTATCCCTCCCCCAGTGAGTGACACTAATACTTATGGGTTGTATTGAATTTATTAAACCATTAGGTGTGGCTTAAGTTAGTGTCTAAAGGCTCTTGTATTTAACTGTAACCCCCGGCGCTGGGATCAGCTGGGCTGCATCAAGTACCTTCAGACGGGAAAGAGGGTCATTTTGTGACTGTCAAGGCTGCTAAAGGACTTTGTTGGATTTGACATTAGCACCCTCTGCTATCATAGTGCTCCACTAGTAATCCGGGCCATAGTTAGCTAGGGTCAGTGTACTTAAGAATATATATACAAAAAAAAAGGAAGAAAATTATAGGACATATAATAATGTCCTAAAAAGAAGGGAATAAAACCAGCACACAAGATAGGCTTATACATCAGTTTAATTAACTTTCAAAATATCAAATGGTGTTCACCCAATTGCGCTCTACAGCATTGAATGAAGTGAAGACATATTACAACACAAAATATATACATAAAGTGAGATATCGTAATGTACAGTACATATTACTAAATACGGTAAGAGAAACCAACAGAGATCTATATCTATACTGATACCTAAACCGCATTGAACATATACCAGTTAGCAATTCATGAACCGACTTTTGGTCATACAGGTAAACATAATGCATGGGAAACGTAGACGAGCATAGTAAGTACAGAATGGGACCGCAGATACAACTGCACAGAAGATCCGTAAATGAACACACTATGTACTTTACGAGCAGTCTCGTTCCAATATAAAGATCGACCGCAGATTAAACTGCACTTCAGGTAATAGGCAAAGTACATCAAAAGGTAAATTTGCACTTATCTTAATCTTGTATCTGATGTTATGGCGTTTATACAAACACTTGTCCTCTCCCCCCCTCTCTGGGCGTGAAAACACCAATGTGACGTATCAGAGAAGGAGTGGATACTCTGCCAGAGATATCAAGGGACGTTCCTAATTGGCCAAACAATGTCCCAGCTGATGCATCAGTGTTAAGGCTCCGGCTTTGTATGCAATGAAACAAATCTTACCATAGATGTACCCTCTTCTGAAAGTAACTTGAGCTTTTCACTAGATTGCGGATCCACACCACACAACACAGCATTCAGTGTTACGGGTCTCACCAGAGATGTACCAGCATCTTTCCGAAGTAGCTGATGTCGCTCACTTCACTCCGGATCCATACCATATAAGCACTGTGTCAAGTGTCATATATCTTACCAAAGATGTACCAACTTTTCAAAGTAGCCGGTATTGCTCACTCTGCTGCCACTCCACATCCCACAAACAAGCAGGCAATCTTGTATGACAAACGGTAAAAACCTCTGCTGGTTAACTGTTGATTCTCACATTCAAGGACACTGGAGATAGTCAACTTGCTCCAATGTTATAAACAAGTAATTATTATTATACTTTAATGCCTCCACTTTCCATGGCACCCACCCTATCAAATCTCAATATGTATACATACCACCATTATATATGTATATATATGTAAAAGAAAGAAAGAGGGCACTCCTATCGGATCCTTTAATCAATACTTCACTTTATAAGTGAACGTTTTCGGACCATAAAGTCCGTCCTCAGATTGAGGACAGACTTTATGGTCCGAAAACGTTCTTTATGGACGGACTTTATGGTCTGAAAAAGTATTGATGAAAGGATACCCATAGGAGTGCGCTCTTTATCTTATATACATTGTTCTGCTGCACCCTGGGCTGCTGCTTCTAGAAGTCTGGAGTGCGATCTGTTTGGACCTATATATATATATATATATATATATATACATATTCCACAAAATATACTTTATACATTATACGAAGCTGGCAAACTCTAACTTGTCATTTAACCCTGCTGGGGTCCTGGTCCCCAACCTGTAGATCCATTTAGCCAATTTTTGAAGCAGGACCCTATCATTGTCACCTCCATGACCATTCATTATAACTTTATCGATTACTATGAATTTGAGGGACTCCACATCACAATTATGTACCAGGTTTAAATGTGCCTGGCGACATTAGTATCCTTAGAAAGTGAAGTGGAGGCATTCAAGTATAATAGGAGATTTACAAAACATACTAGGAATCAGGTATTTGTTTTTGTGAGCCAATATGTCTTCTATAAAAATACCTTTAAGAAGGGCAGAAGCTTCAATACACATCCTTTAGCGGAATGTCTCTTTAAGAAAAAGATGCAGGTGTGGAAGCAATTACCTGAATTGAATCAGGTGCTATAAAAAGAGGAGGTCCAGAGTGACCTGAGTATGCCCTGATGAGCCCCTGTGACAAATACTTTCTGTGGGGGTGAAACGTGCGTTGGCACTTATGTGTTTATAACATTCGAGCAAGTCGACTATCTCCAGTGTACTTGAATGTGAGAATCGTTACTTATACGGTTAACCAGCGGAGGTTTTTACCGTTTGTCATACAAGATTGCCTGCTTGTTTGTGGGATGTGGAGCGGCAGCTGAGTGAGCAATACCGGCTACTTTGAAAAGTTGGTACATCTTTGGTAAGATATATGACACTTGACACAGTGTTTACATGGTATGGATCTGCAGTGAAGTGAGCAACATCAGCTACTTCAGAAAGATGCTGGTACATCTCTGGTGAGACCCGTAACACTGAATAGCTGGGACATTGTTTGGACAATTAGGAACGTCCCTTGACATCTGTGGCAGAGTAGCCACTCCTCCTCTGATATGTCACATTGGTGTATTTACGCCCAGAGAGTGTTTGTATGAACGTCATAACATCAGATACAAGATTAAGATAAGTGCAAATTTACCTTTTGATGTACTTTGCCTATGATCTGAAGTGCAGTTTGATCTGCGGTCGATCTTTATATTGGAAAGAGACTGCTCGTAAAGTACGTAGTGTGTTCATTTACGGATCTTCTGTGCAGTTGTCTCAATCTATACTTACTATGCTCGTCTACGTTGATATTTTGAAAGTTAATTAAACTGATGTATAAGCCTATCTTGTGTGCTGGTTTTATTCCCTTTTTTTTAGGACATTATTATATGTCCTATAATTTTCTTCCTGTTTTTGTATATATATGTCAATATAATGGAAGCACTGACAGGCATAAAACAGTAGTATTATCTACTCTCTCTTTTTCTGTATTTATTAAAATGCTTAAGATTATGTTTACATTAGACTGTCCCTTTAAAGGGACATGCTAGATAGAATGATGAAATCCTATTGGCTGATTTGAACAGCCAATAGAATTTTAGAAGCTCTCATCTTATTGGCTGGTTTGAATTTGAAGAATCAAATCAGCCAATAGGAATGCAAGGTACGCCATTTTGAAACGGCTACCTTGCATTGAAGCTTATGACCGTATGAAGAGGACACTTCTCGCCGCCTGGATGTCCGGACTTCAGCAACCGTGAGTAGATATTCTGGGGTTATTGTAAGGTTTTTTGTTTTTTTTTCAGATTAGGGTTTAGGCTTTTGAAAAAGAGATAAATGCTCTTTTAAGTGCAATGGAAAAGAGCTGAATGCCCTTTTAAGGACAATACCCATACAAATGCCCCTTTAAGGGCAATGGGTAGCTTAGGTTTTTTTTAGACTTAGGTTTTTTTATTTTGGGAGGTTGGTTGGGTGGTGGGTTTTACTGTTGGGGGGAATTTGTATTTTTGTACAGGTAAAAGAGCTGATTTCTTTAGGGCAATGCCCTACAAAAAGCCCTTTTAAGGGCTATTGGTAGTTTATTGTAGGCTAGGTGGTGTTTTTATTTTGGGGGGGCTTTTTATTTTTTATAGGGCTATTAGATTAGGTGTAATTGTTTTTATTTTTTAAATTTCGTTTATTATTTAACCGTAAGCTTAGTGTTTTTTATTTTTCGGAATTTAGTGTTTTGTTTTTTTTGTAATTTTAGATTTTTTAATTTTTTTCGTAGTGTTTCATAGAATAGTAAGTTTAGGTTAATTTATAGTTTAATGTTAGGTTTATTTTTTTTCACAAGTTAGGGGGTGTTTTGCGATGTGGGGGGCCGGCGGTTTAGGGTTTAATAGGTTTATTTAGTTGGGGAGTTGCGGAGATGCACCACTTCGCCCACAAAATTGTTGTAATTACAAATGTTTCGGCATTCTCATGTTTATTTCTTTTGTTTGTATTGGTATGACACAAAAAGTGGAGAAAAAAAAAGCCAAATCTGCTACATTCCACGCAAAACTCCAAAAATCGACTCCTCAAAATTATTGGCAACTTCTCAAAATTGTAAGAAATAATTGCATTCCAAGTTTGTGATGCTCCTGCAATTTGTAATTAAACTCACTTGTATTAATTAACAGGTGCTGACAATATAGAAATCATACCGGCAACCAGTTAAAATGGTGAAAAATTACTCAACCTTTCTGTTGTGTATCTCTGTGTGCTACACTGAGCATGGAGAAGAGAAGAAGCAGCAAAGAATTGTCAGAGGATTTGAGAACTAAAATTGTGGAAAAGCATGGACAATCTCAAGGTTACAAGTCCATCTCCAGAGATCTCAATGTTCCTTTGTCCACTGTGCGTAACATTGTCAAGAAGTTAATAGCCCATGGCACTGTAGCTATCTCCCTGGACGTGGACGAAAGAAAAAAATTGATCAAAGATTGCAACAAAGGATTGTTCACATGGTGGATAAAGTACCTCGATCAAATTCCAGACAAATTCAAGCTGACCTTCAGGCACAGGGTACAAATGTGTAAGCTTGCACTATACGTTGCCATCTGAATGAAAAGGGACACTTTGGTAGGAGACCCAGGGGGACCCCACTGCTGACAGAGAAACATAAAAAAGCCATATTGGAGTTTGCCAAAACTTACCTGAGGAAGCCAAAAGCCAAAATGTGCTGTAGACAGATGAAAAAACGAAATTACTGCTTTTTGGTAACGCCCATCATTCTACTGTTATCAGAAAAAGAAATGAGGCTTTCAAAGAAAAGAATACAGTCCCTACAGTCAAACATGGTGGATGTTCACTGATGTTTTGGGGTTGCTTTGCTGCTTCAGTAACTGGATGTCTTGACTGTGTGCATGGCGTTATGGAATCTGAAGAATACCGAAGAATTCTGTGGTGCAATGTAAGGCCCAGTGTCAGAAAGTTGGGCCTCCGTCAGAGGTAATAGCTCTTACAGCAGGACAAAGCACACGTCAAAAAGCACCCAGAAATGGTTTAAGACAAAGCGCTGGAGGAGAGTACTGAACTGGTCAGCAATGAGTCCAGATCTCAATCCCATAGAACATCTGTGGAGAGATCTCAAAACAGCAGTTGGTAAAATGAACCCTTCCAATCTGACAGACCTGGTGCAATTGGCGAAAGAAGAGTGGTCCAAAATTCCAGTGGAGAGGTCTAAGAAACTCATTGATGGTTACAGGAATTGATTGATTTCAGTTTCCAAGGGGTTTGCTACCAAATATTAAATTGAGGGTGCAAATAATTTTGTACAGTCCATTTTGGGGGTTTTGCGTGGAATCTGTCAGATTTGGCTTTTTTTCCTCCACTTTTTTGTGTCATACCAATACAAACAAAAGAAATAAACATAACAATGCCTAAGCATTTGTAATTGCAACAATTTTGTGGGTGAAGTGGTGCATTATCTGATAGAAATGCAGGGGTGCCAATATTTTTCTTTGCCCATGACTGTACATATATATATACACATATACACAGGGGTGGAAAAATATCACTACAGTTTACTAGTCGGGTTAAAAGCGTCTAGCCCAGAAGGAAAAAAAGTTAATAGTCCACTCAATGTTAAAGATAGGCAAAAGTAATCCACTGCAATTTCTAAGTTGTCCAAGAGCATATATATATATATATATATATATATATATATATATATATATATATATATATATATATATATATATATATATATATATATATATATATATATATATATATATATATGTATATGTGTGTGTAAGTCTGTATATGTCTCTATGTGTTTATGTATGTGTATGTATATGCATGCATGTACTGTATATATATGTGTGTCTGTGAATATGTACTGTGTATATATATATATATATATATATATATGTATATGTGTGTGTAAGTCTGTATATGTCTGTATGTGTTTATGTATGTGTATGTATATGCATGCATGTACTGTATATACTGTATATGTGTGTCTGTGAATATGTACTGTGTATATATATATATATATATATATATATATATATATGTATATGTGTGTGTGTAAGTCTGTATATGTCTGTATGTGTTTATGTATGTGTATGTATATGCATGCATGTACTGTGTATATATACGTGTGTCTGTGAATATGTATATATTTATGTGTGTGTGAGTTTGTTTATATAAAGAGTATGTAAACACTTACTTTTCGTTTTCATGAAGACCATAGTTTTTTTTGTATATTTTTTATATTAAGGTCTCACTGTTTAAAAAGGGGATGACCTGCAGAATTAAGGCCTTGTTCTAACAAACAGATTATTTCAGCAGGGTACTAAGAACACACCTCCCGACATCTGCCAGATGTTTTCCAGGATATTGCACCAGTAATTTTTTGAGTGGGACACATTGGGAGAGAGTGTATTATGTGCGGAGGGTTCGGGATACAGGTGATCCGTCAGTTTGTCTTGGTAGGACTCAGCCAAAGCGTTAAAAACAAGACACAGAGAGGCTTTGGATTGGATAGCGAGACATCCCTCCCAACACATGACAATCCCACACGATGCAGGATGTTTAGGAGGTAGGGGAGAGGCAGTTTTATCTGCATCACCATAAAAAGGCCCCTTTTTTCTTTTATATGGAACTGCCATTTTGAACCTTTTTGACATAGTGGCGGCATTCCAAGACAATATGGTATTATTAATAATAATGATGCAAATATGCAATACACCATAGATGCCATTTTAGATATATATGAATATATGGTCTAGATTAATTAAAACTATATTCATTGCTGACTTACAGTCCATCTGTAGTGGTCAGAAATGCAATCAGTCTACATGTGATATCTCATACAGCAAGCAAGAAATCACAACAGAAACATCCGGCAATGGCATTAAAATGAAATTAAAATTATTGTTTTTGTTTTTATATTCACATTTTTGTGATTGTAATTTACAGTACTTTTAATTTTCTTCATTCTTTCTATAAGCAATCAGATTGTCATAAACGGCATTTAACCCTTTGCCATTCCATTTTGTTTGTTGGCGACCGAGATCTCTTGCATGGGTTTTAATTTACAGAAGTCACAAAATCTAGTTTTTTTTTTTTATTTAAAATATCTAGAACATTGCTTTGTGATCTTACAGTAATATAAATATTACAAGGTTGTTAAAACATGCTGTTAAAAATAAAAGACATTAAACCTGTCACAGTAGATGATATATTTTTGTTCTTAAATACATTTTTTATCTATCTAGCATCTATCTATCTATACATTTATCTATACATATATATATATTATTTTTATTATCTTTTTTTTTTTTTTTTAAACCATGCTATTACTCACAGACAAACTTTGTTCTATACGGTGAGGTTTTGGAACTATTGGAGATATTTTAGTAGCTAAATTATTTGATTCTTAATTTATGATTCACAATATGAGAACTGTTAAATCCTGTTTAAGAAGATGATATCAGTTACGGCTACTTTCTGATAGATATCAATTTCCCACACTGTTCTTCTTGCATTCTGAGGAAAATACTGCCAAATTGCAAAACAGTTTTTTTTTCTCAATTAATGATTGAAATAATTTTAAAAAAATTGAGCCTTTTATTGGTCAAATACATTTTCAGTTGTAATCACGCTGAGAAATTCAGCCGAAATCAGAAAATTGCCTGTGGGCCAACTTGGAGAAGAGAATCCAAATATTGTGCCAAAATATTCGATAGATAATGGGTTTGTGAAATTGAAACCTCCTTTTGTGTAACCACAGAACTCCTGACATTAGTTCCCCTTAGCAACTCTTTCTGTTTGTGTCTAGTATTTCCTAGTCACCAACTCCTCTCTCTAAAATAAACACATAGAAGTTCTCCAGCCTTTCCTCACCACTTAAACTTTACATAACCCATACTAATCTATTTCTTGTCTTAACCCTTTCAAACCTAATAATGATAACTATAAAGAAATGCGCCTACCATAAAGTTATCTATTCTCAGCAGGGACGCGAATAAAAAACGTATCCCATATATCACAATAGCAGAGCCCTAAATGTGCTGGGTTTAGTGATATTGTCACTGATTACAAGCTCTGCCCTCCTTTCCAGGCACAGCTACCACAACATTCTAGAAGTATGATACCAGTGTCAGCCTCATGCCCTATGCAGACTAAGGGGGCTAGTTATCAAGCCGTCTACTTTTCTGGCTTCGCCGGCCCAATACGTCCGCCTAAGCTCGCCTACCTTCGCCGCCGCGGACCTGAAAAAATACGCCTAAGTTATCAAATAAAGCTGTCAAAAAGCCGCGGGGCGATGAGCAGCGGACTGTGACAGTTATCACTCATCCGATCTCGCTGCCCTTCGGCTTTTTCCCAGCTTTATTGCTAGCCTGTCACTAAGCACTCACACTAAACTGCACTGTTCTACCCCCTATACCGGCGCCCCCGGAGCCCCCCGCAACTAAATAAAGTTACTAACCCCTAAACCGCCGCTCCTAGACCCTGCCGCAACTCTTATAAATGTATTAACCCCTAAACCGCCGCTCCCGGACACCGCTGCCACCTACATTATACCTAGTAACCCCTATCCTGCCCCCCCTATACCGTCGCCCTCTATTATAAAATTATTAACCCCTATCCTGCTGATCCCGCACCTCTCCGCAACTAAATAAATAGTTTAACCCCTAAACCGCCGCTCCATGAACCCGCCGCAACCTATAATAAATTTATTAACCCCTATCCTGCCCCCCACTACGCCGCCGCCACTGTAATAAAATGATTAACCCCTAAACCTAAGTCTAACCCTAACCATAACGCCCCCCTAACTTAAATATTAATTAAATAAATCTAAATAAATTAACTCTTATTAACTAAATGAATCCTATTTAAAACTAAATACTTACCTTTAAAATAAACCCTAATATAGCTACAATATAAATAATAATTATATTCTAGCTATCTTAGGATTTATTTTTATTTTACAGGTACCTTTCAATTTATTTTAACCATGTACAATAACTATTAAATAGTTATTAACTATTTAATAGCTTACCTAGCTAAAATAAAGAGAAATGTACCTGTGAAATAAATCCTAACCTAAGTTACAATTACACCTAACACTACACTATACTTTAATAAATTATTCCTATTTAAACTAAATACTTACCTGTAAAATAAACCCTAAGATAGCTACAATATAATTAATAATTATATTCTAGCTATCTTAGGATTTATATTTATTTTACAGGTAACTTTGTATTTATTTTAGCTAGTTAGAATAGTTATTAAATAGTTATTAACTATTTAATAACTACCTAGCTAAAAGAAATATAAAATTACCTGTAAAATAAATCCTAACTTAAGTTACAATTAAACCTAATACTACACTATCATTAAATTAACTAAATAAACTACCTACAAAGAACTACAATGAAATACAATTACATAAACTAACTAAAGTACAAAAAATAAAAAAAGCTAAGTTACAAAAAATAAAAAATTAAGTTACAAACATGTTAAAAATATTACAACAATTTTAAGCTACTTACACCTAATCTAAGCCCCCTAATAAAATAACAAACCCCCCCAAAATAAAAAAAATCCCTACCCTATTCTAAATTACATAAATTTCAAAGCTCTTTTACCTTACCAGCCCTTAAAAGGGCCATTTGTGGGGGCATGCCCCAAAAAGTTCAGCTCTTTTGCCTGTAAAATAAAAATACAACCCCCCCCAACATTAAAACCCACCACCCACATACCCCTAATCTAACCCAAACCCCCCTTACAAAAACCTAACACTAATCCCCTGAAGATCATCCTACCTTGAGTTGTCTTCACTCAGCCGAGCCACCGATGGAACTGAAGAGGACATCCGGAGCGGAAGAAGTTAATCCTCCAAGCGGCGCTGAAGAAATCTTCCATCCGATGAAGTCATCATCCAGGCAGCACTGAAGAAGTCTTCGATCCGGCCGATGTCATCTTCAAAGAGGCGCTGAAGAGGTCTTCTATCCGGGCGAAGTCATCTTCCAAGCCGGGTCTTGAATCTTCCTTCCGCCGACGCGGAACCACCTTCTTCACCGACGGACTACGACGAATGGCGTCCCCTCAATTCCGATTGGCTGATAGGATTCTATCAGCCAATCGGAATTAAGGTAGGAAAATCTGATTGGCTGATGGAATCAGCCAATCAGATTGAGCTCGCATTCTATTGGCTGTTCCGATCAGCCAATAGAATGCGAGCTCAATCTGATTGGCTGATTGGATCAGCCAATCGGATTGAACTTGAATCTGATTGGCTGATTCCATCAGCCAATCAGATTTTCCTACCTTAATTCCGATTGGCTGATAGAATCCTATCAGCCAATCGGAATTGAGGGGACGCCATCTTGGATGACGTCCCTTAAAGGAGCCGTCATTCGTCGTAGTCCGTCGGTGAAGAAGGTGGTTCCGCGTCGGCGGAAGGAAGATTCAAGACCCGGCTTGGAAGATGACTTCGCCCGGATAGAAGACCTCTTCAGCGCCTCTTTGAAGATGACATCGGCCGGATCGAAGACTTCTTCAGCGCCGCCTGGATGATGACTTCATCGGATGGAAGATTTCTTCAGCGCCGCTTGGAGGATTAACTTCTTCCGCTCCGGATGTCCTCTTCAGTTCCATCGGTGGCTCGGCTGAGTGAAGACGACTCAAGGTAGGATGATCTTCAGGGGATTAGTGTTAGGTTTTTGTAAGGGGGGTTTGGGTTAGATTAGGGGTATGTGGGTGGTGGGTTTTAATGTTGGGGGGGGGGGTTGTATTTTTATTTTACAGGCAAAAGAGCTGAACTTTTTGGGGCATGCCCCCACAAATGGCCCTTTTAAGGGCTGGTAAGGTAAAAGAGCTTTGAAATTTATGTAATTTAGAATAGGGTAGGGATTTTTTTTATTTTGGGGGGGTTTGTTATTTTATTAGGGGGCTTAGATTAGGTGTAAGTAGCTTAAAATTGTTGTAATATTTTTAACATGTTTGTAACTTAATTTTTTATTTTTTGTAACTTAGCTTTTTTTATTTTTTGTACTTTAGTTAGTTTATGTAATTGTATTTCATTGTAGTTATTTGTAGGTAGTTTATTTAGTTAATTTAATGATAGTGTAGTATTAGGTTTAATTGTAACTTAAGTTAGGATTTATTTTACAGGTAATTTTGTATTTCTTTTAGCTAGGTAGTTATTAAATAGTTAATAACTATTTAATAACTATTCTAACTAGCTAAAATAAATACAAAGTTACCTGTAAAATAAATATAAATCCTAAGATAGCTATAATATAATTATTAATTACATTGTAGCTATCTTAGGGTTTATTTTACAGGTAAGTATTTATTTTTAAATAGGAATAATTTATTAAAGTATAGTGTAGTGTTAGGTGTAATTGTAACTTAGGTTAGGATTTATTTCACCGGTACATTTCTCTTTATTTTAGCTAGGTAAGCTATTAAATAGTTAATAACTATTTAATAGCTATTGTACATGGTTAAAATAAATTGAAAGGTACCTGTAAAATAAAAATAAATCCTAAGATAGCTAGAATATAATTATTATTTATATTGTAGCTATATTAGGGTTTATTTTAAAGGTAAGTATTTAGTTTTAAATAGGATTCATTTAGTTAATAAGAGTTAATTTATTTAGATTTATTTAATTAATATTTAAGTTAGGGGGCGTTAGGGTTAGGGTTAGGTTTAGGGGTTAATAATTTTATTACAGTGGCGGCGGCGTAGTGGGGGGCAGGATAGGGGTTAATAAATTTATTATAGGTGGCGACGGTGTAGGGGGGGCAGATTAGGGGTTAATAAATGTATTATAGGTGGCGACGGTGTAGGGGGGGCAGGATAGGGGTTAATACATTTAATATAGGTTGCGGCGGGTTCAGGGAGCGGCGGTTTAGGGGTTAATACATTTATTATAGTTGCGGTGGGCTCCGGGAGCGGCGGTTTAGGGGTTAATATGTATAGAGTAGCTTGCGGTGGGCTCCGGGAGCGGCGGTTTAGGGGGTAATAACTTTATTTAGTTGCGGCGGTGTAGGGGGGGTCAGATTAGTGGTGTTTAGACTCGGGGTACATGTTAGGGTGTTAGGTGCAGACAGCTCCCATAGAAATCAATGGGATGTCTGTCAGCAGCGAACTTGTACTTTCGCTATGGTCAGACTCCCATTGATTCCTATGGGATCCGCCGCCTCCAGGCTGGCGCTTTGAAAACCAGGTACGCTGGGCCGTAAAAGTGCCGAGCGTACCTGCTAGTTTTTTGATAGCTAGCAAAAGTAGTGAGAATGTGCCGCACTTGTGTGCGGAACATCTGGAGTGACGTAAGAATCGATCTGTGTCGGACTGAGTCCGGCGGATCGAAGCTTACGTCACAAAATTCTACTTTTGCCGGTCTCGAGCCTTTGATAACTAAGGCGTATCAGCCTCGCCACAAATACGCTGCGGAATACGCAGCGTATTTGAGGTTGACGGCTTGATAACTAGGCCCCTAAATGTCTGTGCCAATACATAATTAACACTGAGGTTAACTCCCATTGATTCATGATGTTAGGATCATTGGTTAAAAGATTAATCCCAATTTTTTTAAAATTGTCTGGTAAATGTCCAAAAGAATCAGAAAACTGAAGATGGCATGAAGGCTAATGTAAAACCCTATGGGCTAGATTAAGTGAGGCGCAAACGGTTTTGCGCTAGCTCTATCGTGTTTTTGCGAGCCATTTTCATTTTGCTTCAATTCAGAGCTATGGTTAACTAAACTAAAAAGTTGCACAAAACACTTCAAAAATGCATTACAAAGTACAGTTACACTCATAATAACACTGTCTAATAAATTTACATTACTAAGTACAGTTACACTCACAATAACACTGTCTAATAAATATACATTAGACAGTACAGTTACACTCATATTAACACTATCTAATAAATATTTATTTATTTATTTATTTATTTATAAAATATTTTACCAGGAAGGATACATTGAGATTTCTCTCGTTTTCAAGTATGTCCTGGGATCACAAAACATTGCATTGATACAATAGGGTACAATAAAATACAAAAACAATAATAAAAATACACATTATATGCAAACATTTAACATAGAGCAGGTATGAAATATTTATCCATGACAGGAGCATTCTGTTTTGAGATATGTATAGAGGGATCTCTTAAAGGATTTTAGGCTTGGGGAAGTTTTTAAAGTGTGAGGGAGGTCATTCCATAATTGTGGCGCTCTGTAGGAAAAGGAGGATCGAGCTGCTTTTTTTTTGTATTGAGGCAAGCTAAATAATGTGCTGTTATTGGATCGGAGGTTATAGGAGGTGGGAATAGCAGGGGAGAGCATTCTGCTCAGGTAGGGTGGGAGCTTCCCAGAAAGGCTCTTAAAGACAAGGCAGGAAAGATGGAGGGTGCGTCTGGATTCTAGCGACAGCCAGTTTAGTTCTTTTAGCATGTCACAATGGTGGGTCCTGTAGTTACATTGTAGCACAAAGCGGCAGAGCGAGTTATATAACGTATTTAGTTTATTAAGGTGAGTTTGCGGAGCAGGTGCATATACTATGTCCCCATAATCCAAGATAGGCATCAGCATTTGCTGTACAATCTTTTCCTTTACTGTAGGGCTGAGGCAAGATTTGTTTCTGTACAGGGCACCTAGTTTTGGATAAAGTTTAGAGGCAATTTTTTCTATGTGGAGTCCAAAAGATAGATTGGGGTCTAACAACATACCTAAGTATTTAAAAGAGTGGACTGCGGTCAGCGTGCAATTGGATTTTGTTTTGATGCGAAGATGGGAATTTTGTAATTTATGTATTTTAGGTCCCATTCCAAAGATCATTGTGACCGTTTTGTCAGTGTTTAGGAAGAGTTTGTTTTTCGAGATCCACTTTTCTACCTCTGTGAACTGGTCTTGGAGCACTGTTTCAAGCTGCAGCAGATCAGATTTGTTTGCATAGATTACCGTGTCGTCTGCGTACATGTGTACAGTTGAGGATTTGCAGACATTAGGCAAATCATTTATAAATAATGTGAATAGTAGGGGGCCGAGAATGGAACCTTGGGGAACACCACACGTGACTGGGAGAGGGAGGGAGTCAATGTTAGAGACAGAGACATATTGTGATCGATCCGATACATATGATTTAAACCAGGTTAACGGGTGATCAGCAATACCAGAGTTTTTTAGTTTGAGAAGTAGTAGGTCATGGTCCACTGTGTCAAAAGCCTTTGCAAAATCAAGGAAAATAGCTCCAGTTAGGTCTCCTTGTTCCATGGCAGTTTGGATGTCGTTGCAAACTTTTAGGAGGGCAGTTGTAGTGGAGTGATTCGGTCTGAAACCTGATTGATCAGGGGTCAGATAGTTAGAAAGTTGGTAATACTCGCATAATTGCGTATGGACGCATTTTTCTAGGATTTTTGACAATACAGGGAGCAGTGATATAGGACGATAGTTAGAAACCAAGGTTAACTCCCCACTTTTATGAATAGGCACTACTCTTGCAGTTTTCCAGAGTTTGGGTATGTATCCAGACACCAAGGATTTGTTAATTAGGGTTGCAACAGGCTTAGCAATTGCCGGCGCACTGAGCTTCAACAGCATTGCTGGGATTTGATCAGGTCCTGACTGGTTTTTCATTTTTAGATTATCGAGGTGTTTCTTAATGACATTGAAGGGTACAGGTCTAAAATTGAACTTTTCTATATTGGGTCTTTGCTGTTTTAGTGGGGCCTGATCCACATTTGTAGCTTCAGGATGCGTGCCATTTATTAGTTTGTCAATCAGGGTGGTGGAGCATCCTACAAAATAATTGTTAAAGGCATTTGCTACTTCTAAGGGGAGTTGCAGGTTTTGGTTATCCACATTGACAGTAGAGGGTTGGGAGTGGATTGGTGGATTTTGTAAGTTATTTATGAGTTTCCAAAACTTTCTAGGGTTACATATATTATTGTTCAGATTTTCACAGAAATATTGCGCCTTAGCCAATTTTGTTTGTTTAGTACATATATTTCGCCATTTTCTATATACACAGTGATCATTCATAGAGCCAGTATGCTTGAACTTTGACCACAATGAATCCCGAAATTGGTACATTTGAATGAGGTCAGCTGTGATCCAATTCAAGTGTGCTCCTTTTACTCTCACCTTACGCAGCGGTGCATGTAAATTCCAAACTTGTAGGAGTTCAGACTGAAAGAATTCAACTGCAGAGTCTAGATCTGGGATTAGGTTTAATCTGTGCCAGGGGAGGTTCTTGATGTCATTTAGAAATGATTGAAGATTAAATTTTTTGAAGGACCTGGTGATTGTAACCTTGGGAGAGGATTTAGTTGCCTTTATTTTGCGCACGCAGTACACTAAGCAGTGGTCACTGAAATTGTTAGGGAGAACACCTGCCTCCTGGATTCGGTTGGGAGAAGTGGAGAGAATCCAGTCGAGCAGGGTATGATTATGGCTTTTGATGTTTATGCGAGTTGGGGAGGAGATTAATTGCGTTAGATGCAAAGATTTAAACAGCGAGCGACAACTGTTATTTTTTGGATTCAGCCAATCGATGTTAAAATCTCCAAAAACCAAAATTTCACTTTTTGGGTTTTGAGTTATGGATTCACTAAGGAGCTGTGCTATGTCCGAAATGGAATGCACAGGGGAGCTTGGTGGGCGGTAGATTCCTGCAACAATGATTGATTTACTGCACGGGATCTCAATTTTGCCAGAAAGGAAATCAAAGGTGGCAGGAGAGCTAGATTTTTGTAAGGGGGTGAACTTTGTGGAATTGTCAACATAAATTACAATGCCACCTCCTCTCTTTGCTCTATCATTTCTATGGCATGAATATCCATGTATTGCAATGGCAGAGTCAGGTACATTAGACAGTACAGTTACACTCATATTAACACTATCTAATAAATATACATTAGACAGTACAGTTACACTCATATTAACACTATCTAATAAATATACATTACACAGTACAGTTACACTCATATTAACACTGTCTAATAAATATACATTACACAGTACAGTTACACTCATAATAACACTGTCTAATAAATATACATTACACAGTACAGTTACACTCATATTAATACTGTCTAATAAATATACATTACACAGTACAGTTACACTCATATTAACACTGTCTAATAAATATACATTACACAGTACAGTTACACACATAATAACACTGTCTAATAAATATACATTAAACAGTACAGTTACACACGTAATAACACCATCTAATAAATATACATTACACAGTACAGTTACACTCATAATAACACTGTCTAATAAATATACATTACATAGTACAGTTACACTGATAATAACACCATCTAATAAATATACATTACACAGTACAGTTACACTCATATTAACACTGTCTAATAAATATACATTACACAGTACAGTTACACTCATAATAACTCTGTCTAATAAATATACTTTACACAGTACAGTTACACTCATAATAACACTGTCTTATAAATATACATTACATAGTACAGTTACACTCATATTAACACTGTCTAATAAATATACATTACACAGTACAGTTACACTCATAATAACACTGTCTAATAAATATACATTACATAGTACAGTTACACTGATAATAACACCATCTAATAAATATACATTACACAGTACAGTTACACTCATATTAACACTGTCTAATAAATATACATTACACAGTACAGTTACACTCATAATAACTCTGTCTAATAAATATACTTTACACAGTACAGTTACACTCATAATAACACTGTCTTATAAATATACATTACATAGTACAGTTACACTCATATTAACACTGTCTAATAAATATACATTACACAGTACAGTTACACTCATAATAACACTGTCTAATAAATATACATTACATAGTACAGTTACACTGATAATAACACCATCTAATAAATATACATTACACAGTACAGTTACACTCATATTAACACTGTCTAATAAATATACATTACACAGTACAGTTACACTTATAATAACTCTGTCTAATAAATATACTTTACACAGTACAGTTACACTCATAATAACACTGTCTTATAAATATACATTACATAGTACAGTTACACTCATATTAACACTGTCTAATAAATATACCTTACACAGTACAGTTACTCTCATAATAACACCATCTAATAAATATACATTACACAGTACACTTACACGCATATTAACACTGTCTAATAAATATACATTACTCAGTACAGGTACACACATATTAAGACTGTCTAATAAATAGATTACATAGTACAGTTACACTCATAATAACACTGTCTAATACATATACATTACACAGTACAGTTACACTCATAAAAAAAATATATTAAAAACACGTATAAGGGCTCAAGGATAGATGGTATAAGGTGTTTTAACAAAAAAAAGGGCTGCAAAGGGCTTTAACCCCATTCACTACCGGAACTTTCAGAAAAAAACTTGCCCATAATACCAGAGAATTTTTAGCATTTTTGCTACCACTCCAACAGAAATAGAGCCTTGTGTTTGGTTTTTTTTCTTTTTTCTACCTGTCAAAACTATATATATATAGACAACCCAGGGTATTGATCTATGCCCATTTTGGCATATTTCATGCCACCATTTCACCAGCAAATGCAATCAAATTTAAACAAACATTAATTCTCTTTGAAATTATTTATATACTGCTTGTGCAATCATAGCACAAATGGTTGTAGAAGCTTCTCTGGGAATCCCCTTTGTTCAGGAATAGCAGGCATATATGGCTTTGTTATTGGGTTTTGGTAATTAGAAGGCCGCTAATTGCAGCTACGCACCACACTTCTTACTCCCGACAGTGAAGGGGTTAATTAGGTAGCTTGTAAGGGTAATTTTAGCTTTAGTGTAGAGATTACCCTCCTACCTGACACTTCCCATCCCCTGATCCCTCTCAATCAGTTCTCTCCCTCCGTCAACTCCCACTGGTCACACCTATCTTAAGTACTGGCAGAAAGTCTGCCAATATAACAATTTAATGTTTTTTTGGTTTTTTTTCTGCAGGGTAGGATACCTCTTTAGAACAACAAAAGAAAAGGCGGTGCTTACCAGCCCCATGTAATTGTGGCCGACGTGTCTTCAGCGTGTGCACTCCGTCAAACATTCCCCCTGTCTGACAGTAAACAGGAGCCAGGAAATGCATCTCCGCCCAGGACGCCCCAAGCAACCAAGGATACTCATAAACGTTCCGGCTTCACTGAATGACAAATGCTCCACAAAGGTGAATTGAAAGCAGACAAAAATGTATTTTAAAAAACTAGTGCACTTTAAATACAAACAAAGGTAATAGATATGTGACCATCCTAAAAAAGGAAGGAATGGTCAAAAGGGCAGCAAACAGCAGACGCGTTTCATGCGGGACTACCGCACTTGATCACTGCTTACCCGGTAAGTCTGCCGACTGCCTATGCCGGAGCATAATAAGGAATGCTTATCTTAAAGAAATTGAACAGGACTCTAAATGTCTAAATTACTACACAAATAAATTAACATCAGCCTCCACATTGAGACCTAATGGTGATCTCGTATTAAGGAAAAATATACACTTATACTCCCTATCACCACCTCTTTTTAAAAATAAATAAATGATCAGTTGCCTGAAAACTGGCTAGGGATGAATCACCCATAGGTTCATTTTTTTAAATCTTTGGCAACTGAAGTAAATACATCGGGATCCTCAATGTCCCTGATGTGCTCTAATAGCCTGTCTCTGCAGGTCATAAGATAAACTACATGAGTAGAATTGATTTTATATTCCTTATTAGTGTTGTGGGATGTAAAGGTGCCCCCCTCAGTGACATATTCACGCCTTGCATCTTGTTGCTCTACACCTAAAAAAGAAAATGTATGCTTACCTGATAAATTTGTTTCTTTTTAGACACGATGAGTCCACGGATCATCATCCTTACTTATGGGATATTCACCTCCTGGTCAGCAGGAGGAGGCAAAGAGCACCACAGCAGAGCTGTTAAATAGCTCCTCCCTTCCCTACCACTCCAGTCATTCGACCAAAGTTAGGAAGAGAAAGGAAAAGCCAAGGTGCAGAGGTGTCTGAAGTTTATAATAAAAAACAACCTGTCTAAAAGAACAGGACGGGCCGTGGACTCATCGTGTCTAAAAAGAAACAAATTTATCAGGTAAGCATACATTTTCTTTTCTTTTTAAAAACAGAATGAGTCCATGGATCATCATCCTTACTTATGGGATACAATACCCAAGCTAGAGTACACGGATGATAAGGGAGGGACAAGACAGGGAACCTAAACGGAAGGCACCACTGCTTGAAGAACCTTTCTCCCAAAAGCAGCCTCAGCCAAGGCAAAAGTATCAAATTTATAAAATTTAGGAAAAGTGTGAAGAGAAGACCAAGTTGCAGCCTTGCAAATCTGTTCTACAGAAGCTTCATTTTTTATTTTTTTATTTTTTTTATTTATAGCTGGTGGATTGATCCAATTACATAATTCATGCCGTGCAAGGCCAAAAAGAATGAAAAACAGTAAAATAGTACACAGAAAAAAGTTTGTACAGAACTGAAAAAACATGTTCAAATTTGTAAGCCATTTGAACCTGAAGTCTAGACAAATTCAATATAAATGACCTGACAAGATTATAAGTTAATTATGATTCTACTTATATAGACATTATTCCACCATTTTTGAGAATTTCAATTCCTGAAAATATATTGCTTAAATTATTAATTAAGACAAGGGGGGGGGGAGGAGAAGGGGAGAAAAAAAAAAAAAGGGGAGGGAGGGGAAAGAAAATGTTCCTCTCTCCTTCCCTTTCTTCCTCTACTTCTTCCATTCTAATTGGGGAGTTACCAGGAGTCTAAAACCACAAGGTCTGTATTCCTAAAGGGATAGATTAATTTATCTATCTCTGTGGGTGGAAAGGATTTAATAAATACTGACCATTTCTGGAAGAACTTCCTTACATCCTCCTCCTCGTGGAGATTTATATCTGTCTGTTCTAAGATAGAGCGCCGATTGATTTAAATGTTCGTGGTTAAGGTGAGAATATTCCTCAAATTTAAGGTTAAGCCAGTTTTTAAATTTATAATCTGACGCTAAGTATTTAGGAAAGTGAAATTGTCGCCTGTCAGAGGAAAAGTCCCCAAGCTGAAGATCCAGGAATATAGGGGCGTGATCGGATATGCAAATAGGCAATATGCCTGATGCTACTCCTTGCTTCGTGAGTCTTTCATCTAGGAGAAAAAGGTTGATCCTAGAGAGAGTCTTATGTGCCATGGAGAGACAAGTAAATTCGCTATTATCCGGGTTTTGTACTCTCCATATATCCCTAATCCTAAGATTCCGAAAGATCCTTTTAAACATTTTAGTTTCTAGACTTTTTTTGTTTTGGGAGCAGAAGAATTCTGTCGACATCTATCCAATGGATATTGCGGAGCCATGTTGAAGTCCCCACCTAATATTATGTAGCCTTCAGCATATGAAAGAATTTTAGCTTGTATTGATTCCCAGAATTCGTAATTAAATCTATTTGGGGCATAAATATTGCAAAGCGTATAAAGAGTTTTTGCCAGTTTAATTTTAACCATTAGGAATTTCCCCTCTGTGTCCGTATTTATATCTAATATTTCATAATTTATCTTTTTCCCTAGTAAAATTGCAACTCCACCTTTCCTTCCTACACTGGGAGAGGTGAGCACTTCCTTAACCCATGCGAATTTAAGTTTTAGCGTTTCCTCTAGTTTTAAGTGTGTTTCTTGTAGGAAGGCAATACTTGTATTTAGTTTCCTCAAATGAGATATTATTAGCTTCCGCTTAATCGGGGATGTGATGCCTCCTATGTTCCATGATACCAGCTTGAATCTGCCTGCCGTATTAATCATTTAATTTAAATAGAAAGTGCAAGGAAGAGGAGGAGGAAAAAAAAACCAAAAAAAAAAACCAGGGACTTCCCCCCTCCCCCCCACCCAACCCATATCTCTGCGACCCTTACCCAAAATGGCCCACTTGACCCCCGAGGGCCAGCCCCCAACCTTCCAAGGGACTGTTTCAATTACCTTAACAATTGAAAAGGAAAAATAAGACAAAAAATTCCTAAAATACATCAATAAGAAAACATAAAGAGTCAAGATACCTAAAACCTATAATTCGTCTTACAGAACTAATTTTTCTTAGCAGCTGTAGGACCTGTAACAGCTGTAGGACCTGACTGGGCCAGAAAATGATCTGCTTCTGCCACAGAATCAAAGAAGTATACCTTGTTATCCAACCAAATCTTAAGCCTAGCCAGGTAAATTAGGGTGCCATGAAGACCCTGATTAATTAGTTTCGTGCATAATGGGGCTAAATTCCTCCTCTTTGCAAGGGGGGGGGGGGGGAGGAGAAGGGGAGAAAAAAAAAAAGGGGGGGGGAGGGGAAAGAAAATTTTCCTCTCTCCTTCCCTTTCTTCCTCTACTTCTTCCATTCTAATTGGGGAGTTACCAGGAGTCTAAAACCACAAGGTCTGTATTCCTAAAGGGATAGATTAATTTATCTATCTCTGTGGGTGGAAAGGATTTAATAAATACTGACCATTTCTGGAAGAACTTCCTTACATCCTCCTCCTCGTGGAGATTTATATCTGTCTGTTCTAAGATACATTGTTTCTTTAAACAATTCTTAATCTCTGGAATACTGGGTGTCGGTTTTCCTTTCCATTTTTTAAAAAGTAAGTACCTGGTTGCAAGGATAGAGAGGTTGATTATTTTACTATTATTGTGTGCTGCTTCCAAGTCGGGCTGGAGAAACACTATGTACCTTAATGATAGGACCAGAGGGGAAACACCCAAGGAGTTATTAATCCAATATTCTAACCTTTGCCAGGTGGATCTTATCTTTGGACAGTCCCAAATCATATGCGCCAAATTTGCTGAAGAGAACGAACACTTGGGGCATTTATTAAAGTGAGGATTTTGATATCTAGTACCTTTGTCTGGAGTATAATATGTCATGAACAATAGTTTAATATGTGATTCTCTCCATGAAGAAGAGAGCGTGGTTCGCATGACCTTAGAGATAGACTGTTGAATAAGATCAGGATCAACATTAAAATGGAGAATCACTGCGAGCCATTTGGAGGATATCTTTTCCAAGTTAAGGGGGCCATTAAGTGATATAAGGCTTTGCTATACTGTGGAAATTGACATACAACTATTCTTCACTAACACCAGCCAATTTTCTAAACTCCCAAGAGTCCAATTCCATCCAAAATCCCGCGTTAGTTCTAATGCAAAATGTCTCACTTGCAAATAAGCAAAAAAATCTTATTGGGGAAGATTAAATTCTCCCCTGAGTGATTCAAAAGTTTTAGCACACTTCTTCTCTTTGTCTAAAAGAAGGAAGATATTACCTAGACCGGAATTATGCCACCTCCGAAAAAGTGCCGACTGTAGCCCTGCTGAAAATTGGGGATTACCCACTAATGGCATGTATTTGGAAACCCTGCTTTCTACCGCCATAAGTTTACAAAGCCGCCACCAAGCATGAATCGGATTGATGATAGACCTAAACTTTCTCACCTCCTTTGGAAAAGAGCTATGATTACAATGAATTAATGCTATGGGGGAAAAGGGATAGGTGACATTTTGATCTAAGTCATTATTTGTAACATAGTCACTAGAGTATATCCAATCCGTGAAAAACATAATTATAGATTCTGAGATCTGGCAGTGCCATGCCCCCATATCTCCTGGGGAGCAAGAGTTTAGATAAAGCTATTCTGGGTTTTTTATGCTGCCAAATAAAGCCTCTAAGTGCCGTATTAAGTGACCTAATATCTTTTCCCTTCAAGATTAATGGGATATTTTGAAAGACATAGAGTACTTTGGGAAGGAGAATAATTTTGTAAAGAGCAATACGACCCGAAATAGATAACTGGAGATTTTTCCAATTTAGCAGGCTGTCTCTAACTTTGTTTAAGACTGGAAGAATATTTAATCTATACCATGAGTCAGGATTGGAGGAAATTGACATGCCCATGTATTTAAATGACTGAGATACTTCTTTAAAGGGTAACTTCTCGAGTGAATCTTCAGTTTGTTTGATCCACAGAAGCTCAGACTTTGAAGTGTTTATCTTATATCCCGAGAAGGACCCGAATTGGTCAATGATTGCCAAGAGCTTAGGTACATTCACTTTGGTATTCATTATATAGATCAAAATGTCGTCGGCATAGAGAGCAATTTTTAGCTCTTTTTTACCAAATTGTAGGAGGGAAAATAGCAAATGATCAAAATGAACTGAAGCAAATGTCTTTTCGGCATCGATTGCAAGTGTTGCTAAGTCAGAAGTGCCCTCCTTTTCCCTACAGCCCCGTTCCTCTGATGTTTTAAAATAATCTATTGTAACAAAGACTTCTCTAATCTTTGCTGAAGAATTTCTCTTAGACAAAAATCCTGCTTGATCCTTATGGATAATACCTGAGAGAAGCAGTTGTAATCTTTGTGCTAAGATAGAGGTCAGTATTTTGTAGTCTATGTTCAATAGCGCTATCGGTCTATAAGACTCTTTCTTATCCGGGTCCTTCCCCTGCTTTAGTATAAGGGACGTGTATGAAGCAGCAAAGTTAGGGGAAATCGGTTTGCCCTGAATATAAACGTCGTTAAAGAGCCTCGTTAAGTGTGGGACAAGTCGTGGAGACAAAATGTTATAAAATTCATTAGGAAGGGCGTTGGGGCCCGGGGCTTTATTTAAGGGAAGCTGCTGAATAGCTCTAGTGACTTCTAGCTCAGAAATAGGGGAATTCAAGGTTTTAGATAGCTCCGGTGTTAAGACTGGACACAATATTTTACCCCAGAATTCCTCACGTTGACCGACGTTTGATTTCCTAAAAGAATATAACTCTTGATAGTATTCTGTGAAGACTCCTAAGATCTCCTCCACTGATGAAACCATTTTTTCTCCCCTTTGAATGGAGTCAATCGTAGATGACCCTTTGTCCCCTTTGATAAGGTTTGCAAGGAGTTTCCCTGTTTTATTACCATATCTGTACATCTTGGCCTGAAATTTTAATTCTTTCTGTGTGGTCCTATGAATAAGGAAGGTATCCCTTTCCTTCTTGGCTTGTGAGTATTTTGCCCAATTTTCTGCTGATCTATGTAATAAATACCGGTTATATGCATTAGATACGGCCTTCAGCACTTCCTTTTCTCGCAATTTATAGTTCTTAGTTCTATATATGCTGTAGACAAGGATTTCTCCCCTAAGAACCGCCTTGGCGGTTTCCCAGAAGAGCGCCGATTGATTTAAATGTTCGTGGTTAAGGTGAGAATATTCCTCAAATTTAAGGTTAAGCCAGTTTTTAAATTTATAATCTAGTGCTAAGTATTTAGGAAAGTGAAATTGTCGCCTGTCAGAGGAAAAGTCCCCAAGCTGAAGATCCAGGAATATAGGGGCGTGATCGGATATGCAAATAGGCAATATGCCTGATGCTACTCCTTGCTTCGTGAGTCTTTCATCTAGGAGAAAAAGGTTGATCCTAGAGAGAGTCTTATGTGCCATGGAGAGACAAGTAAATTCGCTACTATCCGGGTTTTGTACTCTCCATATGTCCCTAATCCTAAAATTCCGAAAGATCCTTTTAAACATTTTAGTTTCTAGACTTTTTTTGTTTTGGGAGCAGAAGAATTCTGTCGACATCTATCCAATGGATATTGCGGAGCCATGTTGAAGTCCCCACCTAATATTATGTAGCCTTCAGCATATGAAAGAATTTTAGCTTGTATTGATTCCCAGAATTCGTAATTAAATCTATTTGGGGCATAAATATTGCAAAGCGTATAAAGAGTTTTTGCCAGTTTAATTTTAACCATTAGGAATTTCCCCTCTGTGTCCGTATTTATATCTAATATTTCATAATTTATCTTTTTCCCTAGTAAAATTGCAACTCCACCTTTCCTTCCTACACTGGGAGAGGTGAGCACTTCCTTAACCCATGCGAATTTAAGTTTTAGCGCTTCCTCTAGTTTTAAGTGTGTTTCTTGTAGGAAGGCAATACTTGTATTTAGTTTCCTCAAATGAGATATTATTAGCTTCCGCTTAATCGGGGATGTGATGCCTCCTATGTTCCATGATACCAGCTTGAATCTGCCTGCCGTATTAATCATTTAATTTAAATAGAAAGTGCAAGGAAGAGGAGGAGGGAAAAAAAACCCCAGGTAATTCCCCCCTCCCCCCCACCCAACCCATATCTCTGCGACCCTTACCCAAAATGGTCCACTTGACCCCCTAGGGCCAGCCCCCAACCTTCCAAGGGACTGTTTTAATTACCTTAACAATTGAAAAGGAAAAATAAGATAAAAAATTCCTAAAATACATCAATAAGAAAACATAAAGAGTCAAGATACCTAAAACCTATAATTCGTCTTACAGAACTAATTTCTCTTAGCAGCTGTAGGACCTGTAACAGCTGTAGGACCTGACTGGGCCAGAAAATGATCTGCTTCTGCCACAGAATCAAAGAAATATACCTTGTTATCCAACCAAATCTTAAGCCTAGCCAGGTAAATTAGGGTGCCATGAAGACCCTGATTAATTAGTTTCGTGCATAATGGGGCTAAATTCCTCCTCTTTGCAGCTGTTTCAGCTGAAAAGTCTTGAAACAACATAATTTTTGTATCTCTGATATAGATGGGTTGATTTTTTCGAAAAAATTTAATATCATAACTTTATCTTGAAAGTTTAGCACCTTAGCTATAATTGGTCTAGGCTTAGTTGTTTCTTTACCCGCTGAAGGCCATCCTAACCTGTGCGCCCTCTCCAGCACAATCTGTGGCTGAGACTGTGGTATTTGTAAAAGCTGTAGTAAGGTAATAGTTAGAAATGTATTAAGGTCCTCAAACTGCTTTTCCTCTGGAACCCCAATCACTCTTATATTGTTCCTCCTAGAGTGATTTTCCAAATCTTCTAATTTTTTTTTGTATTTTTGTAAAGTTAGATAGGAAGGCTTCAAATTTAGTGTTTTGAGCTAGCGTAAGATCCTCAAGGTCCGAGATCCTTTGCTCTGCCTCTGATAGTCTGCTTGAAAATTGTCTGAATTAATTTGTTAAAAGTGATATATCTTGCTTAATTTCAGTCCTAAGACTGTCGTATTTAGGAGCCAGGGCTTCAGTAATGCTTGCTACCAAAGCTTGAGTATCAAGCTGCTCACTTAGAGGTGGAAGATTAGTAACCACTGGGTGTACCTCCACAGAGGTCTCTAGGATGGTCTTGTTTTTTCTGTCTCTATGTCGAACCGCCATAGCTGAGGGTGAGGTTTTAGATTGTGTATTCTAGGGACAGTCAACCCAAATTTTCAAATATGTAATTCCTATAAAGTTGCTAACGATGTTTAGTTTGCACTGCAGCCTAATTCATTACCCTAAATCGTTTATAAGCATTTACTACTTACTTGTTTCTTCTTTGCAGTTTAAAATGCCCGCCTGCCCCCTCCCATATTTCGTCATCAAGATCCTAAGGTTGCTCAGTCTCCAGCTCTATATCGGCTACTTCTCGACAATCCACGCTCCTGATTTTTTGCGCATGCGCATTGCGTTGCTAACACTAATACGTTCTGAAGTTCTGACACTTCCACCCGCCTAACAGGGAGAGAGGATCAGGAGGAAGCTGAGCTCAGCAATATACACTTGTCCTGTAACTCAATGGGACGGGCAGGTGCTACATACTCTGGTATTTTAGCAGGATATTTATTGCCCACCACCGCATCTGCATGTATTAACCATTTAGCTGTCAAGAAATAGGGCTGCAACGCATTGCGTAGCAGTTCTCTGGTAACAAAGAATGTGTTCCGTCTTTTCTGTGTAACAGAGACAGCTGTTTACTGGCAGCTGAGAGTTCTTCCGATAACTGAATAAAATATGTAATTACCATTCCTTTGACCTACCCGAAGGATCACTGGGAGCTGCAAAATAAACACACTGATATAATAGGTACAGATATGGATTACGAAAAGGTATCCATATGCAACCTTACTTTATCTGAGCTGCCTAATAACGACTCCTCCCTCGGGCTATAACGATGTATGCACTATAATGTATTGCTTCCACTGCAAAAATAAAACAAAGCAGACTTATGTTTTTTTCTTATACACAGCTTTGCGGTTTATAGCAAATGAGCTCCTGCACAGACTGAGTAGTGCAAGCACACCAGTGCCCATCTGGACTTAGGAGTCGTTATTAGGCAGCTCAGATAAAGTAAGGTTGCATATTTATTTTGCATTTGTTCTAAACTGGATACCTTTTCGTAATCCATATCTGTACCTATTATATCAGTGTGTTTATTTTGCAGCTCCTAGTGATCCTTCGGGTAGGTCAAAGGAATGGTAATTACATATTTTATTCAGTTATCGGAAGAACTCTCAGCTGCCAGTAAACAGCTGTCTCTGTTACACAGAAAAGACGGAACACATTCTTTGTTACCAGAGAACTACTACGCGAAGCGTTGCAGCCCTATTTCTTGACAGCTAAATGGTTAATACATGCAGATGCGGTGGTGGGCAATAAATATCCCGCTAAAATACCAGAGTATGTAGCACCTGCCCGTCCCATTGAGTTACAGGACAAGTGTATATTGCTGAGATCAGCTTCCTCCTGATCCTCTCTCCCTGTTAGGCGGGTGGAAGTGTCAGAACTTGAGAACGTATTAGTGTTAGCAACGCAATGCGCATGCGCAAAAAATCAGGAGCGTGGATTGTCGAGAAGTAGCCGATATAGAGCTGGAGACTGAGCAACCTTAGGATCTTGATGACGAAATATGGGAGGGGGCAGGCGGGCATTTTAAACTGCAAAGAAGAAACAAGTAAGTAGTAAATGCTTATAAACGATTTAGGGTAATGAATTAGGCTGCAGTGCAAACTAAACATCGTTAGCAGCTTTATAGGAATTACATATTTGAAAATTTGGGTTCACTGTCCCTTTAAGAAATTTGTCCATGTGCAAGTGCTCCTAAAATAGCGATTGCTACGTGCTAAGTGAAAGTGAACTACGCTAGTGATAGCAATAAGGAAAACTCCCTAAGAAAAGCCGAGAAAAGTAGAGCTTAATAGGAAGGATTAACACTGTGAAGTGAGTCGTGAAAAATTGTGCAATTATTGAGGTGAAGAAAAAAAAAAGAAAAAAAAGAAAACCCCGAAGGGGGGAGAGGGAGGGGTGAAGTGCGCAGTAATTTGTTAAGTCAGTTATGGTGGCTGACAAAAAAAATGTATTAATTCACCCAGTATGTTAATTACTAGGGAGTGAATTCAGAAAATGGGTACAAAACCCAACGTGAACCACGAGGCAGAGTCAGGTTAACCCGTAGTCTTGGTATCCCAACCCGCGGTTGTTCCCTATGTTCCCGGATCAAGGAGGATCAATAGTTACTGAACCGCCTCCTACCAGTGGATGCCTTGTTTATCACACAGCCTAACCTTTACGTATTTACTCATTTACGAAGTTCCAAGAAGCTATCTGACTATTAGGGGGATCCAGATTAACACCTAACCATAGTACCTCTCACCTTACCAGAACCTTAGGAGGACTAATAAAAGAAGGTTCCTCTTTTTTGTCCGCCACTCCTAGGCAATTCTAGCTTTTTTTTTTCTTTCTGTTTTTTCCCTTTTCTTTCCCTTCTTTTTTCCTTATTTTTAACCCTTAGTACAAGATTGATAAGGGAGGCCTCTTGCTCCCTAGCTGTATATAAAAAGAGGTAATTCACATATGGATTTCAGTTTACATAAAGGGTGTAGCTTAAATACTGAGTCTTTACAAAATATCAAGTTAGTGCAATAAATTTGGAGGAGCAGGCTACAACGTAATATATACAAATAAAAATAAGAGAACATTAAACATTCTAAAGAGAGAGAAACAACAAAAAGTTCAAAGTTCCTGTTATTGTGCTTGCGTGCTGGGTAACTATAACTCTCTTTATATATTATCAAAATTTTGTGACTCCGGCCACAGGGAGAGTCTAGTATCCAATATTAATGTGTGAGCAAAGAGTATCGTATTTAGTGTGGTTGAATCCTTTTTACTCGTATCAGGTGTAAGATTCAAGTTAAACAACCAGGGCACAGTACCTGCAAAAAAGTTATCATCAGCGAGCTAACCCTGGACGTCTTTCGATACAGCCTTTCTATGTTCTGAGCCTTCGGGAGCAAAAAACCCCCTCTCGCAGCATTGGTGGGAGGGGAGTTGCCTAAGGAGAGCGGATGATACCTCCGCCCTGTGGGGCCTCCGGCGTCAATCTGCTGCTCAGCTAATCCAGCTGATCCTAGGACATCAAAGGCGCAAGGAGACAATACTAACCTCCCCACATACGACAGCCGTGAGGGGGAGGGAGAGCAGTCAGCCCGGTCACCAGGGACCGCCTCCGGCCACCAGGGGCCGCAGGTTCTGAGTCTCCAGCGGTGTTGTTTCCAATCAGCAGGGTAGGTGTAAGACTGTATGGTCAGTAAACCGCAAACTTAGACCAGGTTTTTCCGATGAATTATGCAGGTAGTTCACCCCCCTCTCGCAGTACCGGTGGGAGGGGGGAGAAGTAAAAGGATAAAGCAGTGTTTTTGCCCCTTGCCGTCAAGGGATTCCTTCAGCCTAAATTTCTCCTGTGGCGATTAAGGGATGTCACAGCAGTCCCACAAGGTTGCTGCAACAGCAGCTCAGTGTGATGGAAAAAGCACTAGTGGAGCACCGGTAGCAGTAGGTGTATGCTCAGCTAGCCACCCTAGGTCAAGGGTTCTAGGCACAGGGATTCTCTGCCAACGACTCTTGCTGGGAGTCAGAGCGAGAGAGTTCACGTGACCTTCCTCTTCCACTCCTCCCCCGGAACTTCCTAAAGCATGCAATCAGATGCTTCATTTTTGAATGTCCATGAGGAAGCAACAGCCCTAGTGGAATGAGCCGTAACTCTTTCAGGAGGCTGCTGTCCAGCAGTCTCATATGCAAAACGGATGATACTCTTCAGCCGAAAAGAAAGAGAGGTAGCCATAGCTTTCTGACCCTTACGTTTTCCAGAGAAAATTACAAACAGAGAAGACTGACAAAAGTCCTTAGTTGCTTGTAAGTAAAATTTTAAAGCACGGACTACGTCCAAATTGTGCAGAAGACGTTCCTTCTGAGAAGAAGGATTAGGACACAAAGAAGGAACAACAATCTCCTGATTAATGTTCCTGTCTGAAACAACCTTAGGAAGAAACCCTAGTTTAGTACGTAAAACTACCTTATTTGAATGGAAAATAAGGTAAGGCGAATTGTATTGCAATGCTGAGAGCTCAGACACTCTTCGAGCTGAAGAAATAGAAATAAAACTTTCCAAGATAACAACTTAATATCTAAGGAATGCATAGGCTCAAACGGAGCCCCTTGAAGAACTTTAAGAACTAAATTCATACTACATGGAGAAGTAACTGGTTTGAACACAGGCCTGATCCTAACCAAGGCCTGACAAAAAGATTGTACATCTGGACATCTGCAAGACTTTTGTGTAACAAAATAGATAAGGCAGAGATCTGACCCTTTTAGGAAACTTGTAGATAAACCCTTCTCCAAACCTTCTTGGAGAAAAGACAACATTCTGGGAATCCTAACTCTACTCCATGAGTAGCCCTTGGATTCACACCAATAGAGATATTTACACTATATCTTATGGTAAATAATTTTAGTTATAGGCTTACGCGCCTGAATCAAGGTCTCTATGAACGAATCAGAAAAACCCTGCTTGGATAGGATTAAGCGTTCAATCTCAAAGCAGTAAGCTTCAGAGAAACTAGATTAGGGTGAAGGAAGGGCCCTTGAATGAGAAGGTCCTTCCTCAACAGAAGTCTCCAAGGTGGCAGGGATGACATGTCCACCAGATCGGCATACCAAATCCTGCAAGGCCAAGCAGGGGCAATGAGGTTCACCGATGCCTTCTCCTGTTTGATTTGAGCAATGACCCGAGGAAGAAGTGCAAATGGGGGAAATAGGTATGCTAGGCTGAAGGACCAAAGAACTGCCAGAGCATTTATCAGTTCCGCCTGGGGATCCCTGGACCTCGACCCGTATCTCGGGAGCTTGGCATTCTGACGAGATGCTTGTTTAGACTCTTGAGGTCTAAGATAGGTCTAAGATAGGTCTGAAGGTTCCCTCCTTTTTGGGAACCACAAACAGATTTGAATAAAATCCCTGCCCCTGTTCCTGTACTGGAACGGGGAAACAATCATTCCCAGGGAGGACAGGTCTCTTACACAATGTAAGAACGTCTCTTTTTTTATCTAGTTTGCAGATAATCTTGAAAGAAGAAACCTTCCTCTGGGAGGAAATTTTTTGAACTCCAGTTTGTATCCTTGAGACACTATTTCTACTGCCCAGGAATCCTGAACGTCCCAAACCCAAGCCTGAATGAAGAAGGAAAGTCTGCCCACTACCTGATCCAGTCCCGGATTGGGGGCATGCCCTTCATGCTGTCTTGGATTCAGCAGCAGGCTTCTTGGATTGTTTACCCTTGTTCCAAGGCTGGTTGGGTCTCCAAGTAGGCTTAGATTGCGAATAGTTCCCATCCTGTTTAGAGGAGGAAGAGAAAGAATTTCCCTTGAAATTTCGAAAGGAACGAAAATTACTTTGTCGTCCTTTTTGTTTACTTCTCTTATCCTGAGGAAGGAGATGACCCTTACCTCCAGTAATGTCAGAGATAATTTCCTTCAGGCCAGGTCCAAACAAGGTCTTCCCCTTGTAAGGAATTACTAGAAGCTTAGACTTGGATGACACGTATGAAGACCAAGGTTTCAACCATAAGGCTCTGCAGGCTAGGATAGAGAACCCTGAACTTTTAGCTGCCAATTTAGTAATTTGCAGAGAAGCATCCGTAATAAAAGCATTGAGTAAGAAGGAACTAAAAAAACATCTGAGTAAGAAGGAACTTCGAAGTATCTGTCCAATTTATTCGACTTCGCAGGAGTGACCACTACTGTGGAATCGCAGTTATCTAAGGTAACCAAAACCTCCCTGAGTAACAGGCGGAGGTGTTCTAGTTTAAATCTGAAAGAGACAACCTCTGAATCGGTCAAAGGCAATGATGAATCTGAAATTTCACTTTCTGCTAGAACCTCTACACCCTCCATCTCAGTTTCCTGGGAGGGTACATCCGAGATTGCACCATGGCATCAGAAACCTCAATATCTTTATAAAATAAATACTACTGTAGCTTTAAATTTTAAAACATCCACTATTTTACTGCTACCAAGTAAAAAGGACGTATTAACAGGAAAATGAATACAATTCAGACCCCCCTACACCTCAGCAGCTCTGCTGAGGTGCCTACCTGACAACCGGACTCCCTGCTATGTACTGAAACGATCCAGGTACAAAGGGCTGTATAGTGCACCAACCGCTTGCTTAATATTTTGCAAAACCATGCGGTTCAAGTGCGACGTAGCTCAGCCGTTCCTCATACACAAGAGAAGGCTGAGTGATGCACAGTTCAGAGACACACAAAAACAGTAGCCCCGCCCATCGTGGGTGTCACTAAACATACCTCAACCGGCTTCATAGAAAAAAACAAGCCGTTAGTACAAACAACCACCAAAATAAATATGCAGCTTATCTCCCAGCCCCAGTGCTCCTGTACTTGTGCTGTCTGTAATAAAACTCTCTAACATAAAGAGTGTCATGTCCCAATATAAAGCGTCCCAGCCTCTAAGCCTCATGTGAATGCCTCATTTAAAGTGTCCACTTTTCTCTGTCTTTTTTCTGTTTGTTAATCTCCAGAATAAAGAAAACGCCAGCACTTACCTTAAAGGGACACTAAAGGCAGAAAAAACTCTTCTTCAATCGATATATTCATATGTAACAATTATATATGTAAAGGGATTACTGTGTCATATTATTACCGTTATTGAGATATGCTTCTGTAAAATTTTATTATTTTCCAAACCCACCACTCGCAGTTTCTTTAGCATCCACAAATCAGTTACGATAACCTGAGTTATCAAAATGTCGGTATTCATCCGTAATGCGCATGCGTGATCTTATGAAATCGTCATATGATATGTAACTCTCCATCTATACATCAAGTGCGGTCTCAAAGGTACATTCTGCGCATGCGCAAGTTACTGAAATGCAGTGCGCATCCACACAGTGATGAAATTGGCTTATAATGTTATGCGTGAAAATATATTGTGATTGGACATAGTTACCGCAATGCAGTGCGCATGCGCACAGTGACAAAATGGGCTTATAATTGGACATTCGTTTGGGTACTGAAAGGCCCATAATAGGGGGTTTGGCTTCAGTGACATCAGAATCACAATATAAAATATAATTTTATTAGTTTTGGAGACTTCGTTTTCTTGTATAAGTAGGTAATTGCTGAAATAGTAACTTTGGTGCTACGAATGTGATTATCTAATACCGCTTAAAAAAGTAAACTTTTGGAATCCTTTAATGCTGTCTGACAGCAAGGCAGTCCAGCAGGTTTAAGAGGTTCTTTCCCTCCCATAGCCCTGTGGAAGATGATGAAGCCTGAGCTAACAATTGCTTAAGCTATCAGGATTAGGGCAGCATAAATATATGGGAGGCGCAGTGAGAATTATGTCCCACAAGTTCCCATTGCTCTAAAGCCACCACTGCTCTACTGTAGAGACTGATATGGACTATGGCTACACCCTAGGACAAAGCAGCACAATCTTGCACTACTTTAAAAACAATAAACTCTTGATTGAAGAATCTAATCTAACACCTCACTTTACCTCTTCCTATCACAAACATAGGCAAAGAGAATGACTGGAGTGAGAGGGAAGAGAGGAGCTATTTAACAGCTCTGCTGTGGTACTCTTTGCCTCCTCATGCTGACCAGGAGGTGAAAATCCAATAAGTAATGATGATGATCCGTGGACTCATT
Organism: Bombina bombina; assembly: GCF_027579735.1. Classification (NCBI taxonomy): domain Eukaryota; kingdom Metazoa; phylum Chordata; class Amphibia; order Anura; family Bombinatoridae; genus Bombina; species Bombina bombina. The sequence goes on from NC_069499.1 coordinate 1,571,558,549, forward strand.
GTGTCTTTAAAAAGAAAATCATACTCTTCTCCTTAACCATGTATTTGACTTTATTTCAGGAAGAAAAGAAGGTACTACATAATTCCTTATGCTCTTTGCCTTTCTAGATACAAATTTTACCCTCCTACCGGTAACTTTTTCTAGCACTGGGTCTGTATTCAATATAGGTAAACATTCACGTATGATATCACAAATTTGTCTTTATTCCAGACTATAGGGAGTGCTAAAGATTATTTTATCAGATACACCCTTTACATCTTTTTCACAGGCTAGATACGTAATGATTCACGTGGAATCTCATCTACAATAGTCTTGGTTGATTCAGTTTATCGCTGTAGCCTCTGTTAAGAAGTATCTCTCTTAACACCTGACACTGTTGCTGATACAAATTCAGCTAGTTCTAATAAATTGGCTTTTAGGAATGGCCCTCAATATCTGTTTCGGATGGCATGATCTGTAATTTAAAATAGTGTTACCTCCTGTGTTTTTTTTTTATAGGTTTATGACAATCGTATCTTCATCATAGTCCACTGTTAATTCTATGTCAAGAAATTGAATCTTAGATTGATCCTGAATTCCAGTGAAACCCAAATTAAATTAATTGCGGTTTAAATAATTGAAAAAAGAAAGTACCGATTGTTCATCTTCATCCCAAATCAACAAGAGGTCCAAAATAAACAATATGATCTCTGAGGGATTACTAGCTGCATAGGCGTGGAGCATCTCCCACCATCCCATATAGAGATTGGGGTGGGAGAGGGCAAATTTTGCCCCCATAGCTGTTCCACGTCTCTGCAGATAGTAAGATCCTCAAACTAAAAATTATTATGGGATAACAAAAACTCAATAGTTATTAACAAAAAATATTTAATGTCTTCAGTGTAATTAGACATTTTATCTAAAATCTGAGAAATTGCTTTTAACCCCATGTGATGAGGGATGGAGGTGTACAGTGAAGCCACATCAATGGTCACAAACCTATTATTTCCAATTTACAGACTGCATTGTGCGTAACACTTGTGTGGAATCCTTAATATAGCTCATAAGTTCTCCTACTAGAGGTTGCAAAAAACATCAATCATTTCAGAGGTGGGCTCAAGCAAGGTACCCACCCCCAAGAGGATGGGCATTCCAGGAGGATGTATCTCATGTTTATGCAATTTTGGAAGGAAGTAAAATATGGGAACATTGGGGTTCTGAGATATAAATGGCTCCATCTTAGAGTTTGATACTAACCCTATTTGTTTTATAGGTGTATTACCCTTTCTAATATTTGTCTAAACTTTGTAGTTGGATTTGCATCTAACTTCTCGTACACTTCTATGTCCCTAAGTTGACGCATAGCCTCATATAAATAATATTCCCTGTCCATCACAACGACATTTCCGCCTTTGTCTGAAGCCTTTATTTCTATGTTTGAATCCTTTTTTCAAAGATGTAAGGGCTTTTAACTGATTACCAGTGAGGTTATTTTGGGGCCTTCTTTGTTTGTTAGTTTTACCTTTTAGTTCTAATTTTTCTGCCAGAGTTTTTCATTTTTATTCTATAGTTCTCTGGAACACATCTATACTTTTACCCCTAGTATGTACAGGGTAGAAGGTACTTCTGCTTTTAGTTTTTACATCAGGGAGGGATACCTCATACTCTCTATGCTCCCCCTCATCCTCTTCCATTAACAACACCAAATCTATAAGGTCACACTGATCCTTAAACTCAAATCCTTGATGCTCTATTTCAGATTCCAAATCTCTACCATACTCCTCCTCACCCTCCGTGGCCCTATCTAGTTTTTCCTCAAAACAATGCTTCTTTAAAGTTAGTTTTCCAACAAATGTATTTATATCTAAGATAGTGTCAAAGAGGCTAAAGTGGGTGGTGAGAGAAAAATGTAACCCCATACTAAGGCCTAGATTTAGAGTTTGGCGTTAGCCATCAAAACCAGCGTTAGAGGCTCCTAACGCTGGTTTTTACTGCCCGCTGGTATTTGGAGTCAGTCAGGAAAGGGTCTAACCCTCACTTTGCAGCCACAACTTTTCCATACCGCAGATCCCCCTACGCCATTTGCGTATCCTATCTTTTCAATGGGATCTTTCTAACGCCGGTATTTAGAGTCTTGGCTGAAGTGAGCATTAGAAATCTAATGACAAAACTCCAGCCGCAGAAAAAAGTCAGTAGTTAAGAGCTTTCTGGGCTAACGCCGGTTTATAAAGCTCTTAACTACTGTGCTCTAAAGTACACTAACACCCATAAACTACCTATGTACCCCTAAACCGAGGCCCCCCCCACATCGCCGCCACTCTATTAAAATTTTTTAACCCCTAATCTGCCGCTCCGTACACCGCCGCTACCTACTTTATCCCTATGTACCCCTAATCTGCTGCCCCTAATACCGCCGACACCTACATAATATTTATTAACCCCTAATCTGCTGCCCCCAACGTCGCCGCCACCTACCTACACTTATTAACCCCTAATCTGCCGACCGGACCGCACCGCTACTATAATAAATGTATTAACCCCTAATCCGCCTCACTCCCGCCTCAATAACCCTATAATAAATAGTATTAACCGCTAATCTGCCCTCCCTAACATCGCCGACACCTAACTTCAAGCATTAACCCCTAATCTGCCGACCGGAGCTCACCGCTACTCTAATAAATTTTTTAACCCCTAAAGCTAATTCTAACCCTAACCCTAACACAACCCTAAGTTAAATATAATTTTTATCTAACGAAATAAATTAACTCTTATTAAATAAATTATTCCTATTTAAAGCTAAATACTTACCTGTAAAATAAACCCTAATATAGCTACAATATAAATAATAATTATATTGTAGCTATTTTAGGATTAATATTTATTTTACAGGCAACTTTGCATTTATTTTAACCAGGTACAATAGCTATTAAATAGTTAATAACTATTTAATAGTTACCTAGTTAAAATAATTACAAAATTACCTGTAAAATAAATCCTAACCTATGTTACAATTAAACCTAACACTACACTATCAATAAATTAATTAAATAAAATACCTACAATTATCTACAATTAAACCTAACACTACACTATCAATAAATTAATTAAATACAATACCTACAAATAAATACAATTAAATAAACTAACTAAAGTACAAAAATAAAAAAGAACTAAGTTACAAAAAATAAAAAAATATTTACAAACATTAGAAAAATATTACAACAATTTTAAACTAATTACACCTACTCTAAGCCCCCTAATAAAATAACAAAGACCCCCAAAATAAAAAAATGCCCTACCCTATTCTAAAATTAAAATAGAAAAGCTCTTTTACCTTACCAGCCCTTAAAAGGGCCCTTTGCAGGGCATGCCCCAAAGAATTCAGCTCTTTTGCCTGTAGAAAAAAAACATACAATACCCCCCTGAAGAGGTCCATGATCGGGCTGAAGTCTTCATCCAAGCGGGAGCTGAAGAGGTCCATGATCGGGCTGAAGTCTTCTATCAAGCGGCATCTTCAATCTTCTTTCTTCCGGATCCATGTTCATCCCGTCGACGCGGAACATCCATCTTCACTGACGACTTCCCGACGAATGACGGTTCCTTTAAGGGACGTCATCCAAGATGGTGTCCCTCGAATTCCGATTGGCTGATAGGATTCTATCAGCCAATCGGAATTAAGGTAGGAAAATTCTGATTGGCTGATGGAATCAGCCAATCAGAATCAAGTTCAATCCGATTGGCTGATCCGATCAGCCAATGAGATTGAGCTTGCATTCTATTGGCTGATCGGAACAGCCAATAGAATGCGAGCTCAATTCTATGCAGACATAAGAATGCAGACATAGGAAGTGTTTCCCCATAGGAAACAATGGGGCTGCGTTAGGAGCTGAACGCTGCTTTTTTGCAGGTGTTTTTTTTCAGCTCAAACTGCCCCATTGTTTTCTATGGGGGAATCGTGCACAAGCACATTTTTTAAGCTGGCCGCGTCCGTAAGCACCGCTGGAATTTAGAGTTGCAGTGGCGGTAAATTATGCTCTACACTCCTTTTTTGGAGCCTAACGCAGCCCTTCTGTGAACTCTAAATACCAGCGTTATTTAAAAGGTGCGGGGGAAAAAAAGCATGCGTAGCTAACGCACCCCTTTGGCCGCAGAACTCTAAATCTAGCCGTAAGTTTCTTAGCTGCCTTTGTCTTATTATCTGTATTCTTTTTGAAATTAGATTTATTATCCCCAAAATTCTTTTGAGGGAATTTTGTCCATCTATACACTCTATTAGATTCAAAATCTCTCTTATCACGTGACAGTTTTTTTAAAGTCCCAAAGTTCTTTGGAAAATGTAAGTATATTCTCTTCAAACTTCACGCCATACTCCTTAAACTCTTAAACCCCTCTAACCTCCCTGATCCTCCCAAACAGCTCTCTAACCCCCCCTCCTCTAACTAGTGCCACCATCTTAGGTACTGCCAGTACCTATAAAACCCCTTTCTTAATGTATTTTTAGTGTAGTGTTGCTGTCCATTTATTTTTATTTTCTGTATCGTAGTGGCCTCCCACTAACTCTTGCATCCTCCCCTCTCCCTTGCTGAGTCGCCCACCCTCACCTCCCGCCAGCACCAGCAACGATCGTTAGACTGTGACACACATAGCATCACCATCTGTAACGATCACGCATCTGCCCTCATATGGAACTGCCCGCAATAAGTATTACAAAAAAAATCTAATTGCCCGCAATAAGTATTACAAAACAAAAAATAACCGCCCGCAATAAGTATTACAAAACAAAAAATAACCGCCCGCAATAAGTATTAAAAAAAATCTAATTGCCTGCAATAAGTATTACAAAAAAAATCTAATTGCCCGCAATAAGTATTACAAAAAAAATCTAATTGCCTAGAATATGTATTACAAAAAAAAATAACTGCCCGCATTATTACAAAAAAAAAACTAACCGTCCAAAATAAGTATTACAAAAAAAACTAACCGCCCGCATTATTACAAAAAAAAACTAACCGTCCAAAATAAGTATTACAAAAAAAACTAACCGCCCGCATTATTACAAAAAAAAACTAACCGTCCAAAATAAGTATTACAAAAAAAACTAACCGCTCGCATTATTACCAAAAAAAAACTAACCGTCCAAAATAAGTATTACAAAAAAAATAACCGCCCGCAATAAGTATTAAAAAAAAAACTAACCTCTGCAATAAGTATTACAAAAAAAACTAACCGTCCGAAATAAGTAGTACAAAAAAATAACCGCCCGCAATAAGTATTACAAAAGAAAACTAACCGCCCACAATAAGTATTAAAAAAAATCTAACCGCCCGTACAAAGTATTAAGAAAAAAAACAATAAAAAACTACCTAATAAATTTATTAACCCCTAAATCTGCCAACCCTAACATCGCAAACTACCTAATACATCTATTAACCCCTAATCCGCCATTCCCCCACATTGCAAATTAAATAATTCATTTATCAACCCCTAAACCGCCATCCATCACCAACGCAATAAAGTAATTTACCTATTAACTCCTACACCGCCAACCCCCACAACGCAAATAACTAACGGCTAGATTACGAGTTTTGCGTTATGAGTAAAAAAAGCAGCGTTATGGGTTATAACACTGCTTTTTCACTATTACAAGTCTTGTAGGTACAGCTGTACCGCAAACGTTTTTGGCCTTAACGCGAATTAACTTACGCAATTTGAATAAAGTCTTTTTTCAATGAGACTTCCATAGCAGCGATATTACAAGCTTTTTCTGGGACGCCAAAAAGTGAGCAGTACAGCCTATCCCGCAAGATTCGTAACACATTCTAAAGTCAGTAGTTATGAGTTTTACGCTACAAAGCTGTAGCATAAAACTCATAACTAAAGTGTTAAAAAGTACACTAACACCCATAAACTACCTATTAACCCCTAAACCGAGGCCCTCCCACATCGCAAACACTAAAATAAAAATATTAACCCCTAATCTGCCAAACTGGACATCACCGCCACTAGAATAAACATATTAACCCCTAAACCGCCGCACTCCCGCATCACAAACACTGGTTAAATATTATTAACCCCTAATCTGCCGCCTCTAACATCGCTGCAACCTACACTAAAGTTATAAATCCCTAAACCTAAGTCTAACCCCAACCCTAACACCCACTAACTTAAATATAATTAAAATAAATCTAAATAAAACCTACTATTAATAACTAAATAATTCCTATTTAAAATGAAACACCTGTAAAATAAACCCTAAGCTAGCTACAATATAACTAATAGTTACATTGTATCTAGCTTAGGGCTTATTTCTATTTTACAGCTAAGTTTGTATTTATTTTAACTAGGTAGAATAGTTACTAAATAGCTATTAACTACTGTATTTACTAACTACCTAGCTAAAATAAATACAAATTTACCAGTAAAATAAAACCTAACCTGAGTTACACTAACACCTAACCTTACACTACCATTAAATAAATTAAACAAAATAAAAAAAAAAATTATCAGATATTTAAACTAATTACACCTAATCTAATAGCCCTATCAAAATAAAAAAAGCCCCCCAAAATAAAAAAAACCCTAGCCTACAATAAACTACCAATATCCCTTAAAAGGGCCTTTTGCGGGGCATTGCCCCAAAGAAATCAGCTCTTTTACCTGTACAAAAAATAGAAACACCCCCCAACAGTAAAACCCACCACCCATACAACCAACCCCCCCAAATAAAAACGTAACTAAAAAAACCTAAGCTCCCCATTCCCCTGAAAAGGGCATTTGGATGGGCATTGCCCTTAAAAGGGCATTTAGCTCTTTTTCAATTGCTAATCTAAAACTAAAACCCACCCAACCCCTGAAGATCCACTTACAGTTTTGAAGAGCCGACATCCATCCTCAACGAAGCGGGAGAAGTCTTCATCCAAGCAGCAAGAAGTGGTCCTCCAGACGGGCAGAAGTCTTCATCAAGACGGCATCTTCTTTCCTCATCCATCCGGCGCGGAGCATCCTCTTCTTTCCATGGCTCTGCTCGAATGAAGGCTCCTTTAAGTGACGTCATCCAAGATGGCGTCCCTTGAATTCCGATTGGCTGATAGAATTCTATCAGCCAATCGGAATTAAAGGTGAAAAAATCCTATTGGCTGATGCAATCAGCCAAAAGGATTGAGCTTCAATCCTATTGGCTGATTGCATCAGCCAATAGGATTTTTTTCACCTTTAATTCCTATTGGCTGATCGCATAGAAGAAGCCGTATGGATGAAGACTTCTGCCCGTCTGGAGGACCACTTCTGCCGGCTTGGATGATGACTTCTCCCGGTTTCGTTGAGGACTTCTTGCTGCTTCGCTGAGGACTTCTCCCGGCTTCGTTGAGGATGGATGTCGGCACTTCAAAACTGTAAGTGGATCTTCAGGGGTTAGTGTTAGTTTTTTGTAAGGGTTTATTGGGTGGGTTTTAGTTTTAGATTAGGCTTTGGGCAATTGAAAAAGAGCTAAATGCCCTTTTAAGGGCAATGCCCATTCAAATGCACTTTTCAGTGCAATGGGGAGCTTAGGTTTTTTTAGTTAGGTTTTTATTTGGGGGATTTGGTTGTGTGGGTGGTGGGTTTTACTGTTGGGGGGGTGTTTGTATTTTTTGTACAGGTAAAAGAGCTAATTTCTTTGGGGCAATGCCCCGCAAAAGGCCCTTTTAAGGGCTATTGGTAGTTTATTGTAGGCTAGGGTTTTTTTTTATTTTGGGGGGGGCTTTTTATATTTTGATAGGGCTATTAGATTAGGTGTAATTAGTTTAAATATCTGATAATTTCTTTTTTTATTTTGTGTAATTTAGTGTTTGTTTGTTTTTGTAATTTAGGTAATTGTATTTAATTCATTTAATTTATTTAATTGTAGTGTAATGTTATGTTTTAGTGTAACTCAGGTTAGGTTTTATTTTACAGGTCAATTTGTATTTATTTTAACTAGGTAGTGAGTAAATAGTTAATAACTATTTAGTAACTATTCTCCCTAGTTAAAATAAATACAAACTTAGCTGTGAAATAAAAATAAACCCTAAACTAGCTACAATGTAACTATTAGTTATATTGTAGCTAGCTTAGGGTTTATTTTACAGGTATTTAGTTTTAAATAGTATTTAGTTTTAAATAGGAATTATTTAGTTATAACTAGTAGGTTTTATTTAGATTTCTTAATATATTTAAGTTAGGGGTTGTTAGGGCTAGGGTTAGACTTTGGTTTAGGGGTTTATAACTTTAGTATAGTGGCGGTGGCGTTGGGGCGGCAGATTAGGGGTTAATAAATTATAGGTAGGTGGCGGCGATGTTAGGGGCAGCAGATTAGGGGTTAATAATATTTAACTAGTGTTTGCAATGCGGGAGTGCAGCGGTTTAGGGGTTAATATGTTTATTATAGTGGCGGTGATCTCCGGAGTGGCAGATTAGAGGTTAATAAGTGTAGGTAGGTTGTGGCGACATTAAGTGCGGGAGATTAGGGGTTAATAAGTATAATGTAGGTGGCTGCAATGTCGGGGGCGGCAGATTAGTGGTTAATAAGTATAATGTAGGTGTCAGCGATGTCAGGGACGGCACATTAGGGGTTAATAAGTGTAAGATTAGGGGTGTTTAGACTCAGGGTTCATGGTAGGGTGTTAGGTGTAAACATAAATTTTGTTTCCCCATAGGAATCAATGGGGCTGCGTTACGGAGCTTTACGCTCCTTTATTGCAGGTGTTAGGCTTTTTTTCAGCCGGCTCTCCCCATTGATGTCTATGGGGAAATCGTGCGCGAGCACGAGAAACCAGCTCACCGCTGACTTAAGCAGCGCTTGTATTGGAGTGCGGTATGGAGCACAATTTTGCTCTACACTCACTTCTTGCCTAATAACGCCAGGTTTCTGAAAACCTGTAATACCAGAGCTGTAGGTAAGTGAGCGGTTACAATAACGTGCAAGTTAGCACCGCACCCCTCATAACGCAAAACTTGTAATCTAGCCGTAAGTTAATGACTAAGCCCCCTAACCTAACACCCCTTAAATTAACCCCTTAATTACATAACATAATAAAATACTACATTACTTTAAAGTCCCCACTATAACAGTAAAAACCTCCACCCACCAAACCCCCCAAAATAAAAAAGCTAACACTAAAAAACCTAAACTAACCATTGCCCCTAAGGGGCCCCAAATAGGTACTCACGGTTCCTGAAGTCCAGAGGAGAAGGCATTCTTCCTGGCGGGTCGATCATCTTCATCCACAGCAAAGGCTGTGCGGAGCGGAGGTCCGGAGCGGTGTTCCCAGATGTTGCGATCCTAAGGGGTAATAATATAAAGAATAAATTAGAGCAAGCAATATATATATATACATACAATATTTAATCAATAAATCTATTTAATAATGATAAATGTGATACATCAAATATTAAAATATAAAAATGTATAAAATGAAATGAATCATTATATATGACCTTATATATGACCGGTTAATGTTAATACATAAAACAATTCATAAACAATTTGTATCCACCTAGAGAATGACTCTGGCCCCAATTTATCAAGGTCTGTCGGACCTGATCCGACAGTGCGGATCAGGTCCGCCAGACCTCGCTGAATACGGCGAGCAATACGCTCACAAGAGCTGCTGGTGCAACGCCACCCCCTGCAGACTTGCGGCCAGCAGGGGGTGTCAATCAACCCGATCGTACTCGATCGGGTTGATTTCCGGCGATGTCTGTCCGCCTGCTCAGAGCAGGCGGACAGGTTATGGAGCAGCAGTCTTTGTGACCGCTACTTCATAACTGCTGTTTCTGGCGAGCCTGCAGGCTCGCCAGAAACACGGGCATCAAGCTCCGTACGGAGCTTGATAATTATGCCCCCATGTAACCAGTACTGGATAGCAAATATCTAACAATAAATGGCTCATATATCGGGGTAAACAGCGCTTTCTCTTATTGCTTGAAATTACGCTATTTCTTTTTCATAAAATATTGTCCCCTTTTTGATAAAAAGTGTGATCCAATCTTGTGATGATGAAACTTGTGTTCCTTTAACCCACACCGGGAAAAAGATCCGAATTCAGAGATTTAAAAAATGCCTGTATTTTAATGTTTACTATGAAGGAGCTACCATTCTGAAAATCTAAAAGTATGCACAACCATTTCCTTTCTAGCAGGCGAACCAAGGGCCTTGGCAAATCGCCTTTTTGAATCTAACAGTACTGTGCTGGACTCATTAGATCAGTTCTTTGCAGCAATGGTGTCCCTTTATGAGGACACAAACAAGCAATTGAATGCTGAGACAAAACTTCGGTCCCTTAAAGGGACAGTCTACACCAGAATTTGTATTGTTTTAAAAGATAGATAATCCCTTTATTACCCATTCCCCAGTTTTGCATAACCAACACAGTTACAATAATATACTTTTTACCTCTGTGGTTATCTTGTATCTAAGCCTCTGCAAACTGCCCCTTTTTTCAGTTCTTTTGACAGACTTGCAGTCTAGCCAATCAGTGCCTGCTCCCAGATAACTTCACGTGCACGAGCACAGTGTTATCTATATGAAATACGTGAACTAACACCCTCTAATGGTGAAAAACTGTTAAAATACAATCTGAAAGAGGTGGGCTTCAAGGTCTAAGAAATTAGCATATGAACCTCCTAGGTTAAGCTTTCAACTAAGAATACCAAGAGAACAAAGCAAAATTGGTGATAAAAGTAAATTGGAAAATTGTTTAAAATTATATGCTCTATCTGAATCATGAATCATGAATCGATTGGGCCTAGACTGTCCCTTTAAGTAAATGTGTAAGTAAGTAAGTTCATAAAACAAATTCCAATATAGCAAGTTAAAGCCACCTAGCCAAAATGAAAGGGTCGTGTATCAGGGTAGACAGCGCTTTCCCTTTTTGTTTAAAAACACGCTATTTCTTTTGCAGGGAATATTGTCCCCTTTAGTGAAATCCAACCTAGTGATAATGAAACTTGTGTTCCTTTTTAGCCCACACCAGGTTTGAGAAGATGTATAAACTTGTGGATTTGTAGATTACAAATAATAAGTTGTTAGCATAATATTGCACTAGTGTGTAGAGTCAATTGAAGGGTAGTACCAATAAACCACACTTACGGGCTGTTACACCTCTGTGTGCCTACCTGCTCTCATTCAAAACTGAGCCGATCTGTTTGTGGCAAGGCACAGGTGTCTGTGCAGCTCCAGTAGCTGGTGACGTGACGTCGCTCGTAGCGTCGTTACTAGGAAAAGTAGATCCGTTAAGCAGCCAATGTCCTTACTCTGCGCAGAGTGTTTTAGATCCGTAGATGAAAAAGTAGTCCCTTATCCGAATCTGTTGCAATCCTTTGAAACAGGTCGTTCACTTATAATTTTTCAGACTTGCCTTATTAACATCAACGCACTTCGCCATTAACAATGGCTTTATCAATCCTCTGCGGCAGTTATCGGTGATGGTACTCCTCTGCGGTGGCGCGGAGGTTCCTCTTCATGCGATCGTCCACCGCACACTGAATATTGAGTGCAAGTTACCCCATATGTATTGTGGTACCTTGCATTCAATATTCAGTCAATGACAGACAGATGTAGAGGAGCCTCCATGCCACCGAGGACTGCCGCCGAGGACCGCCGCTGAGGATCCAGGCATCTGGAACACAGCTCCGCACCTCTGCTCCATGCTACCTTCACTCCAGATGAAGATACAAGAGGATGGATCCGTCTGAAAGAAGACCTTCTCCGCCGGACTTCAGAAACAGTGAGTACCTATTTGAGGCTTAGGTTTAGGCTTTTTTATTTTCATTTTTGGGTGTTTTTTTTTTTTAAGATTAGGTTTTTTTGGGGCTTGAAAAAGAGCTGAATGCCCTTTTAAGAGCAATGCCCATACAAATGCCCCTTTAAGGGCAATGGGTAGTCTAGTTTTTTTTAGTGTTAGGTTATAGAATGAGTTAAAGGACCCCTCAATGCAGTAGAATTGCATAATTAACAGGTGCATAATAAAAAGACAAGGCAATAACATCTACTCTGAATTTCAAATAAGCAGTAGATTTTGTTCTGACAAATTTATTTTTTTCTCCCATTTTTCAGCCCCTGTATCATGTGACAGACATCAGCCAATCACAGACTAGTTTACGTATAGCCTGTGAGCTTCTGCACATACTCAGTAGGATCTTGCTCCCCCGAAAGTGTGAATATAAAAAGAGTGTGCAAAATGTAATAATAGAAGTAAATTGGAAAGTGTCTTAAAACTGCTGCTCTATCTGAATCATAAAACTTTATTTTGACTTGAGTGTCCCTTTAATGTGCTAGGGGTCAATGTGCCAGAGAAGCTAACTTGGCAAGGGAGAGGGGAATAAATGGCTAGATACCTACTAGTATCTTTTTATAGTAACATTGCTCATCAGCTAAAAACAAGTGTAGGGTTATAAACAAACCACTTGATCTGATAATACTGAGGGTATTTCGAGCATAAAATCCCGTTATATGGTGTCTATTGTGCAGATTGTGAATGTTCTTGGATGAGGTGTTTATGGTAAGTATCCAGGGATTGTTTTGTGTGCTCTGATGTCACTTTATACATTTGTTTTATTAGCAGAATTATAGAATTACACTACAGATTTACACACACAGCCAGGGGTGGAACTACAGGGGGTGCAGAGGTTGCAATTGCGACTGGGCCCCTGAGGGTGGGGGCCCAGCTTAAAAAAATAAATACGGCCCTGAGTGATTATAAGGAAGCAAATTACAATTTAATATCACTTAATCCTCTGTTTTCTTTTGTTTGTATGGAACCATTGGCAATAACTGAAAGGGTCATTGTTTGCTTTTCTACTAATCAAAGGCAAATAAGTACACAGGGTGCTAATAACACATAATTAGTGAATGTCAGTCACCAAAAACTGCCTAGGCATGTATAGCAAAGCTGGTCATAACAATGTGCTCTGGCTATGGGTATGCAAATAGCTATAGGTACACAGATGGCATGACCCAACTATAGGTATACAAATGGCATGGCCCAATTATAGGTATACAAATGGCATGACTCAAGTATAGGTATACAGATGGCATGACCCAACTAAAGGTATACAGATGGCATGACCCAACTATTGGTATACAGATGGCATGACCCAACTATAGGTATACAAATGGCATTGTCATATCTGCTCATCTCCTACCTGACAGTTACTCTTCCTGACAGCTGTTACTAGTGTGCCATAGCTTATTTTGCTGTGGTTACAGCTTTAAGGATTTGTCACGCCCCCATGCATCTGTATAAATTTCCTATCAGCCCTCACTACCTTGTTTGGTAATTCTTTCTTTCATGGATCTCCCAGCTTTTCCAGACTTTGCTGTTTGATTGAATTCCACTGCTGATTAATTTCCACAGGATCTTCTCTCCTACTCTACACGCAGCTACTTGAGCTGTAGCAGTGATGTGATATCACACGCCAACGCTGTTCCGGCTGACATTGAAATCAATTTACTTGCTTCACACTCCACTCTCAGCATGTTAGAGTTCACAGTCGAACTTTGCTTCAACTATCTTCAAGTAAGTTACCTATTAATACTTGCCTTATTTGCATCTAAATTCTCTGAGGCCTATTTAAGAAATGTCTTTCGGACCTGATTCGACAGTGCGGATCAGGTCCGCAAGACATCGCTGAATGCGGAGAGCAATACGCGGAGAGCAATATGAGATCCCTATGGCAAAATAAAAGACTGGTAGAAGACTATATTACAGAATTAAAAAAATGGTCAAAAGACACATTGTGGAACAAATTTTCTTTACAAACCAGTTTCGATTGGGACTATCAGACTCACTTAAGGATGAATTAGCTAGATTAGAATTACCAGATTCACTTGAAGAACAAGTAAACTTTCTATATAGAAGAATCAGGGAAAGGAGACTTGAAAAACATCAAACTGACTACCCTATAAAAAGAATTCAGACCTCTTCACCCTCTATGACTTACACCAAACAAAATTTCAAATCATCCACTGAACCAATGGAAATTGGGTTCCTCAGAGATCCATTATCTCATCAGGAGAAATTGAGAAGACACTCTAATAACCTTTGTATGTACTGAGGAGTCCAGAAACATACCGTTAAAGACTGTCCCCTGCTTTGACAAAGGATGGGTAAGCCAATTTTTACTTCTTTCTGTTTATCAACTCAGCCTAAGCAACTCACTCATTGCTCCCTACCTATTTTTTTGCAGTGGGAGCAACACTGATTCAGAACCAAAGCGATTCTTGACTCAGGAGCCAGCTTTAACTATATATATATATATATATATATATATATATATATATATATATATATATATATATATATATATATATATATATATATATATATATATACAGGGAGTTCAGAATTATTAGGCAAATGAGTATTTTGACCACATCATCCTCTTTATGCATGTTGTCTTACTCCAAGCTGTATAGGCTCAAAAGCCTACTACCAATTAAGCATATTAGGTGATGTGCATCTCTGTAATGAGAAGGGGTGTGGTCTAATGACATCAACACCCTATATCAGGTGTGCATAATTATTAGGCAACTTCCTTTCCTTTGGCAAAATGGGTCAAAAGAAGGACTTGACAGGCTCAGAAAAGTCAAAAATAGTGAGATATCTTGCAGAGGGATGCAGCACTCTTAAAATTGCAAAGCTTCTGAAGCGTGATCATCGAACAATCAAGCGTTTCATTCAAAATAGTCAACAGGGTCGCAAGAAGCGTGTGGAAAAACCAAGGCGCAAAATAACTGCCCATGAACTGAGAAAAGTCAAGCGTGCAGCTGCCAAGATGCCACTTGCCACCAGTTTGGCCATATTTCAGAGCTGCAACATCACTGGAGTGCCCAAAAGCACAAGGTGTGCAATACCCAGAGACATGGCCAAGGTAAGAAAGGCTGAAAGACGACCACCACTGAACAAGACACACAAGCTGAAATGTCAAGACTGGGCCAAGAAATATCTCAAGACTGATTTTTCTAAGGTTTTATGGACTGATGAAATGAGAGTGAGTCTTGATGGGCCAGATGGATGGGCCCGTGGCTGGATTGGTAAAGGGCAGAGAGCTCCAGTCCGACTCAGACGCCAGCAAGGTGGAGGTGGAGTACTGGTTTGGGCTGGTATCATCAATGTCAAGATATGTCAAAATATGTCAGGAAGTATGTCAGGATGTGAAACACTGCAATGATATATACTTTGAATGGGTGAACTAGTATCCTTATTCTTGCAGGACCACTCAGCCTCACACCATACCTCGAATTCCGTAAGACTTAACTTATTAGAATTCTGTTATGCTCATCGTACCGAGGGTCTCTTCTGTAGGGATACAGAGAGATATGGAGCCTTCACGCAACTTAGAAATTATGTAAGCAGTGTACAGAGAATAGGCAAAGGTAGTTTGCAGTTGAAGTAAAATTAAATCCTTTGGCATAAGGAATTTCATACACACATCTCATACAAAATAAAATATATACAATATTCATACACACCCGCAATCACACATGATATAGATATATATGTTGCAGGATGAATGTCACAATGCTCTGGTTTGTGAAGTATATGAATAATTGGTAAACTTAGGTAACATATGAATATAGAGCTTAATATGATACAGATCAAACAATGAGGAGAGGTCTATATCTCAATTAGGTGATACACAATTAAACAGTTTGGCAGTAGATGAATTGAGCTGGAGAGTGACACAGGAATCGATACTGAGAATATTTGCCCTTAAGCGCTATAAGCATGTCTCTTGGGAGGAAGTCTGTATATCACCTGTAGGCAGTTTTTAGTATGTGTATATGGCAGTCCGTAGTACAAGTACACAGGCAAGTATAATACTGACAGTAAATAAGTAACAGATACAGACCAGGATCCGGAGAAATACCAGGTAAGTTTAGCAGAGTTAGCTATGGTGCTGCGACAGGAAAACACAGCTTGCGATGAGAGAGGAGCACACGCTGAATCTGCAGGACCGGATGCCGGGTCTGACGTCACATGCTGAACGGATCAGCAGGGGAACCGGCATAAAGAAACGGCTTCAATCTTTCAAAGAGGGTAGAGAAGGTATGTCCCCAAATACCTTGATGAACGAACAGGGTCTTTTGACAGGAGAACTCACAACCTAGTGAGTAAGGGAAACAAAGATCCGAGCAGAGCTGCAGGGATAGGCTAGGTGTCTTCACAGGCTCTTGAGGAGATCAAGTGCAACAAATTACCAAGCATAGATTAGAGTGAGGAGGGGCCTTAAATAGAGGTAAAGTAATCGAGACTTAAAGGAACAGTACTTAGTCCTAACAAAACCCTGACACATCAAAGATGAGCTTGTGGGGCCTTTTTGGGTTGAGGATGGAGTCAAGCTCAACTCCCAGTCCTACTGCCAGTTTCTGGAAGACACCTTCTTCAAGCAGTGGTACAGGAAGAAGTCTGCATTCTTCAAGAAAAACATGATTTTCATGCAGGACAATGCTCCATCACACGCGTCCAAGTACTCCACAGCGTGGCTGGCAAGAAAGGGTATAAAAGAAGAAAATCTAATGACATGGCCTCCTTGTTCACCTGATCTGAACCCCATTGAGAACCTGTGGTCCATCATCAAATGTGAGATTTACAAGGAGGGAAAACAGTACACCTCTCTGAACAGTGTCTGGGAGGCTGTGGTTGCTGCTGCACGCAATGTTGATGGTGAACAGATCAAAACACTGACAGAATCCATGGATGGCAGGCTTTTGAGTGTCCTTGCAAAGAAAGGTGGCTATATTGGTCACTGATTTGTTTTTGTTTTGTTTTTGAATGTCAGAAATGTATATTTGTGAATGTTGAGATGTTATATTGGTTTCACTGGTAAAAATAAATAATTGAAATGGGTATATATTTGTTTTTTGTTAAGTTGCCTAATAATTATGCACAGTAATAGTCACCTGCACACACAGATATCCCCCTAAAATAGCTAAAACTAAAAACAAACTAAAAACTACTTCCAAAAATATTCAGCTTTGATATTAATTAGTTTTTTGGGTTCATTGAGAACATGGTTGTTGTTCAATAATAAAATTAACCCTCAAAAATACAACTTGCCTAATAATTCTGCACTCCCTGTATGTAGATTTCATGGTTGCTAATAAAATTCAACTGATTAAAAAGAAAACCCCTACTGTACTGTGTTTAATTGATGAAAACAAATTTCAACTGGTCCAATACTATACCACACAATACCCTTACAAGTAACTACTTATCAATTCTACACAGAGTTCATTACTTTTGATGATATACCATCTCTTTTAAACCGAATAATTCTGGGTATTACTTGGCTCACCTTACACGACCCAACAATTACATGATCTAACTCTCATGTAGATTTCAGTTCAGATTACTGCAAGAAAACCTGTTACTCACATACTCACATATTACTTACATCGTCTCCTACTATTCCACATGAATACATTCAATGAGAATCTACCCCCCCACAGGAAATACGATTGTCCAATAGACCTCCTTCCAGGAGTCAATATCCCTTATGGACACGTATTTTCTTCATTTGAAGACCTATATTCAGGAGAATTTAAAGAAGGGGTTTATACGGCCCTCAACCTCTCCTGCAGGTGCAGGAATCTTTTTTGTTCGTAACAAAGATCAGAGCCTTAGACCTATAGTGGACTACCGCAAATTAAATAAACGCACAATTAAAAATAGATATCCTCTGCCATTAATTCCTGAGCTCATTGATAGACTCCATGGTGCTGTATACTACAATAAGTTAGACTTAAAGGGACAGTCTACACCAGAATTTTTATTGTTTTAAAAGATAGATAATCCCTTTATTACCCATTTCCCAGTTTTGCATAACCAACACAGTTATAATAATATACTTTTAACCTCTGTGA
This sequence comes from Bombina bombina, assembly GCF_027579735.1. Classification (NCBI taxonomy): domain Eukaryota; kingdom Metazoa; phylum Chordata; class Amphibia; order Anura; family Bombinatoridae; genus Bombina; species Bombina bombina. The sequence continues at coordinate 1,571,576,412 of NC_069499.1, forward strand.
TTATCTTGTATCTAAGCCTCTGCAAACTGCCCCTTTTTTAAGTTCTTTTGACAGACTTGCAGTCTAGCCAATCAGTGTCTGCTCCCAGATAACTTCTCGTGCACAAGCACAGTGTTATCTATATGAAATACATGAACTAACACCCTCTAGTGGTGAAAAACTGTTAAAATGCAATCTGAAAGAGGTGGGCTTCAAGGTCTAAGAAATTAGCATATGAACCTCCTAGGTTAAGCTTTCAACTAAGAATACCAAGAGAACAAAGCAAAATTGGTGATAAAAGTAAATTGGAAAATTGTTTAAAATCACATGCTCTATCTGAATCACGAAAGTTTATTTTGGCCTAGACTGTCCCTTTAAGGGGTGCATATAACCTTGTATGCAAAAAATCCGGACATGTATTGCTTACGGCATTTCAAACCCTTTATGGGTTATATGAATATACCGTGATGCTGTTCGGGTTATGTAATGCCCCAGCCACCTTTCAGTACCTGATTAATGATATTTTTAAAGACCTTCTTGATATATTTCTTGTGATATACCTGGACGATATCCTAATTTACTCAAAGACTTTAGAAGACCATGAAAAACATGTCAGTGTTGTCTTATCAAGGTTATCAAGAAAACTCACTATATGTTAAACTGGAAAAATTTATTTTCCATTCTAAAGAAAACACATTTTTAGGTTATACCATTACTCCAAAAAGTATTAACAAGGAAAATGACAAAATCTCAGCTATAATAAATTGGCCAGAACCAACTACAAAGAAGGTTCATGGGCTTTGCCAATTTTTATAGGAAATTCGTAAAAAAATTTGCACAACTGACAAAACCTTTAACTAACCTCACAAAATCCACTGCTAAATTCTATTGGAATCTCAAAACACAATTAGTGTTCGATAAGTTAAAACACACCTTTACTACTGCTCCTGTTCTCCATTTCCCTAACTCCTCATTGCAGTACGTTCTAGAGGTAGATGCTTCAAACTCAGCCATTGGTGCCATTTTATCTCAAAGGGAAAGTCTTACAGATACACTCCATCCAGTTGCCTTTTTTTCACATGTACTTTCACGTGTACATTCTTCAGCAGAAGAAAATAATCCAATAGGCGAGAAATAACTTTTTTCCATAAAGAGTTCTTTGGAACATTGGCGACACCTACTAGAAGGAACCTGTATTCCAATCTTAATATACACGGATCATAGGAATTTACAATATCTGAAAAGTAACCACGCGTCAAGTCCATTGGAATCTGTTCCTCACTAGGTTTAACTACTTAATTACATACCGTCCTGCTAACAAAAATGGGAAAGCAGATGCGCTATCCAGACAGTTCGACAATACGACAACAACACAAGAACAAATTTTGCTCATCCCTCTTGAACATTTCATTGGGCTTACCGTAGAACAAAAACAATTATTTATGGCTAAGCAGACCTCTGACACAAATCTACCTTCTACTGACATGAAGTTACAAGAAGACGGACTTTACTACCATGATACTCAAGTCTATGTACTTCCATCTCTGAGGAACATGGTCCTACGAACTATGCACGACTCCCCTCTTACTGGACATCCAGGAGTTACTAAGACCCATGAATTGCTAAAGAGGTTTTTCTGGTGGCCCCATGTTAAGAAGGACATTGCCGACTATCGGCTAGATTACGAGTTTTGCATTATGAGTGAAAAAGCAGTGTTATGGCTCTTTTTCACTACCGCTGGTATTACGAGTTTTGTAGGTATAGCTGTACCGCACACTTTTTTGGCTGTCACGCAACATAACTACTGCAGCTTTCAAAAAGTCCTTTTTCAATGGGACTTCCATAGCGCCGGTATTACGAGTTTGCCTATACCGCCTATACCGTCAAGATGCATACCGTAAAGTGAAAGTCAGTAGTTATGGCTTTTGTGTTACAAAGCTGTAACATAAAACTCATAACTAAAGTGCTAAAAAGTACACTAACACCCATAAACTACCTATTAACCACTAAAGCTATGCTCTCCGGCATCGCAAACACTAAAATAAAATTATTAACCCCTAATCTGCCGCTCCGGACATCGTCGGCACTATAATAAACATATTAACCCCTAAACTGGCGCACTCCCGTATTGTAAACACTAGTTAAATATTATTAAGCCCTAATTTGCACTACAATTAAATAAATTACATTAATTAAATACAATTAACTAAATTACAAAAAAAACAAAACACTAAATTACACAAAATAAAAAAGAAATGATCAAATTTTTAAACTAATTACACCTAATCTAATAGCCCTATCAAAATAAAAAAGCCCCCCCCCCCCAAAATAAAAAAACCCTAGCCTACACTAAACTATCAATAGCCCTTAAAAGGGCCTTTTGTGGGGCATTGCCCCAAAGAAATCTATCTATATACTGTATTAGGCTTAACAGTTCAGAACACCGGTATAATATAAGCAAAAAGAAACAGTGTATCGATGGCACAGACATATATTGTTGTGGAATAATTATTTTGCAGAAATTCTAAGTGGTCTCAGATTGTTCTAGCATCTCCTAAATCAGGAATATCTTGTGTGCTGCAGGAGAGGATATTCTGAGGGTGCTAATTCCATGTTAACTTATGTATAAGCTATAAACCTTATTATTAATGTATTGTACACATTTTATTCTTATTCCAGTAAACATATTATTGTTGATACATAACGTAACATAGAAACATAAATATTGACGGCAGATAAGAGCCATAGGCCCAGCAAGTCTGCCCGATATTACCTAACAGCATAAACTTATCTAGTTTGTAGAGTAGACTTATGCTTGTCCCAGGCATTAGTTATTATGTAGGATAGCCTTATGCTTGTCCCAGGCATTAGTTATTATGTAGGATAGCCTTATGCTTGTCCCAGGCATTAGTTATTATGTAGGATAGCCTTATGCTTGTCCCATGCATGTTTAAAGTCAGTGGGTCATGTGGTATTTACTGGAATATACATTTCGGTATTGCTTAGGATCATCACACTCAGTATATATTTATAGTACAGTAAATATTGAGGTTGAAAAGGTGTCCCTGTGGCTAATAAAAGATGTTAGCGTGAAATGGTCCCATTAGTAATATTACAATTGTGGTACTTCCTTTTTGGGGATTATGTACCAGTAAGTGGATTCTATTAGGACTATAATAACAGATAGTAACTAACACTTCCTATTAGTTTGCTTCAATATTATTGCAGAAAATGTATCTGTTACAATAATTGCACCTGAGATATTCATCCTTGATGTATAGTTTTTCTTGGTTTAAAAATGTTGCAACTAATATACGGCTAGATTACGAGTTTTGTGTTATGGTGAAAAAGCTTCATAACGCTGCTTTTTCACTACCGCTGGTATTACGAGTCTTGCAGGTATATCTGTACCGCACACTTTTTTGGCCGTCACGCAATGTAACTACCACAGCTTTCAAAAAGTCCTTTTTCAATGGGACTTCCATAGCGCCGGTATTACAAGTTTGCCTGTCCGGCCAAAAAGTGAGCGGTACAGCCTATACCGTCACGATACGTACCGTAAACTGAAAGTCAGTAGTTATGGCTTTTATGTTACAAAGCCGTAACATAAAACTCATAACTAAAGTGCTACAAAGTACACTAACACCCATAAACTACCTATTAACCCCTAAACCAAGGCCCTCACGCATCGCAAACAGTAAAATAAATGTATTAACCCCTAATCTGCTGCTCCCGACATCACCCAACATCACCGCCACTATAATAAACATATTAACCCCTAAACCGCGGCACTCCCGCATCGCAAACACTAATTAAATATTATTAACCCCTAATCTGCTGTCCCTAGCATCGCCGCAACCTACATTACTGTTATTAACCCCTAATCTGCTGCCCCCAAAATCGCCGCCTCTATACTAAAGTTATTAACCCCTAAACCTAACCCTAAGTCTAACCCTAACACCCACTAACTTTAAAATAATTAAAATAAATCTAAACAAAAATTACAATTAATACCTAAATAATTCCTATTTAAAACTAAATACTTACCTATAAAATAAACCCTAAGCTAGCTACAATATAACTAATAGTTACATTGTATCTATCTTATGTTTTATTTTTATTTCACAGGCAAGTTTGTATTTATTTTAACTAGGTAGACTAGTTAGTAAATAGTTATTAACTATTTACTAACTACCTAGCTAAAATAAATACAAATTTACCTGTAAAATAAAACCTAACCTGTCTTATACTAACACCTAACCTTACACTATAATTAAATCAATTACATTAATTAAATACAATTTAACTAAATTACCAAAAAATAATAAACACTAAATTACACAAAATAAAAAAGAAATGATCAAATATTTAAACTAATTACACCTAATCTAATTGCCCTATCAAAATAAAAAAGCCCCCCCAAAATAAAAAAAAACCCTAGCCTAAACTAAATTGCCAATAGCCGTTAAAAGAGCCTTTTGCAGGGCATTGCCCCAAAGAAATTAGCTATTTTCCCTGTAAAAAAAATACAAACAACCCCCCGACAGTAAAACCCACCACCCACACAACCGAAATAAAATCCTATCTAAAAAAACTAAGCTCCCCATTGCCCTGAAAGGGCATTTGGATGGGCATTGCCCTTAAAATAGCATTTAGCTCTTTTTCAGCCCAAACCCTAAGCTAAAAATAAAACCCACCCAACAAACCCTTTAAAAAAACCTAACACTAACCCCCGAAGATCCACTTACAGTTTTTGAAGACCCGACATCCATCCTCAATGAAGCCGGGAGAAGTCTTCATCCAAGCGGGCAGAAGTCCTCAATGAAGCCGGGAGAATTCTTCATCCAAGTGGCAAGAAGTGGTTCACCAGGCGAGCAGAAGTCTTCATCCAGATGGCATCTTCTATCTTCATCCTTCTGACGCGGAACGGCTCCACCTTCAAGACATCCGGCGTGGAGCATCCTCTCCTTTCGAATCCTCTTGAAGAATGAAGGTTCCTTTAAATGACGTCATCCGAGATAGCGTCACTTGAATTCTGATTGGCTGATAGAATTCTATCAGCCAATCGGAATTAAAGGTGAAAAAATTATATTGGCTGATGCAATCAGCCAATAGGATTGAGCTCGCATTCTTTTGGCTGTTACAATCAGCCAATAGAATGCAAGCTCAATCCTATTGGCTGATTGCATCAGCCAATAGGATTTTTTCACCTTGAAGATGGAGACGCTCCGCGTCGGAAGGATGAAGATAGAAGATGCCGTCTGAATGAAGACTTCTGTCCGCCTGGAGGACCACTTCTTGCTGTTTGGATGAAGACTTCTTCAAAAACTGTAAGTGGATCTTCAGGGGTTAGTAATGCCCAACCAAATGCCCTTTTTAGGGCAATGGGGAGCTTAGTTTTTTTTTAGATAGGATTTTATTTGGGGGTTTGGTTGTGTGGGTGATGGGTTTTACTGTTGGGGGGGTTATTTGTATTTTTTTTACAGGTAAAAGAGCTGATTTCTTTGGGGCAATGTCCGTAAAAGGCCCTTTTAAGGGCTATTGGCAGTTTAGTTTAGGCTAGGGTTTTTTTTTATTTGGGGAGGGGGCTTTTTTATTTTGATAGGGCTATTAGATTAGGTGTAGTTAGTTTAAATATTTGATAATTTCTTTTTTATTTTGTGTAATTTAGTTAATTGCATTTAATTAATGTAATTGATTTAATTGTAGTGTAATGTTAGGTGTGAGTTAATAACTATTTACTAACTAGTCTACCTAGTTAAAATAAATACAAACTTAGCTGTGAAATAAAAATAAAACCTAAGATAGCTACAATGTAACTATTAGTTATATTGTAACTAGCTTATGGTTTATGGTTTATTTTACAGGTACAAGTATTTAGTTTTAAATAGGAATTATTTAGGTATTAATTGTAATTTTTATTTAGATTTATTTTAATTATGTTAAAGTTAGTGGGTGTTAGGGTTAGACTTAGGGTTAGGTTTAGGGGTTAATAACTTTAGAATAGTGGCGGCGACGTTGTGGGTGAAAGATAAGGGGTTAATAAGTGTAAGTAGGTGGCGGCGATGTCAGGGGCGGCAGATTAGGGGTTAATAAGTGTAATGTAGGTGGGGCGGCGACATTGGGGGCGGCAGATGAGGGGTTAATAAGTGTAGGTAGGTGGCGGCGGTGTCAGGGGCAGCAGATTAGGGGTTAATAAGTGTAACGTAGGTGTTGGCGATGTTGGGGGCGGCAGATTAGGGGTGTTTAGACTTGGGGTTTATGTTAGGGTTTTAGGTGTAAACATAACTTTTCTTTCCCCATAGTAATCAATGGGGCTGCGTTACGGAGCTTTACTCTCCGCGATTGCAGGTGTTAGGCTTTTTTTTATGATGTCTATGGGGAAATCGTGCACAAGCACGTAAAACCAGCTCAAAGCAGCGCTGGTATTTGAGTGCGGTATGGAGCTCAATTTTGCTCAACGCTGACATATTGCTTGCTATCGCCGGGTTTTTGCAAGCCTGTAATAGCAGCGCTATATGGAGATGTGCGGTGTAAATAACTTGCAAGTTAGCACCGAGTCGCTCATAACGCAAAACTCGTAATCTAGCCAATTGATAGTGTTATTTTAGAGCAGTCATTATTACTTAGACTGCCAAAACAACAGTTTCCTTAACAGTTTGTATACACAAGTATAAAAGCATAAAAGCAGTTAAGAGTTTCCTCACATCTTCAAAGGAAGAAAAATGTCGTCATTGGTTCATATTTCATCTGTTGGAATTTGTACTCAATCATAATTAGTTTGTTTTCTATCAGCAATTCTACTTACAAACAAGAGGGACAGCAATTGGGATGACATGTGCCCCAACATACGCAAACCTATTCTTAGGATATACAGATGGGATGACCCAGCTATAGGTATACTGATGGCATGACCCAGCAACAGGTATATAGATGGCATGACCCAGCAACAGGAATACAGATGGCATGACCCAGCAACAGGTATATAGATGGCATGACCCAGCTATAGGTATACTGATGGCATGACCCAGCAACAGGTATATAGATGGCATGACCCAGCAACAGGAATACAGATGGCATGACCCAGCAACAGGTATATAGATGGCATGACCCAGCAACAGGAATACAGATGGCATGACCCAGCTATAGGTATACAGATGGCATGACCGTGTTATAGGTATACAGATGGCATGACCCAGCAACAGGTTTACAGATGGCATGACCCAGCTACAGGTATACAGATGGCATGACACAGTTATAGGTATACAGATGGCATGACCCAGCTAAAGGTATACAGATGGCATGACCCAGCTAAAGGTATACAGATGGCATTACTGTGCTATAGGTATACAGATGGGATGACCCAAATATAGGTATACTGATGGCATGACCCAGCAACAGGTATATAGATGGCATGACCCAGCAACAGGAATACAGATGGCATGACCCAGCTATAGGTATACAGATGGCATGACCGTGTTATAGGTTTACAGATGGCATGACCCAGCTACAGGTATACAGATGGCATGACCCAGTTATAGGTATACAGATGGCATGACCCAGCTAAAGGTATACAGATGGCATTACTGTGCTATAGGTATACAGATGGCATGATACAGCTATAGGTATACAGATGGCATGATCCAACTATAGGTATACAGATGTCATGATCCAGCTATAGGTATACAGATGGCATGATCCAGCTATAGGTATACAGATGGCATGATCCAGCTATAGGTATACAGATGGCATGATCCAGCTATAGGTATACAGATGGCATGACCCAGCAACAGGTATACGGATGGCATGATCCAGCTATAGGTATACAGATGGCATGACCATGCTATAGATATACAGATGGCATGGCCATGCTATAGGTATACAGATGGCATGGCCAAGCTATAGGTGTACAGATGGCATGAGCCTACTATAGGTATATGTATACAAACTGTACAGAATATATGGCCGTGCTATAGGTATACAGATGGCATTACCAATCATTAGGTATACAGATGTAATGGCCGTGCTATAGGTATACAGATGGCATGACCATGCTATAAGTATATGTATGGCATGACCCAGCAACAGGTATACAGTTTGCATGACCCTGCTATAAGTATACAGATGGCATGACCCTGCTATAGATATAAAGATGGCATGGCCATGCTATAGGTATACAGATGGCCTAACCCAGCTTTAGGTATACAGAATGCATAACCCAGCTATAGGTTTACAGATGGCATGACCCAGGAACAGGTATACAGATGGCATGACCCTGCTATAGGTATACAGATGGCATGACCCTGCTATAGATATACAGATGGCATGGCCATGCTATAGGTATACAGATGGCCTGACCCAGCTTTAGGTATACAGAATGCATGACCCAGCTATAGGTTTACAGATGGTATGACCCAGGAACAGGTATACAGATGGCATGACCCTGCTATAGATATACAGATGGCATGACCCTGCTATAGATATACAGATGGCATGGCCATGCTATAGGTATACAGATGGCATGACCAAGTTATAAGTGTACAGATGGCATGAGCCTACTATAGGTATACATATGGCATGACCAAGCTATAGGTATACAGATGGCATGACCCTGCTATAGATGTACAGATGGCATGACACAGCTATAGGTATATTAATGGCATGCCCCAGCTATAGGTGTACATATGGCATGGCCTAGCTATAGGTATATAGATGGCAGGGCCCAGCTATAGGTATACAGATGGCATGATTATGCTATAGGGCTATAGATGGCATTACCCTTCTATAGGTATACAGATTACCAAGCAAGTTATACATATACAGATGTTATGACCTAGCTATAGGTGTACAGATGGCATGGCCCAACTATAACTATACAGAATATATGGCGGTGCTACTAGGTATACAGATTACATTACCAATCATTAGGTATACAGATGGCATGACCGTGCTTTAGGTATACAGATGGCATGACCGTGCTATAGGTATACAGATGGCATTACCATTCAATAGGTAAACAGAAGCAATTACAAAGCTATAGGTATACAGATGTTATGACCTAGATACAGGTATACAGATAGCATGGCCAAACTAAAGCTATACAGAATGCATAGCCATGTTATAGGTATACAGATGGCATGATCTTGCTATAGATATACAAATGACATGATCGTGCTATAGGTATACAGATAGCATAATCGTGCTATAGGTATACAGATGGCCTGACCAAGCTATAGGTATAAAGATGGCATGACCCTGCTATAGGTGTACAGATGGCATTACCCAAATATAGATATACAGATGGTATGACCAAGCTATAGGTATACAGATGGCATGACCCAGCTATAGGTATACAGATGGCATGACCCAGCTATAGGTATACAGATGGTATGACCCAGCTATAGGTATACATATGGCATGACCCAGCTATAGGTATACAGATGGTATGACCAAGCTATAGGTATACAGATGGCATGACCGTGCTTTAGGTATACAGATGGCATGACCGTGCTTTAGGTATACAGATGGCATGACCGTGCTATAGGTATACAGATGGCATTACCAATCAATAGGTAAACAGAAGCAATTACAAAGCTATAGGTATACAGATGTTATGACCTAGATACAGGTATACAGATGGCATGGCCAAACTAAAGCTATACAGAATGCATAGCCATGTTATAGGTATACAGATGGCATGATCTTGCTATAGATATACAAATGACATGATCGTGCTATAGGTATACAGCTAGCATAATCGTGCTATAGGTATACAGATGGCCTGACCAAGCTATAGGTATAAAGATGGCATGACCCTGCTATAGGTGTACAGATGGCATTACCCAACTATAGATATACAGATGGTATGACCAAGCTATAGGTATACAGATGGCATTACTCTTCTATAGGTGTACAGATGGCATTACCCAACTATAGATATACAGATGGTATGACCAAGCTATAGGTATACAGATGGCATTACTCTTCTATAGGTGTACAGATGGCATTACCCAACTATAGATATACAGATGGTATGACCAAGCTATAGGTATACAGATGGCATTACTCTTCTATAGGTGTACAGATGGCATTACCCAACTATAGATATACAGATGGTATGACCAAGCTATAGGTGTACAGATGGCATTACTCTTCTATAGGTATACAGATGGCATGACCCTGCTATAGGTGTACAGATGGCATGACCCAGCTATAGGTATACAGATGGCATGACCCAGCTATAGGTATACAGATGGCATGACCCAGCTATAGGTATACAGATGGCATGACCCAGCTATAGGTATACAGATGGCAATTACCAATCATTAGGTATATAGATGGCATGGCCGTGCTATAGGTATACAGATGGCATGGCCGTGCTATAGGTATACAGATGGCATGACCGGGCTATAAGTATATGTATGGCATGACCCAGCAACAGGTATACAGTTTGCATGACCCTGCTATAAGTATACAGAAAACACGACCATGCTACAGGTATACAGATGGCATGGCCCAGCTATAGGTATACAGATGGCATGGCCCAGCTATAGGTATACAGATGGCATGATTGTGCTATAAGTAAACAGCTAGCATGACCAAGCTATAGGCATACAGATGGCATGACCCAGCTAAAGGTATACAGATGGCATTACTGTGCTATAGGTATACAGATGGCATGATACAGCTATAGGTATACAGATGTCATGATCCAGCTATAGGTATACAGATGGCATGACCCAGCTATAGGTATACAGATGGCATGACCGTGTTATAGGTATACAGATGGCATGACCCAGCAACAGGTTTACAGATGGCATGACCGTGTTATAGGTATACAGATGGCATGACCCAGCTATAGGTATACAGATGGCATGACCCAGCTATAGGTATACAGATGGCATGACCGTGTTATAGGTATACAGATGGCATGACCCAGCTATAGGTATACAGATGGCATGACCCAGCTATAGGTATACAGATGGCAATTACCAATCATTAGGTATATAGATGGCATGGCCGTGCTATAGGTATACAGATGGCATGGCCGTGCTATAGGTATACAGATGGCATGACCGGGCTATAAGTATATGTATGGCATGACCCAGCAACAGGTATACAGTTTGCATGACCCTGCTATAAGTATACAGAAAACACGACCATGCTACAGGTATACAGATGGCATGGCCCAGCTATAGGTATACAGATGGCATGATTGTGCTATAAGTAAACAGCTAGCATGACCAAGCTATAGGCATACAGATGGCATGACCCAGCTAAAGGTATACAGATGGCATTACTGTGCTATAGGTATACAGATGGCATGATACAGCTATAGGTATACAGATGTCATGATCCAGCTATAGGTATACAGATGGCATGACCCAGCTATAGGTATACAGATGGCATGACCGTGTTATAGGTATACAGATGGCATGACCCAGCAACAGGTTTACAGATGGCATGACCGTGTTATAGGTATACAGATGGCATGACCCAGCAACAGGTATACAGATGGCATGACCCAGCAACAGGAATACAGATGGCATGACCCAGCTATAGGTATACAGATGGCATGACCGTGTTATAGGTATACAGATGGCATGACCCAGCAACAGGTTTACAGATGGCATGACCCAGCTACAGGTATACAGATGGCATGACCGAGTTATAGGTATACAGATGGCATGACCCAGCTAAAGGTATACAGATGGCATTACTGTGCTATAGGTATACAGATGGCATTACTGTGCTATAGGTATACAGATGTCATGATCCAGCTATAGGTATACAGATGGCATGATCCAGCTATAGGTATACAGATGGCATGATCCAGCTATAGGTATACAGATGGCATGACCCAGCAACAGGTATACGGATGGCATGATCCAGCTATAGGTATACAGATGGCATGACCATGCTATAGATATACAGATGGCATGGCCATGCTATAGGTATACAGATGGCATGGCCAAGCTATAGGTGTACAGATGGCATGAGCCTACTATAGGTATATGTATACAAACTGTACAGAATATATGGCCGTGCTATAGGTATACAGATGGCATTACCAATCATTAGGTATACAGATGGAATGGCCGTGCTATAGGTATACAGATGGCATGACCATGCTATAAGTATATGTATGGCATGACCCACCAACAGGTATACAGTTTGCATGACCCTGCTATAAGTATACAGATGACATGACCCTGCTATAGATATAAAGATGGCATGGCCATGCTATAGGTATACAGATGGCCTGACCCAGCTTTAGGTATACAGAATGCATGACCCAGCTATAGGTTTACAGATGGCATGACCCAGGAACAGGTATACAGATGGCATGACCCTGCTATAGGTATACAGATGGCATGACCCTGCTATAGATATACAGATGGCATGGCCATGCTATAGGTATACAGATGGCCTGACCCAGCTTTAGGTATACAGAATGCATGACCCAGCTATAGGTTTACAGATGGCATGACCCAGGAACAGGTATACAGATGGCATGACCCTGCTATAGATATACAGATGGCATGACCCTGCTATAGATATACAGATGGCATGGCCATGCTATAGGTATACAGATGGCATGACCAAGTTATAAGTGTACAGATGGCATGAGCCTACTATAGGTATACATATGGCATGACCAAGCTATAGGTATACAGATGGCATGACCCTGCTATAGATGTACAGATGGCATGACACAGCTATAGGTATATTAATGGCATGCCCCAGCTATAGGTGTACATATGGCATGGCCTAGCTATAGGTATATAGATGGCAGGGCCCAGCTATAGGTATACAGATGGCATGATCATGCTATAGGGCTATAGATGGCATTACCCTTCTATAGGTATACAGATTACCAAGCAAGGTATACATATACAGATGTTATGACCTAGCTATAGGTGTACAGATGGCATGGCCCAACTATAACTATACAGAATATATGGCGGTGCTACTAGGTATACAGATTACATTACCAATCATTAGGTATACAGATGGCATGACCGTGCTTTAGGTATACAGATGGCATGACCGTGCTATAGGTATACAGATGGCATTACCATTCAATAGGTAAACAGAAGCAATTACAAAGCTATAGGTATACAGATGTTATGACCTAGATACAGGTATACAGATGGCATGGCCAAACTAAAGCTATACAGAATGCATAGCCATGTTATAGGTATACAGATGGCATGATCTTGCTATAGATATACAAATGACATGATCGTGCTATAGGTATACAGCTAGCATAATCGTGCTATAGGTATACAGATGGCCTGACCAAGCTATAGGTATAAAGATGGCATGACCCTGCTATAGGTGTACAGATGGCATGACCCAACTATAGATATACAGATGGTATGACCAAGCTATAGGTATACAGATGGCATGACCCAGCTATAGGTATACAGATGGCATGACCCAACTATAGATATACAGATGGTATGACCCAGCTATAGGTATACAGATGGCATGACCCAACTATAGATATACAGATGGTATGACCAAGCTATAGGTATACAGATGGCATGACCCAGCTATAGGTATACAGATGGCATGACCCAACTATAGATATACAGATGGCAATTACCAATCATTAGGTATACAGATGGCATGACCGGGCTATAAGTATATGTATGGCATGACCCAGCAACAGGTATACAGTTTGCATGACCCTGCTATAAGTATACAGAAAACACGACCATGCTACAGGTATACAGATGGCATGGCCCAGCTATAGGTATACAGATGGCATGGCCCAGCTATAGGTATACAGATGGCATGGCCCAGCTATAGGTATACAGATGGCATGATCGTGCTATAGGTAAACAGCTAGCATGACCAAGCTATAGGCATACAGATGCTGTGACCTTTCTATATGTATACAGATGGTATGGTACAGCTATAGGTATACAGATGGCATGACCCAGCTATAGGCATACAGATTCCATAACCATTCTATATGTATACAGATCATATGGTACAGCTATAGGTATACAGATGGCATGACCCAGCTATAGGCATACAGATTCCATAACCATTCTATATGTATACAGATCATATGGTACAGCTATAGGTATACAGATGGCATGACCCAGCTATAGGCATACAGATTCCATAACCATTCTATATGTATACAGATCATATGGTACAGCTATAGGTATACAGATGGCATGACCAAGCTATAGGCATACAGATGTTGTGACCTTTCTATATGTATACAGATGGTATGGTACAGCTATAGGTATACAGATGGCATGACCCAGCTATAGGCATACAGATTCCATAACCATTCTATATGTATACAGATCATATGGTACAGCTATAGGTATACAGATGGCATGACACAAGTAGATAAGGCACTCACTGACAGGCTTCATATGTGAATCTGTTCTGGTTATATATTCAGCTTTTAAACTGAATTTCTTGGGGATGTGAGGACATTAAAGGGATGCCCCATATATAGGGGTCCTACTGGCACCTTTATAAGTAACATTGCTCATTGGCTAAAAACAAATGTTCGATTATAAACAAACCCCTTGATCTGATAACACTGAGGGTATTTAGAGCATAAAATCCTGTTATATGGTGTCTATTGTGCAGATTGTGAATGTTCTTGGGTTAGGTGTTTGTGGTAAATATCCAGGGATTGTTTTTTTTGTTTGTGCTCTGATGTCACTTTATACATATGTATTATTAGCAGAATTAGAGAATTAGACTACAGATTTACACACACAGCCCTGAGTGGTTATAAGGAAGCAAATTACAGCAATAAATATCACTTAATCCTCGTCTGTTTTCTTTTGTTTGTTTGTTGTGTAGAACCATTGCCAATAACTGAAAGGGTCATTGTTTGCTTTTCTGCAAAGTAAAAGGCAAATAGACTGGGTGGTAATATACACATTGGGGATTATCACACTCTATTGGCGATTTGCTTCTGAATATGCTTTTTATTCTTTGTGACTGAGGGCTAGATTACAAGTGGAGTGGTAATTACTGCTCCCGGTCAAACGTTAACATCGCTAGAAGTTAACTTTTTTGCTTGCGTCAGGTAGTGCTGGTATTACATGTTAAAAGTAAAAATGTTGCGATTGTACAAAAATCAACACGTGCACAAAGTGAACCACAGGATATTGTGTTCACCATGTCACAGTAACCCCATTGAAATCAATGGAGCAACAATGTAACACCTACACTCACGTGTTAACCCCTATTACAATAACCCCCCTACCCTAATAACCCCTAAACTGTTACATCCCCCTACTCTTTAATTCCTGCTACACTATTAACCCCTAAACCACCCCTATCGCAAACTACCCCTCTACACTATTAACCCCTAAACAGCCACACACCCCACCACTATAAACTCCTTACACTATTAACCCCTAAACCACCCCCATCGCAAACTACCCCTCTACCCTATTAACCCATAAACAGCCACACACCCCATCGCTATAAACTCTTTACCCTATAAACCCTAAACCCCTAAAACACCACACATCCCACCACAATAACCCCCTACTTTATTAACTCCTAAACCATCATTAACATCACTGCAATAGCCCCCTACTATATTAACCCCTAGATGGAGCAGAACTACAGGGGGTGCAGAGGTCGCAACTGCGAACAGGCCCCAGCTTAAAAAATAATAATATTGACCTGCCACAGCCTGCACTGATATCATGTGAGTGTGACGTGATACTTCACTAGTGTCTCTATCTACAGGGGTTAGTGTTTCTGCTTTACATTACCCATTGGTGTTTAAGTGTGTGTGTATGTATGTATGTATGTATGTATGTGGCTGTGTGTGTATTTATGCATGTGTGTGTGTGTGTGTGCGTGTATGTATGTATGTGACTGTGTGTGTATTTATGCATGTATGTGTGTATGTGTGTGTGTCTGTGTATGTATGTATGTGACTGTGTGTGTATTTATGCATGTGTGTGTGTGTATGTATGTATGTATGTGACTGTGTGTGTATTTATGCATGTGTGTTTGTATGTGTGTATGTATGTATGTGACTGTGTGTGTGTATTTATGCATGTATGTGTGTATGTTTGTGGAACCAGCAAATTACAGACCTTGTTACTACAGCATGTGGGGAGGGGGGTAAACAGTGTCACTATATAGTACCATTATATACAGTACGGGGGGCTGGACCATGTCACAGACTACTGTGGTCACTTTATAAAGTACTGGGGCGGGTAGGGTCAGGCCAGCCATCTCACTGGCAGATTACAGACTGTGTCACTAACTTACTATATACAGTACTGGTGGGATTACAGACAGTGTCACTATATAGTACCACTATATACAGTACGGGGGCTGGACCATGTCACAGACTACTGTGGTCACTTTATAAAGTACTGGGGCGGGTAGGGTCAGGCCAGCCATCTCACTGGCAGATTACAGACTGTGTCACTAACTCACTATATACAGTACTGGTGGGATTACAGACAGTGTCACTATATGCAGTAATTGGGGGTCAGACCATCTCACAGACTGTGGCCACAGGGTACCTCCTTTTGTAGACATGTAATCTGATTCACATTTTTTTTCTGTGTTAAATGTTAAAAAAAAATCACAAACAACCTCCTAACCTATTAACTCTAACTGAAAGAACCCATCAATGCAAACTACCTCCTAACCTATTAACCAACTAACAGCTAACCCCCAAGACCCTTAAAGGGACATGAAACCCCATTTTTTGTTTCTTTCATGATTCAGATAGAGAATACCATTTCAAACAACTTTCCAATTTACTTAAATTATTTCATTTGCTTCCTTCTCTTGTTATCCTTTGCTGAAAGGTTTATCTAGGCAAGTTCAGGAGTAGCAGAGAACCTAGGTTCTAGCTGCTGATTGGTAGCTGCATAAATATATGGATTGTGATTGAGTCACCCATTTGTTCAGTTAGAAACCATTAGTGCATGGCTGCTTCTTCAACAAATGATACCAAAAGAATAAAACAGATTAGATAATAGAAGTAAAGTAGAAAGTTGTTTAAAATTGTATTATCTATCTGAATCATTAAATATTTTTTGGGGGTTTCATGTCCCTTTAACCTTAGACCCACTATGCTACAAAAAATAAAAAAACTACTACAGGGAGTGCAGAATTATTAGGCAAATGAGTATTTTGACCACATCATCCTCTTTATGCATGTTGTCTTACTCTAAGCTGTATAGGCTCGAAAGCCTACTACCAATTAAGCATATTAGGTGATGTGCATCTCTGTAATGAGAAGGGGTGTGGTCTAATGACATCAACACCCTATATCAGGTGTGCATAATTATTAGGCAACTTCCTTTCCTTTGGCAAAATGGGTCAAAAGAAGGACTTGACAGGCTCAGAAAAGTCAAAAATAGTGAGATATCTTGCAGAGGAATGCAGCACTCTTAAAATTGCAAAGCTTCTGAAGCGTGATCATCAAACAATCAAGCGTTTCATTCAAAATAGTCAACAGGGTCGCAAGAAGCGTGTGGAAAAACCAAGGCGCAAAATAACTGCCCATGAACTGAGAAAAGTCAAGCGTGCAGCTGCCAAGATGCCACTTGCCACCAGTTTGGCCATATTTCAGAGCTGCAACATCACTGGAGTGCCCAAAAGCACAAGGTGTGCAATACTCAGAGACATGGCCAAGTTAAGAAAGGCTGAAAGACGACCACCACTGAACAAGACACACAAGCTGAAACGTCAAGACTGGGCCAAGAAATATCTCAAGACTGATTTTTCTAAGGTTTTATGGACTGATGAAATGAGAGTGAGTCTTGATGGGCCAGATGGATGGGCCCGTGGCTGGATTGGTAAAGGGCAGAGAGCTCCAGTCCGACTCAGACGCCAGCAAGGTCGAGGTGGAGTACTGGTTTGGGCTGGTATCATCAAAGATGAGCTTGTGGGGCCTTTTCGGGTTGAGGATGGAGTCAAGCTCAACTCCCAGTTCTACTGCCAGTTTCTGGAAGACACCTTCTTCAAGCAGTGGTACAGGAAGAAGTCTGCATCCTTCAAGAAAAACATGATTTTCATGCAGGACAATGCTCCATCACAAGCGTCCAAGTATTCCACAGCGTGGCTGGCAAGAAAGGGTATAAAAGAAGAAAATATAATGACATGGCCTCCTTGTTCACCTGATCTGAACCCCATTGATAACCTGTGGTCCATCATCAAATGTGAGATTTACAAGGAGGGAAAACAGTACACCTCTCTGAACAGTGTCTGGGAGGCTGTGGTTGCTGCTGCACGCAATGTTGATGGTGAACAGATCAAAACACTGACAGAATCCATGGATGGCAGGCTTTTGAGTGTCCTTGCAAAGAAAGGTGGCTATATTGGTCACTGATTTGTTTTTGTTTTGTTTTTGAATGTCAGAAATGTATATTTGTGAATGTTGAGATGTTATATTGGTTTCACTGGTAAAAATAAATAATTGAAATGGGTATATATTTGTTTTTTGTTAAGTTGCCTAATAATTATGCACAGTAATAGTCACCTGCACACATAGATATCCCCCTAAAATAGCTATAACTAAAAACAAACTAAAAACTACTTCCAAAACTATTCAGCTTTGATATTAATGAGTTTTTTGGGTTCATTGAGAACATGGTTGTTGTTCAATAATAAAATTAATCCTCAAAAATACAACTTGCCTAATAATTCTGCACTCCCTGTATAACAAAAACTATTACCAAAAATAAAAGCACCAACCAGTACAAGCCCTATTCTAAAACTAAAGTCCCCTTAAAATAAAAGTTCCCCCACAAAAACCCCTATCCTTCCACTACTCTATCATAATTCTTGAGTCTTACTATCCCTCTGTCAGCTTTAGCATTTCTGATTACCTGCTTTGTCATATTTTGATGCTTTCTCAATTTTTCCTTATCCTCTTCTTAGCCAGTGAGTTTGGATTTTTTATAGACTTTTTTTTTTGTCTAACCGCATGTGCTACTTCTCTTGAAAACCATATTGGTTTTCTTTTTCTTTTACAAACAAATCTAATACAGTGTTTATTTGCATCTCAAATAAAAAAATTAAAATATTCCCACTGTTCTTTTACTCCTGTAATATGTGTCACCCCTTTTAGAGATTCATTTATCTGCCCATGTAAGAAAAATCAGTTGTTCTAAAGTGTCATGAATAACTCATGATTTAGATGCTAATGGATTAATTTTCTTTAGCTTGTGTGCTAAAAACATTTGTTTTTCAGAAGAAATGTGTTGCTTTGTCTTCCCTTAGATAAGCCAGAACCCCTCATAAATAGTTTCTAAGTTCCACTTTTCCAAATATTATTGAGTATCTATTGATGTAAAAATGTGAGCACAATAAACAAAACGCAGTGCCCTCTACCCAGAGCTAGATAGGGTTGATCAGAAAACTTTAGTACATGCTTTTAACCATATTATGCTGAAAATATGACAACCATGTCATATTTGGTACCAAACTAATTCTCACAATGTCACTGGGAAATTGCTTATATAGGTGTATGCGCTGAATATGTTAAACAGAAGGTGTTCTATAATTTCAGCCAAAGACTTTATGACATGTTGTAAAATGAGGGGAGTGGATATTTCTAGCAAAAGAGGGGAGTGGATATTTCTGGCCCCTCTGTAAGAGGATGGGTCAAGCAATTTGATATCAGAGAAACAGGTATAAAATTTGGTGTTTAACAATACAAGTTGTTCATTCTACCTGGGAGGCTGTATACTACAGAGTGAGTGACCATCTTTTCCGGCCAATCTCCCTAGCGCAGATACCTAAGCTAGGAAAGTATAAGGTTTTCTGCTATTTCTCCTTTTTATTTTAAAACTGTTTGCTTGTGTGTAATTCTATTAGTTAAAGGGACAGTATACACTAATTTTCATATAACTGCATGTAATATTCACTACTATTAAAGGGACAGTATACACTCATTTTCATATAACTGCATGTAATAGACACTACTATAAAGAATAAGATACACAGATACTGATATAAAAATCCAGTATAAAACTGTTTAAAAACTTACTTAGAAGCTCTCAGTTTAGCTCTGTTGAAAATGTAGCTGGAAAGCCCACTGCAAGGGGGGAAATAAGACACTCCCCCATCCCCCTTCTTTTGCATATGAAAAGACCCTTTGCACAAACAGGAGCAAGCTGGAGAAGGTAGCTGACGGTATTCTCATAAAACTTTGGGGCTTGGTTAGGAGTCTGAAAATCAGATCAATGTTATTTAAAAATAAGCAAAACTATACATTTTTTTAAAAAAAAACTTTATGGGCTATATAAATAGATCATCTACAAAACATTCATGCAAAGAAAAAATGAGTGTATAATGTCCCTTTAACATTTTTTAATAATAATGCACTGTGCATAATTTTTCACATAATAAATATTCACTTTTTGGGCGCGATCCGATATAGATCGAAGGGAACCCCCGCTGCCCGTAGTTTCAGCTCGCAACTCGAGCTATCCAATATACAGCGCCGTCAGATGCTAAAGTGCCGTAAGTCTGACAAACCAGCGATGTCCAGAAATCTGCGTAAGTACAAATTTCTGGAGTTGCCAGTGACTTACGGCACTTTAGAAACTGCCGGTGCCTACAAAACCTGACTAAGTTATAAAATCACCCGTACTGTCTAACATGCCTCCCAAACATAGCCCGACACGTATACCCCTCTATCCGCTATCCCCCCTCACTCTCCTAATAATAAATGTATTAACCCCTAAACCGCGCTCCCGGACCTCGCCGCACCTAATAAAGTTATTAACCCCTAAACCGCCGCTCCCGGACCCCGCCGCCACCTACATTATATATGTTACCCCCTAATGTGAGCCCCTTACACCGCCGCCACCTACATTACCTACCCCCTAATGTGAGCTCCTACCCCGCCGCCAGCTACTTTAACTACCCCCTAATGTGAGCTCCTACCCCGCTGCCAGCTACATTAACTACCCCTAATGTGAGCTCCTACCCCGCCGCCAGCTATATTAAAATTATTAACCCCTAATTTAATCCCCCTACACCGCAGTCAGCTATATTAAATTAATTAACCCCTAATCTAATCCCCCTCCACCGCCGCCACCTATATTAAATTAATTAACCCCTAAAATACTAAACTATCCCTACCACTAAACCTAAGTCTAACCCTACAAATAGCCCTGAAAAGGGCTTTTTGCGTGGCATTACCCCAAAGTAACCAGCTCTTTTACCAGCCCTTAAAAGGGCTTTTGGCGGGGCATTGTCACAAAGAAATCAGCTCTTTTGCCTATAATCTAAATCCCCCTACACCGCCGCCACCTATAATAAATGTATAACCCCCTAATCTAACCCCCTACACCGCCGCCACCTATATTAAATAGATTAACCCCTAATCTGACCCCCCTACACCGCCGCCACCTATATTAACTATATTAACCCTAATTATATTAGGGTTAATATAGTTAATATAGTTATTATATTATATATATTAACTATAATAACTCTAATTATATTAGGGTTAATATAGATAATATAGATATTATATTATATATATATATATATATATATATATATATATATATATATATATATATATATATATATATATATATATATATATATATTAAGTATAATAACCCTATCTAACACCCCTAACTAAATTCTTATTAAAATAAATCTAATTAATATTAATATTATTAATTAAAATATTTCTATTTAAATCTAAATACTTAACTATAAAATAAACCCTAAGATAGCTACAATGTAAGTTAACTTGGTATTTATTTTAACTAGGTACAATAGCTATTGAACCAGATTTAGCTCGCATTCTATTGGCTGATCGGAACAGCCAATAGAATGCAAGCTCAATCTGATTGGCTGATTGGATCAGCCAATGGGATTGAACTTGAATCTGATTGGCTGATTGAATCAGCCAATCAGATTTTCTTACCTTAATTCCGATTGGCTGATAGAATCCTATCAGCCAATCGGAATTCGAGGGACGCCATTTTGTATGACGTCACTTAAAGGAAACTTCATTCGTCGTTCAGTCGTCGGGCCAGATGGATGTTCCGCGTCGAAGGGCTGAAGAAAGAAGATTGAAGATGCCGCTTGGAAGAAAACTTCGCCCCGTTGGAGGACCTCTTCTTTGCCGCTTGGATGAAGACATCGCCGGATGGAAGACTTCTTCTTTGCCGCTTGGATGAAGACATCCCCGGATGGAAGACTTCTTCTTTGCCACTTGGATGAAGACATCGCTCGGATTGGATGAAGAGTTCGGCCGGGCTGGGTGAAGACGACTCAAGGTAGGGAGATCTTCTGGGGCTTAGTGTTAGGTTTTTTAAAGGGGCGTTTGGGTGGGTTTAGAGTAGGGGTATGTGGGTGGTGGGTTGTAATTTTGGGGGGTGGTATTGTGTGTTTTTTTACAGGCAAAAGAGCTGATTTATTTGGGGCATGCCCCGCAAAAAGCCCTTTTAAGGGCTGGTAATAGAGCTGTTAACTTTTGTAATTTAGTTTAGGGTAGGGAAATTTTTTTATTTTGAGGGGCGTTGTTATTTTATTAGGGGGCTTAGAATAGGTGTAATTAGCTTAAAATTCTTGTAATCTTTTTTATTTTTTGTAATTTAGTGTTTGTTTGTTTTTTGTAATTTAGTTTAGTGTATTTAATTGTATTTTAGTTTAGATATTTGTAGTTTATTTAATTTATTGATAGTGTAGGTGTATTTGTAACTTAGGGTAGGATTTATTTTACAGGTAAATTGGTAATTATTTTAACAAGGTAGCTATTAAATAGTTATTAACTATTTAATAGCTATTGTACCTAGTTAAAATAAATACCAAGTTACCTGTAAAATAAATATAAACCCAAAAATAGCTACAATGTAATTATTAATTACATTGTAGCTATCTTAGGGTTTATTTTATAGGTAAGTATTTAGATTTAAATAGGAATATTTTAATTAATAATATTAATATTAATTCGATTTATTTTAATAAGAATTTAGTTAGGGGTGTTAGAGTTAGATAGGGTTATTATACTTAATATATATATAATATAATAACTATATTAACTATATTAACCCTAATATAATTAGGGTTAATATAGTTAATATATATATAATATAACGATATTAACTATATTAACCCTAATATAATTAGGGTTAATATAGTTAATATATATAATATAATAACTATATTAACTATATTAACCCTAATATAATTAGGGTTAATATAGTTAATATAGCTGGCGGCGGTGTAGGGGGATTAGATTAGGGGTTAATCTATTTAATATAGGTGGTGGCGGTGTAGGGGGATTTAGATTAGGGAGTAATACATTTATTATAGGTGGCGGCGGTGTAGGGGGATTTAGATTAGATGCAAAAGTGCTGATTACTTTGTGACAATGCCCCGCAAAAACCCTTTTTAAGGGCGGGCAATAGAGCTGTTACTTTGGGGCAATGTCACGCAAAAGGCCCTTTTAAATGTTGGTAATAGAGGTGATTACTTTAGGGGGATTAGATTAGGGGTTAATGTATTTAATATAGCTGGCGGCGGTGTAGGGGGATTAGATTAGGGGTTAATGTATTTAATATAGCTGGCGGCGGTGTAGGGGGATTAGATTAGGGGTTAATGTATTTAATATAGCTGGCGGCGGTGTAGGGGGATTAGATTAGGGGTTAATAATTTTAATATAGCTGGCGGCGGTGTAGGGGGATTAGATTAGGGGTTAATAATTTTAATATAGCTGGTGGCGGGGTAGGGGGATTAGATTAGGGGTTAATAATTTTAATATAGCTGGCGGCGGTGTAGGAGCTCACATTAGGGGTATGTAATGTAGATGGCGGCGGTGTAAGGGGCTCACATTAGGAGGTATGTAATGTAGGTGGCGACGGTGTAGGGGGATCACAATAGGGGGTTATACATTTAATGTAGGTGGCGGCGGGGGAGCGGCGGTTTAGGGTTAAATACTTATTAGGGATTGTGGCGGGGGATCGCAGTTGACAGGTAGATAGACGATGCGCATGTGTTAGGTGTTAGGTTTTATTTGGCAGGTAGTTTAGGGAGTTACGGGGCTCCAATAGACAGCGTAAGGCTTACTACGGCTGCATTTTGTGGCAAGGTGAAAATGGAGTAAGATTTCTCCATTTTCAACACGTAAGTCCTTACGCTGTATATTGGATACCAAACTGCGCGGGATTGGTATACCTGTCTATGGCCCAAAAAACTATGGGCGAAGGCAGAAATATACGAGCGTAACTTCTAGGTTACGCCATATATAGGATACCAAACCCGCACAAAATTCGGCGTCGCCGGCTTTTGCGGGTGACGCTGCATATCGGATTGGGCCCTTTAAGTTTTTGCCTTTGTCTAATATTTGAACCACATTACTGAAAGAGACTGGTAATATTTATACTGGGATTTTAGGTTATTTTTGCTAAATTGTATTCTAGAATTTCATTTGTAAGTCTGGGGTTCCTTAAGATTTTACATATAATAAATATTAAGTGGTGGCAGCTTAGAGATAGTTTAGTGTGGGTGGTATTAAAGGGGAGTTTGGGCATTTTTTCTAAGTCTAGGACAGACTACAGAGTGTTGTTAACCCTTGGACCCACTGAACTAAGTCACAGGCTTGTCTACAGTGGCTACACTGTGACAGATTAGTTAAGGTGGAAAGGGTCTGTTAACCCTTTCTGTGCCAAACAAGTGACTGGTGCAGGGTTGGTTAAATAATACTCGATAGGTCCGGCATCCAATAGTAATAAAAAAGTGCAAGCTAATAGGAGCCACTGGCCAGCTCCTAAGTAACAAATGTCAATCCAAGAAATAGCAGCACCTTACTTCATAACATTTATTTTATTGCATAGACAAGAGACAAAATCACTTAAGTTGTTGCATGCAGGTCATACGACAATTTTTTCTTACATATTCGTGAATACTGGGTAGTAGAAGCACCAGTGTGAGAGGTATGCAGAAAGTCTCTCGAACCAGAGACTTTCTGCATATCTCTCACACTGAGGCTTCTACTACCCAGTATTCACAAATATGTAAGAAAAAATTGTCGTATGACCTGCATGAAACAACTTAAGCGATTTTGTCTCTTGTCTCTGCAATAAAATAAATGTTATAAAATAAGGTGCTGCTATTTCTTGGATTGGCAGGGTTGGTTAACCCTGGTCGTCACATAAAGTTTTGTTTTACTTTGGTTGCACAGTACCTTTGCCTGAATATTAAACCATACACACTGATGATCACTAGAGCCTAAATTCTCACCCACAGACACTTCATATACTATATCACTGTTTGTAAGTACTAAATCTAATAGTTCCTTTATCTGTTGGTTATTTTACTAGTTGTTAAAGAGATTCCCCTTGTAAAGATTCCAGAATATACTTACTTATAGTTGATTTAGCAACATGTACTTCTCAGTCTACATCAGGCATATTAAAGTCCCCCCCCCCCCCCCCATATAACATTTCCCTTCATTGTAATTTTGCCTATTTCATCAATAAATAGATGATCTGATCATCCTGTAATGGAGGCATATATACTACCCCTATTCTAAACACCTGTTCCTTCCCTTCAGGTTGATATAGTGTAATCACCTTGTCTTCCTGGGGTGGATAAATAACACTATTTAAAGTCTGAGCCTTATTGGACTTTATTTTGTTATTATAGTGTCTGCACTAATATTTGGACTTGTATTAGTTTAATATACCTCATTTTAAATTATTTCTAACTTTTTGTGTAAAGGGA
Source organism: Bombina bombina (assembly GCF_027579735.1). Taxonomy (NCBI): domain Eukaryota; kingdom Metazoa; phylum Chordata; class Amphibia; order Anura; family Bombinatoridae; genus Bombina; species Bombina bombina. The sequence goes on from NC_069499.1 coordinate 1,571,602,119, forward strand.
TTGTGAATAAATAATAATACTTAAGTTTTTTAGTACTTCCTTTATTTGTTTCTAACCTAAAGAAATCGCATCAGTGATTAAGCTCTTTTGTTTTATACTAAAACTAAAAAAATCTCACCCCAAAAACAGCCTTCAGCTAATCCCCAAAAGTTGGTACTCAGCAACATGAATCCGGCTTGTTAAAAAGGCAGCGGCAGGTCCATGGTGGGGCTCCCCTTCGTTTTTCATCCTGGCGCTGCTAATCTGCTTCTATCAGATGCATCTTTTTAAATCTTCCACCCGATCCATATTCTTTTCTTCCATCTGAACCATCTTCATGCTGTCACACTGAAGATTGTTTGAATGCAAGGTTCCCCTATTTTTATAGCGTTGCCCTTGCATTTCTATGGGCTGATTTTCAAATCCAAATTCAAATCAGCCGATAGAAAAACATTTCTGGCTAATTTGAATTTGAAAATCAGCCAATAGAAATGCTAGGGCACCCATATATAAGGAGGAACCTTGCATTCAATCTTCAGTGTGCTGCGGTGGCAGCATGAAGAACACATCAGATGAAAGATAAGAGAATCGGTTGGAAGAAGAGGACAGCCCCAGAAGAGCGCTGCCACTGACCCGCACTGCCCCCTAACGAGCCGAATGGAAGTTGGTGAGTACCAACTTTCGGGCTTTAGCTGCCCAAGCTTAAACAGGGGAGTCATTACAAGTCAATAAGGAAAAATGCCATTTAGGGTCCCGATCCAATATGCAGCGTCGCCCGCAAAAGCCGACGACGTCAAATTTTGCATGTGTTTGGTATCACATATACGGCGTAACATAGAAGTTACGCTCGTATATTTCTGCCTTCGCCCGTAGTTTTTTGGCCCATAGACAGGTATACCAAACCCGCGCAGTTTGGTATCCAATATACAGCATAAGGACTTACGTGGCGAAAATGGAGAAATCTTACTCCATTTTCACCTCGCCACAAATTGCAGGCATAGTAAGCCTTAAGCTGAGTATTGGAGCCCCGTAACTCCCTAAACTACCTGCAAAATAAAACCTAACACCTAACGCATGCGCAATGTCTATCTACCTGTCAACCGCAATCCCCCGCCGCAATCCCTAATAAAGTGCTTAACCCCTTAACCCCTAAACCGCCGCTCCTGGACCCCGCCGCCACCTACATTAAATGTCTAACCCCCTAATGTGATCCCCCTGCACCTCTGCCACCTACATTCAAATTATTAACCCCTAATGTAATCCCCCTACACCGCCGCCACCTATATTAAAATTATTAACCCCTAATCTAATCCCCCTACACCGCCGCCACCTATAATAAATGTATTACCCCCTAAAATACTAAAGTGTCCCTACACTGCATTGCCCCAAAGTAATCAGCTCTATTACCAGCCCTTAAAAGGGCCTTTTGCGGGGCATTGCCCCAAAGTAATCAGCTCTTTTACCTGTAATCTGACCCCCCTACACCGCCGCCACCTATATTAAATATATTAACCCCTAATCTAATCCCCTTACACCGCCGCCACCTATATTAAATATATTAACCCCTAATCTAATCCCCCTACACTGCCGCCACCTATATTAAATATATTAACCCCTAATCTGACCCCCCTACACCGCCGCCACCTATATTAACTATATTAACCCTAATTATATTAGGGTTAATATAGTTAATATAGTTATTATATTATATATATTAACTATATTAACCCTATCTAACCCTAAGACCCTAACTTAATTATTATTGCAATAAATCTAAATAATATTAATATTATTAACTAAAATATTCCTATTTAAAACTAAATACTTACCTATAAAATAAACCCTAAAATAGCTACAATATAATTAATAATTACATTGTAGCTATTTTAGGGTTTATATTTATTTTACAGGTAACTTGGTATTTATTTTAACTAGGTACAATAGCTATTAAATAGTTAATAACTATTTAATAGCTACCTAGTTAAAATAATTACCAATTTACCTGTAAAATAAATCCTAACCTAAGTTACAAATACACCTACACTATCAATAAATTAATTAAATAATCTACAATTATCTAAACTAAAATATAATTAAATACACTAAACTAAATTACAAAAAAAACAAACACTAAATTACAAAAAATAAAAAAGATTACAAGAATTTTAAGCTAATTACACCTAAGCTAATTACACATAATCTAAGCCCCCTAATAAAATAACAAAGCCCCCCAAAATAAAAAAAATCTCCCTACCCTAAACTAAATTACAAAAGTAATCAGCTCTTTTACCTGTGGGAAAAAAAGAACAACCCACCCCCCACACACCCCTACTCTAAAACCCACCCTATCCCCCCTTAAAAAACCTAAGTCTAACCCCCAAGTGGTCCTTACCTGTCCTGAAGACCGGCGGAGAAGGTCCTGTTCCAGGCGGAGAAGTCTTCTTCCAGGCGGCGACCTCTTCTTCTTCCAGGAACCAGCCGGCACGGAGCGGAGGAGTTGAAGACCGATGACCACGGAGCTGAAGACCGTCCTCTCTGGAACTGAAGATCGGCGATGCAGGAACTGAAGATCGGCGATGCTGGAACCAAAGACCGGAGCCATGGAGCGTGGAGGATCCTCTTCATACGATCGCCGCCATACACTGAATAGGAATTCAAGGTACGCGATTAAAAATGGCATCCCTTGAATTCCTATTGGCTGATTTGAGCCTTCAAATTAAAATCAGCCAATCGGATGAGAGCTACTGTAATTCTATTGGCTGATTTGAATAGCCAATAGAATAAGAGCTACTGTAATTCTATTTTATTGTAATTCTATTGGCTGTTTTTTTAGTTTAGTGTATTTAATTATATTTTAGTTTAGATAATTGTAGTTTATTTAATTAATTTATTGATAGTGTAGGTGTATTTGTAACTTAGGTTAGGATTTATTTTACAGGTAAATTGGTAATTATTTTAACTAGGTAGCAATTAAATAGTTATTAACTATTTAATGGCTATTGTACCTAGTTAAAATAAATACCAAGTTACCTGTAAAATAAATATAAAACCTAAAATAGCTACAATGTAATTATTAATTATATTGTAGCTATCTTAGGGTTTATTTTATAGGTAAGTATTTAGTTTTAAATAGGAATATTTTAGTTAATAATATTAATATTATTTAGATTTATTGCAATAATAGTTAAGTTAGGGGTGTTAGGTAAGATAGGGTTAATATAGTTAATATATATATAATATAATAACTATATTAACTATATTAACCCTAATATAATTAGGGTTAATATAGTTAATATAGGTGGCGGCAGTGTAGGGGGGTCAGATTAGGGGTTAATATATTTAATATAGGTGGCGGCAGTGTAGGGGGATTAGATTAGGGGTTAATATATTTAATATAGGTGGCGGCGGTGTAGGGCGGTCAGATTACAGATTACTTTGGGCAATGCCCCGCAAAAGGCCCTTTTAAGGGCTGGTAATGGAGCTGATTACTTTGGGGCAATGCAGTGTAGGGGGACTTTAGTATTTTAGGGGGTAATACATTTATTATAGGTGGCGGCGGTGTAGGGGGATTAGATTAGGGGTTAATACATTTAATATAGGTGGCGGCGGTGTAGGGGGATTAGATTAGGGGTTAATACATTTAATATAGGTGGCGGTGGTGTAGGGAGATTAGATTAGGGGTTAATAATTTTAATATAGGTGGCGGCGGTGTAAGGGGGTCAGATTAGGGGGTAGTACATATAATGTAGGTGGCGGCGGGGTAGGGGGCTCACATTAGGGGTTAATATAGTTAAAATAGGTGGCGGCGGTGTAGGGGGATCATATTAGGGGGTAATATAGTTAACATAGGTTGCGGCGGTGTAGGGGGATTATATTAGGGGGTAATATAGTTAATGTAGCTGCCGGCGGGGTAGGGGGCTCATATTAGGGGGTAATATAGTTAAAATAGGTGGCAGCGGTGTAGGGGGATCATATTAGGGGGTAATATAGTTAATGTAGCTGGTGGCGGGGTCCGGGAGCGGTGGTTTAAGGGTTAATATATTTATTGTTAGGAGTGAGAGGGGGGATTGCGGATAGAGGGGTATACGTGTTTTTGGGGCTATGTTTGGGAGGCGTGTTAGAAAGTAACAGGAGATTTAGTAGTTTAGTCAGTTTTTTTATGCGGCGGCAGTTTCTAAAGTGCCGTAAGTCACTGGCGACTCCAGAAATTTGTACTTACGTAGATTTCTGGACATCGCTAGTTTGTCAGACTTACGGCACTTTAGCAACTGCCGAAGCCGTATATGAGATAGCTCGCTGTGCACAAGATTTTTCATCCTCTTGAGAAAGTCTGCACGATAGCAGATGAAACGCGTAGAGGCAATATAGGAATCTTTTCTGGACCTTCAGGAGAGCCGTAGTTCAAGGAACAGTACGATCGGCTTTTTGGACACTCAGGACCACTGTAGCCCCAGGAACAAACGCTCCCCACATACTGAAAGTGCCGGTGGACGTCAGAAGGGAACGTGTACTTGGATAAAGACAACAAGGCTGTGAAAGGAAATCGGAGCAGCAGAGTTTTAGAAATATCTATCCTACAGAAAAAAAGACTGTTTTAAACTGCAAACTTTTCAAATAAACATTGTAAGTGCATATTTTTTATAACAGCAGCGCCTATGTGATTTATTGCACTTGAGTCTCTCTTTGCGCTTTTTTCTTTCAGAGTGAAAGCTGTGCGCGCTGAAACTACGGGCGGAGCAGGTTTCCAAGCTTGCACCGAAGCCTGCGCCGTATATAGGATCGCGCCCCAGAGCAGCAAGACTGGGCATTCTTCATGGTGTCTTGCAATCTGTGCATTGTTTACTTAAGATTTTGCTGCAGAACACAAGGAGGGCATTGCTGCATCTGTGGAACACTTCTTTAGGCTGCCATCCTGTCCTCTTCCACCCAAGAAGGGCTACAGTCTGGTATGATGGTTGAGGTTTTGTGCATTAGATGGCTGAAGGAGAGTCCAATGGTAAGAAATCTGGTGAAGACAACGATCAAGAAGGAGATTGGCTTAGTGGTCTTGTGGTTCATTAAACTTACTTTGTGCACAGTTGTGTACATGAGTATATGGTGTTGGCCTCTGAGTTCAATGATGATGGAAAAAATGTCTCCCATAAGGTTTTTGTGGTACAGAAAGACTTTAGCTGGTGGTTGAAAGGTAACAAAAGTGACTGCTAGAGCTGAAGGATTTCCTCAAAGGGTTTGGCACAAATTAAGAGGGAAGAGGTCCATGCTGCATAAAGTACAGAGCTTTAGGGGTTAATAGTTGTGAGGAACACACATCCCAGCCATCAAAGGGTTATTATTATTATTAGATCAGTGATGTAAACTCTAGGGGGCCGAATTATCAAGCTCCAAATGGATCAATCTCTAGAGAACGATGCTCCATAACTAGTGATGTCGCAAACTTAAAATTTTCAGTTCGCAAACGGCGAACGTGGACGTCCGCAAATGTTCACGAACGGGTGAACCGGGCGAACCACTATAGACTTTAATAGGCAGGCGAACTTCAAAACCCACAGGGACTCTTTCTGGCCACAATAGTGATGGAAAAGTTGTTTCAAGGGGACTAACACCTGGACTGTGGCATGCCGGAGGGGGATCCATGGCAAAACTCCCACGGAAAATTACATAGTTGATGCAGAGTCTGGTTTTAATCCATAAAGGGAAGAAATCACCTAACATTCCTAAATTGTTTGGAATAACGTGCTTTAAAACATCAGGTATGATGTTGTATCGATCAGGTAGTGTAAGTGTTATGCCCGCTTCACAGTGACAGACCAAACTCCCCGTTTAACGCACCGAAAACAACCGCAAACCGTCCATTTGCACAACCGCAAACTCCCCATTTGCACAAGGCTGGATACCAAGCTGGCCATGTCCCGTTCCTTGTCCTCACTGATGTCATTGACGGTCTCTTCCTCCACCCAGCCATGTACAACACCAAGGCTCCCCGAAAGGTGACAACAAGCCCCCTGGGACACCTGCTCTGTTTGGTCTTCCACCTCCTCAAAGCCACCTTCCTCCTCTGACTCCTCTTCTTCAGACTCCTCTCTCTGCGTTGCCTCTCTCTGCATTATTATAAGGTGTGTTAAGTAGTACTATTCCTATCAGTTTAATCCCTGTTACGTCCCCTATCAGGGGACGTGTATATGGCATGGATTTTAGGAACTGGGAGATGGAAAAAGATGCTTCGTCGGTCCTCCTACTTCAAATTTGGGGCACTGCGCGTTCAATCGTGGCCGGACTTTTAGCCGACGGACATTTGGCCGACGGACATTTGGACGAAACACAAGTGGATGTCAGATAACAGTCCGGCCACGAGATAGATAGATTTGATAGATAGATAGATAGATAGATAGATAGATAGATAGATAGATAGATAGATACATAGATTAGATAGATAGATCAATAGATGCAATAGATACATTTGATAGATAGATAGATTTGAGAGATAAATAGATAGATTTGATAGATAGATAGATAATTTCCCAGATAGAGAATTACAAGACGTGCGGTCTGGGACCTATGGTAAGGTTCCCAGAGGCAGTTGCGGTGCCAGGGGACGTGTATATGGCATGGATTTTAGGAACCGGGAGATGGAAAAAGATGCTTGGTCGGTCCTCCTACTTCAAATTTGGGGCACTGCGCGTGCAATCTACTGTGCCACCAGATATGAGTGGTGTGTTAAGTAGTACTAGTCTTATCAGTTTAATCCCTGTTACGTCCCCTATCAGGGGATGTGTATATGGCACTGCGCGTGCAATCTACTGTGCCACCAGATATGAGTAGTGTGTTAAGTAGTACTATTCTTATCGGTTTAATCCCTGTTACGTCCCCTATCAGGGGATGTGTATATGGCATGGATTTTAGGAACCGGGAGATGGAAAAAGATGCTTGGTCGGTCCTCCTACTTCAAATAGATAGATAGATAGATAGATAGATAGATAGATACATAGATTAGATAGATAGATCAATAGATGCAATAGATACATTTGATAGATAGATAGATTTGAGAGATAAATAGATAGATTTGATAGATAGATAGATAATTTCCCAGATAGAGAATTACAAGACGTGCGGTCTGGGACCTATGGTAAGGTTCCCAGAGGCAGTTGCGGTGCCAGGGGACGTGTATATGGCATGGATTTTAGGAACCGGGAGATGGAAAAAGATGCTTGGTCGGTCCTCCTACTTCAAATTTGGGGCACTGCGCGTGCAATCTACTGTGCCACCAGATATGAGTGGTGTGTTAAGTAGTACTAGTCTTATCAGTTTAATCCCTGTTACGTCCCCTATCAGGGGACGTGTATATGGCATGGATTTTAGGAACCGGGAGATGGAAAAAGATGCTTGGTTGGTCCTCCTACTTCAAATTTGGGGCACTGCGCGTGCAATCTACTGTGCCACCAGATATGAGTGGTGTGTTAAGTAGTACTATTCTTATCAGTTTAATCCCTGTTACGTCCCCTATCAGGGGACGTGTATATGGCATGGATTTTAGGAACCGGGAGATGGAAAAAGATGCTTGGTTGGTCCTCCTACTTCAAATTTGGGGCACTGCGCGTGCAATCTACTGTGCCACCAGATATGAGTGGTGTGTTAAGTAGTTCTATTCTTATCAGTTTAATCCCTGTTACGTCCCCTATCAGGGGACGTGTCTATGGCATGGATTTTAGGAACCGGGAGATGGAAAAAGATGCTTGGTCGGTCCTCCTACTTCAAATTTGGGGCACTGCGTGTGCAATCTACTGTGCCACCAGATATGAGTGGTGTGTTAAGTAGTACTAGTCTTATCAGTTTAATCCCTGTTACGTCCCCTATCAGGGGACGTGTATATGGCATGGATTTTAGGAACCGGGAGATGGAAAAAGATGCTTGGTCGGTCCTCCTACTTCAAATTTGGGGCACTGCGCATGCAATCTACTGTGCCACCAGATATGAGTGGTGTGTTAAGTAGTACTATTCTTATCAGTTTAATCCCTGTTACGTCCCCTATCAGGGGACGTGTATATGGCATGGATTTTAGGAACCGGGAGATGGAAAAAGATGCTTGGTCGGTCCTCCTACTTCAAATTTGGGGCACTGCGCGTGCAATCTACTGTGCCACCAGATATGAGTGGTGTGTTAAGTAGTACTATTCTTATCAGTTTAATCCCTGTTACGTCCCCTATCAGGGGACGTGTATATGGCATGGATTTTAGGAACCGGGAGATGGAAAAAGATGCTTGGTCGGTCCTCCTACTTCAAATTTGGGGCACTGCGCTTGCAATTGTGGCCGGACTTTTAGCTGACGGACATATGGCAGACGGACATTTGGCCGATGGACATTTGGCCGACGGACATTTGGCCGAAACACAAGTGGCTGTCAGATAACAGTCCAGCCACAAGATAGATAGATTTGATAGATAGATAGATAGATAGATAGATAGATAGATAGATAGATAGATAGATTAGATTAGATAGATAGATAGATCAATAGATGCAATAGATACATTTGATAGATACGATAGATAGATTTGATAGATAAATAGATAGATTTGATAGATAAATAATTTCCCAGACAGAGAATTACAAGACGTGCGGTCTGGGGCCCATGGTAAGGTTCCCAGAGGCAGTTGCGGCGCCAGGGGACATGTATATGGCATGGATTTTAGGAATCGGGAGATGGAAAAAGATGCTTGGTCGGTCCTCCTACTTCAAATTTGGGGCACTGCGCGTGCAATCTACTGTGCCACCAGATATGAGTAGTGTGTTAAGTAGTACTATTCTTATCGGTTTAATCCCTGTTACGTCCCCTATCAGGGGATGTGTATATGGCATGGATTTTAGGAACCGGGAGATGGAAAAAGATGCTTGGTCGGTCCTCCTACTTCAAATTTGGGGCACTGCGCTTGCAATCGTGGCCGGACATTTAGCCCACGGACATTTGGCAGATGGACATTTGGCCGACGGATATTTGGCCGAAACACAAGTGGCTGTCAGATAACAGTCCGGCCACGAGATAGATAGATTTGATAGATAGATAGATACATAGATTAGATAGATAGATCAATAGATGCAATAGATACATTTGATAGATACGATAGATAGATAGATTTGATAGATAAATAGATAGATTTGATAGATAGATAATTTCCCAGACAGAGAATTACAAGACGTGCGGTCTGGGGCCCATGGTAAGGTTCCCAGAGGCAGTTGCGGCGCCAGGGGACGTGTATATGGCATGGATGTTAGGAACCGGGAGATGGAAAAAGATGCTTGGTCGGTCCTCCTACTTCAAATTTGGGGCACTGCGCGTGCAATCTACTGTGCCACCAGATATGAGTGGTGTGTTAAGTAGTACTATTCTTATCAGTTTAATCCCTGTTACGTCCCCTATCAGGGGACGTATATATGGCATGGATTTTAGGAACCGGGAGATGGAAAAAGATGCTTGGTCTGTCCTCCTACTTCAAATTTGGGGCACTGCGCTTGCAATCGTGGCCGGACTTTTAGCCGACGGACATTTGGCAGACGGACATTTGGCCAAAACACAAGTGGCTGTCAGATAACAGTCCGGCCACGAGATAGATAGATTTGATAGATAGATAGATAGATAGATAGATAGATAGATAGATAGATAGATAGATAGATAGATACATAGATAGATACATAGATTAGATACAGGGAGTGCAGAATTATTAGGCAAATGAGTATTTTGACCACATCATCCTCTTTATGCATGTTGTCTTACTCCAAGCTGTATAGGCTCGAAAGCCTACTACCAATTAAGCATATTAGGTGATGTGCATCTCTGTAATGAGAAGGGGTGTGGTCTAATGACATCAACACCCTATATCAGGTGTGCATAATTATTAGGCAACTTCCTTTCCTTTGGCAAAATGGGTCAAAAGACTTGACAGGCTAAGAAAAGTCAAAAATAGTGAGATATCTTGCAGAGGGATGCAGCACTCTTAAAATTGCAAAGCTTCTGAAGCGTGATCATCGAACAATCAAGCGTTTCATTCAAAATAGTCAACAGGGTCGCAAGAAGCGTGTGGAAAAACCAAGGCGCAAAATAACTGCCCATGAACTGAGAAAAGTCAAGCGTGCAGCTGCCAAGATGCCACTTGCCACCAGTTTGGCCATATTTCAGAGCTGCAACATCACTGGAGTGCCCAAAAGCACAAGGTGTGCAATACTCAGAGACATGGCCAAGGTAAGAAAGGCTGAAAGACGACCACCACTGAACAAGACACACAAGCTGAAACATCAAGACTGGGCCAAGAAATATCTCAAGACTGATTTTTCTAAGGTTTTATGGACTGATGAAATGAGAGTGAGTCTTGATGGGCCAGATGGATGGGCCCGTGGCTGGATTGGTAAAGGGCAGAGAGCTCCAGTCGGACTCAGACGCCAGCAAGGTGGAGGTGGAGTACTGGTTTGGGCTGGTATCATCAAAGATGAGCTTGTGGGGCCTTTTCGGTTTGAGGATGGAGTCAAGCTCAACTCCCAGTCCTACTGCCAGTTTCTGGAAGACACCTTCTTCAAGCAGTGGTACAGGAAGAAGTCTGCATCCTTCAAGAAAAACATGATTTTCATGCAGGACAATGCTCCATCACACGCGTCCAAGTACTCCACAGCGTGGCTGGCAAGAAAGGGTATAAAAGAAGAAAATCGAATGACATGGCCTCCTTGTTCACCTGATCTAAACCCCATTGAGAACCTGTGGTTCATCATCAAATGTGAGATTTACAAGGAGGGAAAACAGTACACCTCTCTGAACAGTGTCTGGGAGGCTTTGGTTGCTGCTGCACGCAATGTTGATGGTGAACAGATCAAAACACTGACAGAATCCATGGATGGCAGGCTTTTGAGTGTCCTTGCAAAGAAAGGTGGCTATATTGGTCACTGATTTGTTTTTGTTTTGTTTTTGAATGTCAGAAATGTATATTTGTGAATGTTGAGATGTTATATTGGTTTCACTGGTAAAAATAAATAATTGAAATGGGTATATATTTGTTTTTTGTTAAGTTGCCTAATAATTATGCACAGTAATAGTCACCTGCACACACAGATATCCCCCTAAAATAGCTATAACTAAAAACAAACTAAAAACTACTTCCAAAACTATTCAGCTTTGATATTAATGAGTTTTTTTGGGTTCATTGAGAACATGGTTGTTGTTCAATAATAAAATTAATCCTCAAAAATACAACTTGCCTAATAATTCTGCACTCCCTGTAGATAGATCAATAGATGCAATAGATACATTTGATAGATGCGATAGATAGATAGATTTGATAGATAAATAGATAGATTTGATAGATAGATAGATAATTTCCCAGACAGAGAATTACAAGACGTGCAAGCTGGGACCCATGGTAAGGTTCCCAGAGGCAGTTGCGGCGCCAGGGGATGTGTATATGGCATGGATTTTAGGAACCGGGAGATGGAAAAAGATGCTTGGTCGGTCCTCCTACTTCAAATTTGGGGCACTGCGCGTGCAATCTAATGTGCCACCAGATAGGAGTGGTGTGTTAAGTAGTACTATTCCTATCAGTTTAATCCCTGTTACGTGCCTTTTTTTTGGTTTGGTTTTTGAAGCCACAGTGCAGCACCACAGGCCAGAAAAATTTGCTGTAGCAGCAGCCAGAAAAATTGATTTCCCAGGCAGAAAGTGACCTAAAACATTGCGGCTTGAACCCTAGTTGGTGGCGGATAAGTCACGCAAGTCATCCAGCATTCGAAGATAAAATACAGCACCGTGTGGACCATTTTTAGCCCAAGGCAACTCATCTCATCAGGCCTTTTTTACTCGAATGTATCGCCCAATGTCAGTCCCTGCGGGATCCATCCCTCATTCATCTTAATAAAGGTGAGGTAATCTAGACTTTTTTGGCCTAGGCGACTTCTCTTCTCAGTGACAATACCTCCTGCTGCACTGAAGGTCCTTTCTGACAGGACACTTGAAGCGGGGCAGGCCAGAAGTTCTATCGCAAATTGGGATAGCTCAGGCCACAGGTCAAGCCTGCCCACCCAGTAGTCAAGGGGTTCATCGCTCCTCAGAGTGTCGAGATCTGCAGTTAAGGCGAGGTAGTCTGCTACCTATCAGTCGAGTCGTTCTCTGAGGGTGGACCCCGAAGGGCTGAGGCGATGCATAGGAGTTAAAAAGCTCTGCATGTCCTCCATCAACAACACCTCTGTAAAGCGTCCTGTCCTTGCCGGCGTGGTCGTGGGAGTCGGAGGATTACTTTCACCTCTTCCCCTGTTAAATTCCCATTGTGCTGTGACATCACCCTTATACGCTGTGTAAAGCATACTTTTTAATTTATTTTGGAACTGCTGCATCCTTTCCGGCTTGCGGTAATTCGGTAACATTTCAGGCACTTTATACTTATACCGGGGGTCTAGTAGCGTGGACACCCATTTGCACTAGGTTGGATGCCGAGCTACTCATGTCCCGTTCCTCGTCCTCAGTGATCTCACTGAAGGTATCTTCTTCCCCCCAGCCATGTACAAAACCACGGGTACCAGATAGGTGACAACGAGCACCCTGGGATGCCTGTTGTGGTTGGTCTTCCTCCTCCTTCTCAAAGCCACATTCCTCCCCTGACTCCTCTTCCTCACAATGCTATTGGTTAGAGATTGCTAATAGGCGTATACAATCAATGGCGAAAATGGCCGTTATCGGGCAGAGTTTCAGAAGGAAATGCCACTTCCAATTGCCAACATTGTTTATATACATATAGTTCAACATGTCATTTTCCTGCACTTTAATCTATAATAACATAAGAAATAAATTAAATATATACAGATCTATTAGAACACATAATTTCAGCCATATTCCGCCTGCACCAAAAGACACGTATCCGTCAAATATATATATGTATTGACCTGGTATTTATCTGGGATGGAGATAATGAGTCTATTCACTCTTTTCATCAATATGTGTCAAGTAATAGGTTAAATCTCATTTTTACAATAGAATCCAGTGCAGATTCTTTAAATTTTTTTGGATGTGACCATTAGACCAATAGATGAAGAAATTCAGGTTGAACTATACCGTAAGCCCACGTCGGGTAACAGTATCCTCAAATATGACTCTTGCCATCCATCACATCTCCTTGCCTCCATCCCCAAAAGCCAACTCATTCGGGTGAAACGGAACTGTACTGATCCGAAAACCTATGAAGAGCATGCTGCAGACACCGTGAAGCGACTAAAATCACGAGGATATCCAAAAAATATTTTGACTCAAGCAAAAATTGAAATAGATCAGGTCCCCAGGTCAGAACTTCTGACTTACAAAAAAGATAGAAGGGGCACAAGGGAGAGTAATGAGAAATCTTTTACCTCAGTACCCATTTTTGCTACACCATACAGTATGGAGTATGGAAAGATTTGTAAAATAATTAAAAAGAGTCTTCCAATCCTGGAGAGTGACGAAAAATTAAATAGAGTTCTGGAGGGAGGTTGCAAATTTGTGTCACGTAAAGCAAAGACTCTGAGAAACATATTATCACCCTCTATGCTACCCAGAGTTGTAAATGATACATGGTTACAAAAACGTAAGGGGTGTTACAAATGTAATGCCTCACGATGCAAAACATGCTCGCACATAGTTCAGGGTAACACCTGCAGATCAGAAGCACTAGGCAAGACAAGTGACATAAGATATTTCATAAACTGCAATAGTACACACGTAATTTATCTATTGACTTGTCAGGGATGCAATATTCAATATGTGGGACGTACTAAACGGTCCTTGAAGGACCGGGTCATGGAACATCTTAGGTCCATAGAGGACCCTGACTCAAGGACGCCCATTGCCAAACATTTTAGAAATTTTCACAATTCTGATAAATCTTTGTTGAAAGTACAGGGCATAGACTTTATACCAAGACATCCCCGGGGTGGAGATAGGGAAAAGAAACTTGATGAAAGAGAGGTTTTTTGGATTCTGCATTTAAAAACTAGGGTACCTACGGGTTTGAATTCCAGATTGGATGTAAATATGTTTATTCAACGTTGACCAATCGACTATAATGTATTGTTAAGGGAAAAGGAGTGTTCTTATATGCATAATACTATTTAATTAATGTATTATGAACCCTTTTGTCTCTAAATATGATTTACATTACAATGAGGATTAGGTCTTGATGTCCAGTTTAGATATATACCTATACTTCAACTTGAGTTTATCACATTTCTTGTTTTACAGTATTAATATTTTATTATTACTTTATGTAAAGAAAAAACAATAGTATATATGGTTTATATTAAATTGTGACACTGTGAATTAAATATATATTGCAATGTATACATATATGCTCACATTTTTGTAATAGGTTCCACATAGAGAGGCTATATAGGTTAGAATTTCTTGTTTGTGACAGGAACTTCAGGGGTTAATGAGATGTGTTTTAATTGATATTATGTCATTGGACAGAAATCTGTATATTAAGAGCACCTACACCACCTGTTCTCTATCAGTGAACAAGTGCCCCAGAGGCATGAAACGCGTATGATGTCACAGGAGGTGTTGTTCCCCCTGTTCCAGTTCATGTTTTGTTTTTACCATGTTGCTGTATGAGGATCTTGCTTTTATTTTTCACTAAATAAAGACTGGCTTTTTACCTATCCCTGGTGTGCCGAGGAGTTTCCTTGTTCTTCTATATATACACATGTATATAAAAAATGCCAAAAAATATACTGTATGCAAAAAATATAAATTTTAAAAGGTTAAAAAAAATATATATATTTTATTATTTGAAAGCTATATATATATATATATATATATAAATATACCTCTCCAAAAATTAATCAACGAATAAAAAATGTATAAAAAAATGTTAAGAAATGATTAATAAAAAATTAATGAGAAAGTAAGTAATAGTAATAGCAAATGTATGTATAACATAATTCCCAAAAGACAATTGATGACCACCAGAAAGCTCATAATCTATAAGTGCAAATAAACTTTAATAGATTTAGATAAATACAAAAATACATAACTACATATTGACTCCACCTTATCTAAAAAGATTTTGAAAGTCAGTGTTTTAAAAAACATCCATTCCTATAAAGAAAAAATGGTCCAGATTTCCATTATTACAAGCACCAAAATGTTTTGCAATGGGAAGGTCTTTATTTCTTTTATGAGTGAAGTTTTCTATAGACCACATATGTTGCCTAATGCGGGTGCGCAGTGGTCTAGAGGTCTCTCCGGTATACTGTAAACCACATTTGCATTGAATAATGTAAATGATATTACTATCTGAACATCTAATAAGATCTTTTATTTTATAAATTTTTCCTGTTACATTTGATTTAAATTCTTTACATTTACTTGAATGTTCACAGGACTTACAGGTAGGGCAGGGATAGAAACCTACTATACTATTACCCTTTATATCTAGTTGGTTGAAATGACTCAAAGATTTCTTTTCTTTATATGTAGAGGCCAAAATGGTCTTTAGATTTTTAGTTTTTTTATACACCACTTGTGGTCTGGACCACTTCATTAAGTGTTTTGTCAATATCACATTCCTGATACCCTCTATCAAGAAATTTTTGTTTGACTAATTTTGACTGATTGTCAAAGTCTGTTATATTTGTACAGTTTTTACGGATTCGCAAAAATTGGCCTTTAGGAATATTATCTAGCCATTTTCTATGATGGCAACTTGTATAGTGTATATAACTATTGGCATAAACTTTTTTGAAAAAAGTCCTTGCATTTAGTTTATTATCTTTAACAAAAATCTCCAAATCTAAAAAGTTAATGGTGGTTCTATCGCTGGTACAGGTAAATTTAAGATTAATCTCATTAGAATTCATATCTTCAACAAATTCATCAAAAGATAAACAGCTGCCCTGCCAAATGATTAAAATATCATCAATGTATCTTTTAAAGGACACAGGCTTGCCCCAAGTGGGTATTTTTGTAAAAATTGATGTTCCCAATAACCCATAAACAAATTGGCATAACTTGGGGCAAACCTGGTGCCCATCGCAGTTCCCCCCTCTTGATTATAAAACTGTCCTTCATAAAAAAAGAAATTATGAGTTAAAATAAATTTGATAGCTTCTAAAATAAAACTTTTCTGTTCATATTTCATTAGTTCATCCTGTTCTAAATAAAAACTGATTGCTTTAAGACCGTCTTTATGATCAATGCATGTATAAAGAGATGCAACGTCGCAGGATGCCAATAAATATTCATGCTCATACCTCCCAACATTTCAAAATTCAAAAGAGAGACACCCCCCCCCCCCCCGGCAAAAAAATTGAAATGTGGTGGGCGGGGCTTAAAAAAATCATAAGACCAAAGTAATAAAAATAAAATTCAAAATAAAGTCATATATTTTAATAACTTAGGCAGCAAATCAAACACTAGCTCAAACCACTGGTATGGCTATGTGAGCTATGCATTTAATTAGCCTTTGCAAAGACATTGCTAAATATTTTTATCTTAATTGCAAATTTATTAATAAATTCTTTAAAACTACTCTCTGCATTCCCCATTAATATTCTAGATTCTGGCCTTTAAAGTCAGCAAAAATGCACAGTAGCACACTACATAGCATACACTTACACATGCATGTACACACAAACTACATAGCATACACTTATACATGCAGATACACACACACTACATAGCATACACTTATACATGCAGATGCACACACACACTACATAGCATACACTTACACATACAGATACACACACTACATAGCATACACTTATACATGCAGATACACACACACTACATAGCATACACTTATACATGCAGATGCACACACACACTACATAGCATACACTTACACATACAGATACACACACTACATAGCATACACTTACACATGCAGATACACACACACACTACATAGCATACACTTATACATGGGATACCGCTTGTTGGAGCCCTCAGACATCACCCGACCTCGTAGCGGAGCCACTCTTACCCTTGACCCAGGAATTTGTCATCAGGCGCTTACGAGTAGCGCACGTCCTGACGTCACAGAAGGATCACGGTGAGCCACGCGGACCTAGGCATTACCCACAGACGCAACTGGAGGGGTTTTCACCAAGCCACGACCATCTGTGGAAGTTGTCACTGCAGTCCTGCTTACGGAACGATCCGGCACACCATCTCTACTGGCGAAACAGCACTTTGACAGACTTTCACACACCCGCTGGCATTGAGGATACTAGCTAAGTATTTTTCCTTCAATTAACCCCACAGTGTTTTGAAGATATACTTTTTCCTGTTATTATTTCTGTGACTTTCACGGGATACAAGTTACCATAACCATTACTTTTTCCGGAACATATTGGACACTATTCCTTTATTATAAAAGCTTTGGCCTTACCGGACATTAGTTAACTAACTTATTTTACAGGATTATAATTTTGGGCAAGACTTCCTCACTCAAATACACTTCTCTTCTACTGCAACAGGTTAATGGACTTTTTGGAACATTCTATAGTGCCATTATCTAAAATACTATACTTTAGATTTGGCTAAACAAATTTTGAAACACCATTGTTTCTGAGTAAGGAAAATCACACTTACTAGCTGTTGTACTGCTATCTTTGCATTTATTGTATAATTTTTTGATTTTTTTCCCATTTAGCAGCACATTGGGTCGAACATGTATATATATTAATCTTTACACTACTTTGTAACTATATCTCTAAATAATACTATTTGTATACATATATATATAGTTCTTTTTGGACATTAGTGCATTTCCCATAATGGCCACCAGTAATTTACCCATAGGGGTTATAGATGAAAATAAACGAAAACGCATTATGGAAACTGCACTAAAAGGTGAAGTACAGATAACTAGTTTAGTCAAAGAGGATGACATTACTAACATTTTTTCTAAGTTAGAACAATTGAGATTTAAGGAAACCAATTTGTGGTGGGACATTGAATTCTTGGAATTATATATATCAGAGAACAAAGTACCTAGGGGATTACGCATGAAAAAATTCCCATCATTTGCACTGAATAACATAAAATTTATGGAGGAATGGAATATTAATTTGACCAATTGCTCCATCATATTGATGAAACAATTACTAAACCACAAAAAAAGAAGAGAGAGATTTGATTTTAACAGAAATCAACAATAGTATGATTTCTTTAAAACCTTTTGAAGAGACTCAGAAATATTCAGATTACACCAAACAACTTAATGAAACAATAGACCAATTAGACACCAATCTATCTGACAGGAAAGTACAAAAATACCAAAGAGATGTCAAGGACTATGAACTTGACATAGTGTATTCTTGGCAAAAACACAAACCCACTAGGTCTAATTGGCCAACAAATAAAAACAAAAATAATAAGTTAAAAAACAAGAATAAGCAAAAAAATAAACATACACAGGGTAATAAGACCAAACATGACACTATTAAACATGTCACTTTCTCCAGTATAGACACGGATCACTATGACAGCAGTGAACAAATGACTGAGGATGAACAAACACCTAGCACATCTGAGGTGACAACACCTAATCCAACATCAAATACCAATAGAAGAGAACTCAAATCATTGATAAAACAGCCACACCAAACCAGTACTCCAAAAAAGAACGATACTACTGTAGAAACAGATAATCCAGAGTCCATTTACCGTTACCCCAGCAGGGTCAGAAAAAATGTAAAGAAATAGCGGTTATTAACCTCTCTGAATATCCTTTGTCCAATACAGAAATAGACCTACTAAACAAGGGCCTATCATATGCACCTGTGCACAATTTTGATTTAGTCAACACTTTAATCGATATAAATAAATTTGTAAGAAAAATAGTTCTGAAACAACACTTTCACAATACCGCAACTGACACTAACACTCACAGTAGGCTCACTGACACTCAGGATCCTACACCCACTACCCAACACTTATCAGTAGGATTAAAATTCACAGATTTATTAGATTTAACTAATCTAGTTACTTTAGAACAAGATTCACTTAGACACACTGAAGTTCTAACTAATAAATGCACTAACTTTATTTACAAAAACACCTCTCACTTTTATCCAATACATTCAAGACACCACCTATTGGACACATATCAGAGAGTTGTAGAGAGGGAACTCACAGATCTATATAGATCGGTTGATTACAATCCCCTCAATATTAATTCTGACAATATCACTAAAACACAGAGAAAAGTTCTGTCTAAACTTCAGAATAATGATAATATTGTCATAGTCCAAGCGGACAAAGGAGGGGCAGTAGTACTATTAAACAAACATGACTATGTGGAAGAAATAAATTCTCAACTTAGTGATAGTCAATTGTATACTAAATTGCGCTTCAACCCTACCAATTCCATTAAACATAAATTAACACATTTGTTGGATTTTGCAGTTGAACATCATCACATGGACAAAGAACTGGCAGATCACTTATATGTGCACGAGCCAACCACCCCTTACTTTAGGATTGTACCCAAAATACACAAAGGCTTGGAAAAACCTCCTGGCAGGCCCATAGTGGCCAGTAATGGGTCCCTTTGCGAAAGATTGGGTGATTGGCTTGATCACATTCTCCAACCCACCATGTTAGCTCTTCCTGGATACATACGGGATAGCGCACACTTAATTACTCAACTAAAAGACATCCATTGGAAGGACACATATACATGGACCACCATTGATGTCACTGCCCTATACTCCAACATTCCTCATATGTTGGGTCTTAGGGCAGTAGACGCTATGTTACATCGCCACTCTAACTATGGAGATGAATTCATATCTTTCATTGTACAAATCACTGAATTTTTACTTCAAAATAATTTCTTTGTCTTCCGAGGAGAATATTACCTACAAAAATGTGGCACAGCGATGGGGGCAAAATTTGCCCCCGCCTATGCCAACATCTATATGGGGTGGCTTGAATTAAATCGTATTTTCTCCAGCACTTTTCCTTTTGCTACTAATGTCATTATGTATGGTCGTTTCATCGATGACATTGTAATCATTTGGAACAGTCATGATGGACAATCAGTGGACAAATTCATAGATTATATGAACCATAACAATTACAATTTGACTTTTACAGCAAACAAACATGAAACTAAAATCGACTTCTTAGACCTCAGTATAGAGAGTAGAGCTGACAGAATCTTTACTAGTACCTATCGAAAACCATTGGCACGCAATACCATACTGCGTGCGGATTCCTGTCATCTCTCCCATCTAAAGAGAGGTATTCCAAAGGCGCAATATTTACGATTGCGCCGAAATTGCACAGAACTTAACCAATACTATACACAGGCACATGAGCTGACAGCTCGACTAGTAGATAGGGGTTACCAGAAACATCTACTAACATGCATTCAAGAACAAGTAGGGAACATAAACAGACAGGACCTACTTATAACTAAACCTAAGAGAAAGAGCACTGAATTTAATCAAACCAGTACCAATAGTAACATGCTATTCATCACCCAATTTAGTAAACAATACCAACAGATTTGTAGAATAGTAAAAAAGAACCTTACTATCTTAAAAGGTGACGAAACATTAAGTAATATACTTACAACAGGCGTAAAGTGTGTAGCTAGAAAAGCCCCTACCTTGGGAGATATTACAAGGAAAAACTTTGCAGGAAAATCCACCAGTAATAAAAACTGGTTAAGCCTTAGATCTGGCTGTTTTAAATGTGGACATGTCCCTTGTAAGGGCTGTACTTGTATTACAGTTACTAACACATTTTCTTCAAATATTACTAAACAGACTTTTCAAATAAGAGACAGGATAGACTGCAATTCCATATTTGTGATCTACTTGATCAACTGCCTATTTTGCTCAAGTCAGTATGTAGGCATCACGACCCGTCCATTAAAGGAAAGGATCCGAGAACATTTACGTTCTCTAGACGAGAAAGAACCAAAAACACCAGTGGCTAAACATTTTAGAACTCATGGTATAGGCCCTAAATATTTTTCGTTTATTGGCATAGACACCATAAAACAACACCCCCGAGGGGGAGATAGAGGAAAAACTCTTCGCAAAAAGGAAATATTTTGGATAGTAAAATTACACACTAGGGCCCCAGAGGGAATGAATAAGAGGATGGACGTTGATCTCTTTACTGAATAGTTTAGAATATTTACATCTCTATATGACTGTAGAGAATTTTATTTCTCTGAATAGACAAGAAAGTAGTGAATGAAATAGCCCTGATGGTGGGAGATATACTTTCAACCAAAAAATCTTTCAAAAAACTAATTTTGAGAGAAGTAATCACTAATAAATATTATAACTCTCACGCATAATCAAATATAAAATCCACAATACAATGTAAATTACATAATACAAAAGTAAAATCTCTCTCTCCTATACTTGGTTTCCTTACTTGAATCTAACTTACTGTTTGAACAAACTCTAATTTGATCCTTAAGTGATCAGTGGGCTAATTCCCCTCCTCCAAGACTTACATACCCTTGTTCATATCTACCATATCCTTTATATTGCACTATCTACAGCTTATGGCCGATTGAATATGTCTTTAAAACTTCTATTGGATATTAGATTGTCTCAGTATGATTTAGTACAGATAATTGAGTACCATTACTTTATCCCTAGGCACAGTCCTATAAGGTTTTTAAACTATAGAATTAAACCCATAGCAGGGATATAGCACAAAATAATATATGCTCTATCTGTACTACTAGACCATACAATCCATTAACACAGGATGTGGTCTTTTCAAGCGACCTGTGATAAAACAATAAAGTTTTTCCTAACCCATTGGTGCTTATTATGAGTTACCTATATCGAAGGTCCTTTTGTTTTGAATACCATTAATAATTTAGAACTGAGACATCACTTACAATAATTATTATTATTTGTTTTATATGTTATAACATTTATTAAGACTTTATTTTTAAACTTGTTTTTATTTTCTATTATCTTTTTAGTTGTGTTCCTTTTATTCTAACAATATCATATTACTTAGATGACATATTTAAATATATTGATTTATATATGGGGTTTTTTAACTAAAATCAAACAGTCAACATGTTATTATTTTTTCATATGTCACAGTAATTGGAAACTGATACTGTTGTTTTTTCGAAATAAGCAATAGATCCATTATTGTATCACGTTATTTTATCTTAGTTTTTATTGTTAGGATTTGTTATTGTGTGCTCTGTTGGATATGAACAATATATCTTGCGAGACCTATTAGGGGGCAGGTAACCTCTCACAAACAATTAATCAATCATTACCTGCACATTTGCAATTCGCAAACTGACTGTTGATTGGCTACAGGCCCCAATATAGGTCTTGCTTCACAAAAAACTCATTAGCCTCTGATGAAGCGCATGTACGCATGCGCGAAACGCGTCAGGTGTCTACCTGTACTTGCACCTGCCATTTGGCCGTCTGGCTGAACTAAAGAATAAAAGATTTATATATCTTGTTTGCTGTCTCCGGGTCTCCTCCTTCATTCCCCTTGGTGGGACTTACCCTTTCTACACTTACACATGCAGATACACACACACTACATAGCATAAACTTATACATGCAGATACATACACACTACATAGCATACACTTACACATGCAGATACACACACACTACATAGCATACACTTATACATGCAGATACACACACACTACATAGCATACACTTACACATGCAGATACACACACACTACATAGCATACACTTACACATGCAGATACACACACACTACATAGCATACACTTACACATGCAGATACACACACACTACATAGCATACACTTACACATGCAGATACACACACACTACATAGCATACACTTACACATGCAGATACACACACACTACATAGCATACACTTACACATGCAGATACATACACACTACATAGCATACACTTACACATGCAGATACACGCATACTACATAGCATACACTTATACATGCAGCATACACTTATATATGCAGATACACAGACACTACATAGTATACACTTATACATGCAGACACACACTACATAGCATACACTTATACATGCAGATACACATACACACACTACATAGCTTACATTTATACATGCAGACACACACACACTACATAGCATAAACTTATACATGTAGATACACACTTATACATGCAGATACACATACACACACTACATAGCTTACATTTATACATGCAGACACACACACACTACATAGCATAAACTTATACATACAGATACACACACACAGTTATGGATACAGATAGACACACACACTACATCATATATGGGTATCTGTAATTCATTGTATGGGGTCCTGGGGTTGGCAAGCACATTAGCTGGCAGTCTGTGGCTGCCACTGTTCGTTACCCTGGTATTAGCACTGCTCATTGTATAAAACTGAAGGCATGCTAGTATTATCACCAGGGGTTAGATATCATCACTACCAGAGGTAGGTTAGAGAGCTCACCATTACCTGAGGTCAGAGTGTATACAGCCTTCTTACTCCTGCTTAACCCACACACCATTCCTTTTCCACAGGGAATCTAACAGGTATCTAACCCTGTGAGAGCAAAGCCAGCTGCTTCTGAGTATGGGCCCAATAGAATTTAAAAAAAAAAAAAATTTTTTTTTTTTTAAATGCCTGGGGCAAATCGGGACAGATGGCTAGCAACTCGGGACAGAGGGACAGACCCCTAAAATCGGGACTGTCCCGCGAAAATCGGGACAGTTGGGGGGTATGCATCCTGCCACGTTACACCTTTGATTAAATTTAACACATCCGTTTAAAAAAGATGGAAGTAGTTTTACAAATTTCTGTAGGTAAATGTCCAAATACTCAGATAGGTTAGCTGTTAGGGAGCCCAGACCCGAAATGATGGGCCTACCTGGAGGGTCTGTCATGCTTTTATGTATTTTCGGTAGACAATAAAGCAAAGATATTCTCGGATATTTGGGGAGGAGATATTCACATTCTTTTAAATTCAAGATCCCTTCCTCTTTAGCTTTATTGAGAATGGATATTAGACTTGATTTATATTTATCTGTTGGGTCAGAAGGTAATTTTTTGTAAGTTAGTTCGTCTGTAACTATATCATTACACATTTTTTGATAATTATGACTGTCCATGATAACAATCCCGCCGCCCTTGTCAGCGGGCTTGATGGTGATGTTTTATTATCCTCCAATTCTTTAATAATTCTCAATTGATTTTTAGTTGTATTATTATGAATGGCCTTGAGTTTTTCATCAGATAAATTTTCAATATCTCTGAGTACTAATTTCTCAAAAGATTCAATAATTGGTCCCTTTTTTTGGGTAAAATTTAGATTTTTCTCTTAGATTCGTGTGGATGAATTTATTATCAGGTACCAAAATATTGGAAGCTGCCTTTTCAGTGCCTGTTTTTAGGAACCATTTTTTTACTGTTAATTTTCTCACAAATTTGTGCGCATCTACAAATGTATCAAATCTATTTAATCTACTTGTCGGGGCAAAAGACAACCCGTTTACCCAAAATTTCTTCATGATTTTTACTTAAAGATTCTTTGCTGAGATTAAAAATGCCCATGCTTGTACTTTTTTGAATCTCTTTATTTATCAAACCCTTGATTTTTTTGTTTCTCCTAAGTCCTCCCCTCTTGCCTCGCTTTCTGAGGCTCTTCTTTTTCGCATAATTCTTTGTGGTAATGGACTTGGATGAGTGTTTGAACCCTGGCCTAAAAAATGATTCCCTGCAAAATGTGAAGATCCATTATAGGAATCAGATCTTCTATGGTCAGTATCTACATAATTAGACAATGGGGAAAATCTATTTGACAGTCTTAAATCATTGTCCAAATGGACATTTGGTTGATGTGTTTTTTCGTGATTTCTATTAGGGGAATTATAATTTCTATAATCATTTTGGTGTGAATTAAAACTTTTAAAAGGGTTATAAGAATGTGTATAGCCATTAGAAGTGCTTGGATACACTTCACCTGAAGTTGTGTGTTGGTTATATGAATCTGACCTATTCTGAGCTCTATAAAAATGAGTATCATGCTTATTGTCTGAAACTTGTTTCTTGTATGAATTGGAATGGTAACTATTTTTCTCTGGTTGTCTTTGAACTAATCCATACTGATTTTCTCTATCTCTATGAGCATGATTATTAGGTTGATTCCTATTGAAATTGGATCTCCCCGGATACCTATTTCCATTGTTCCCTCTAGGTGTGGAAGAACTATAAGTGTTAGAGCTATCTCTTATCATTTCATCATTTGATGTTTTAGCATCACCCCTCCATCTATGTGAAATATAATTCTCCCGATTTGGATTTTTAATATGTGAGAGATAGTCTTCTCTGTCTCTTTCAAATTTTTTAACTTTTACTTTAAGGATGTCCTCTTTCATATTATTTATGGGGGTTTTTATATCCCTTTCTAGTTCAATGTATTCTGTGCTGTCTTCATATATTTTTAATTGAACTTCCAATTCTTTAATTTCTGTCTCCAATTTAGTTAAAATCTCATTTCTATGGTCTTTAATCAATCTGAGCAAATTAAAAGAGGCTTCCTCTAAAATTTCATTCCATTTCTTTTTAAAAGCAATGTCATCTACCTTAAAAGCACATTCTTTCTTGATTCTAAGACCACGTGGTACCCTTTTTTGTTCTATATATTTTTCGATAAATATAAATTCTATTCTGTGTTTTAGTTCAGATAGAAGTTTTTTCTCTAGTTCTTTCATTAACTTAGACATACCATCAGCATTTCCAATGGTCACTGACTGTCCCCCAGAAAAAATATCATAAATACCTTTATAGATTTCTTCCCTGTATTTTAATAAATTTGAATCAGTCATAGTTTCTGCAGCAGTGAATCCAAAAGTGAGAGTTATGTGATATCTGTAAAGAAAAGAAAAAATGGGTTAACTGCGCAAAGAAAACCTTATTAAGCCTGTGAAAAACAAGAGGAATCTCTCAACCTCCAAATAGATACTAAAGTGAATCTAAAAGAAAGCATAGAATTTAGATAACACAGGCGCTATAAAGCTTAAAATAGAAATAGTGATAAAAATAAAATAAAATAAAATGTAAAATATATATATAACGCCAAATATGTGTACGTGTGAATATATATTTAGTGCAAACACAATATAACCAAAAAAGTGAAAAAACAAAAATAAATGTGCAAGATACTGCATATATTTAATGGTAAGAAAAATGTGAACAGTAGAAGACAAGATACAAATTAGCAAATGCGCTGATCAGATGCAATGGTATGTGTAGTATACAAATGGCAACAATTCCTCAATAGCAACAATACAAGAGTACAACAATTAAAAAACAATTGAAAAACAATTGATGGGGATGAACGATCTCCTGATATAACAAGTCATTCGATGAGACGGTCTTTGCTTGAGCCCAGATTAAAGAAATTTTCAATTTTCAGTTTAGGCTGGAACGAGACGAGAGACCGATAAAACGGCAACAGAGGCACCAAAGTAAGGTTAACACTTATACTTACACCGGGAATCGGTGATGCGGTCCCGTGGACTCCTCTCAGTGGCTTTAATCTCCGAGCAGCGGGAACAGCGGTTTGGGCCCACCATACGAGTGTGGTAGTGGAGTGAAGCAGGAATAATTGCAAACACCTTTGCACACAGGTAACTGAAAGCTGCACCTACGGAGGCCGAAGAGGGACAAAAAACAAGCAGAGCAACGCGTTTCAACCCGCCAAGGGTCTTTTTCAAGCTCACAAAACTGATTCACAGTGTACTATATATAGCCGATATAGTAATGCTATTGGTTAGAGATTGCTAATAGGCGTGTACAATCAATGGTGAAAATGGCCGTTATCGGGCAGAGTTTCAGACAGAAAACGCCACTTCCAATTGCCAACATTGTTTATAATATACAGTTCAACATGTCATTTTCATGCACTATAATCTATAATAACATAAGAAATAAATTAAATATATACAGATCTATTAGAACACATAGGGGGGTAGTTATCAAGCTGTCAACCTCAAATACGCTGGAATTCTGCAGCGTATTTGTGGTGAGGCTGATTCGCCTTCGTTATCAAAGGCTACAGACCGGCAAAAGTAGAATTTTGTGACGTAAGCTTTGATCCGCCGGACTCAGTCCGACACAGATCGATGCTTACGTCACTCCAGATGTTCCGCAAACAAGTTGCGGCACAATCTGACTACTTTTGCTAGTTATCAAAAAACTAGCAGGTACGCTCGGCACTTTTACGGCCCAGCGTACCTGGTTTTCAAACCGCCACCCTGGAGGCGGCGGATCCCATAGGAATCAATGGGAGTCTGACCATAGCGAAAGTACAAGTTCGCTGCTGACAGACATCCCATTGATTCCTATGGGAGCTGTCTACACCTAACACCCTAACATGTACCCCGAGTCTAAACACCCCTAATCTGCCCCCCTACACCGCCGCAACTAAATAAAGTTATTACCCCCTAAACCGCCGCTCCCGGAGCCCACCGCAAGCTAATCTATACCTATTAACCCCTAAACCGCCGCTCCCGGAGCCCACTGCAAGCTACTCTATACCTATTAACCCCTAAACCGCCGCTCCCTGACCCTGCCGCAACTATAATAAGTGTATTAACCCCTAAACCGCCGCTCCCTGACCCTGCCGCAACCTATATTAAATTTATTAACCCCTATCCTGCCCCCCTACACCGTCACCACCTATAATACATTTATTAACCCCTATCCTACCCCCCACTACACTGCCGCCACTGTAATAAAATTATTAACCCCTAAACCTAAGTCTAACACTAACCCTAACACCCCCCTAACTTAAATATTAATTAAATAAATCTAAATAATATTTCTATTATTAACTAAGTTAATCCTATTTAAAACTAAATACTTACCTATAAAATAAACCCTAATATAGCTACAATATAAATAATAATTATATTGTAGCTATCTTAGGATTTATTTTTATTTTACAGGCACCTTTCAATTTATTTTAACTAGGTACAATAGCTATTAAATAGTTATTAACTATTTAATAGCTTACCTAGCTAAAATAAAGAGAAATTTACCTGTAAAATAAAAACTAACCTAAGTTACAATTACACCTAACACTACACTACACTTTAATAAATTATTCCTATTTAAAACTAAATACTTACCTGTAAAATAAACCCTAAGATAGCTACAATATAATTAATAATTACATTGTAGCTATCTTAGGATTTATATTTATTTTACAGGTAACTTTGTATTTATTTTAGTTAGAATAGTTATTAAATAGTTATTAACTATTTAATAACTACCTAGCTAAAAGAAATACAAAATTACCTGTAAAATAAATCCTAACCTAAGTTACAATTAAACCTAACACTACACTATCATTCAATAAATTAAATAAACTACCTACAAATAACTACAATTAAATGCAATTACATAAACTAACTAAAGTACAAAAAATAAAAAAAGCTAAGTTACAAAAAATAAAAAAAATAAGTTACAAACATTAAAAAAAATATTACAACAATTTTAAGCTACTTACACCTAATCTAAGCCCCCTAATAAAATAACCCCCCCCCCAAATAAAAAAATGCCCTACCCTATTCTACATTAAAAAAGTTCAAAGCTCTTTTACCTTACCAGCCCTTAAAAGGGCCTTTTGTGGGGGCATGCCCCAAAGAGTTCAGCTCTTTTGCCTGTAAAAGAAAAATACAACCCCTCCAACATTAAAACCCACCACCCACATACCCCTAATCTAACCCAAACCCCCCTTAAAATAACCTAACACTAATCCCCTGAAGATCATCCTACCTTTAGTTGTCTTCACTCAGCCGAGCCACCAATGGAACTGAAGAGGACATCCGGACCGGCAGAAGTGATCATCCAAGGGGCGCTGAAGAAATCTTCCATCCGATGAAGTGATCCTCCAAGCGGCGCTGAAGAAATCTTCCATCCGGGCGAGGTCATCTTCCAAGAGGCGCTGAAGAAGTCTTCTATCCGGGTGAGGTCATCTTCGAAGCCGGGTCTTGAATCTTCATCCCGCCGACGGGATCAGCCAATCAGATTGAGCTCGCATTCTATTGGCTGATCGGAACAGCCAATAGAATGTGAACTCAATCTGATTGGCTGATTGGATCAGCCAATCAGATTGAACTTGAATCTGATTGGCTGATTCCATCAGCCAATCAGAATTTTCCTACCTTTATTCCGATTGGCTGATAGAATCCTATCAGCCAATCGGAATTGAAGGGACTCCATCTTAGATGACGTCCCTTAAAGGAGCCTTCATTCGTCGGTAGTCCGTCGGGAAAGAAGGATGTTCCGCGTCGGCGGGATGAAGATTCAAGACCCGGCTTCGAAGATGACCTCGCCCGGATAGAAAACTTCTTCAGCGTCTCTTGGAAGATGACCTCGCCCGGATGGAAGATTTCTTCAGCGCCGCTTGGAGGATCACTTCATCGGATGGAAGATTTCTTCAGCGCCCCTTGGATGATCACTTCTGCCGGTCCGGATGTCCTCTTCAGTTCCATTGGTGGCTCGGCTGAGTGAAGACAACTAAAGGTAGGATGATCTTCAGGGGATTAGTGTTAGGTTATTTTAAGGGGGGTTTGGGTTAGATTAGGGGTATGTGGGTGGTGGGTTTTAATGTTGGGGGGGTTGTATTTTTCTTTTACAGGCAAAAGAGCTGAACTCTTTGGGGCATGCCCCCACAAAAGGCCCTTTTAAGGGCTGGTAAGGTAAAAGAGCTTTGAACTTTTTTAATGTAGAATAGGGTAGGGCATTTTTTTATTTTGGGGGGGTTTGTTATTTTATTAGGGGGCTTAGATTAGGTGTAAGTAGCTTAAAATTGTTGTAATATTTTTTTTAAATGTTTGTAACTTATTTTTTTTATTTTTTGTAACTTAGCTTTTTTTATTTTTTGTACTTTAGTTAGTTTATGTAATTGTATTTAATTGTAGTTATTTGTAGGTAGTTTATTTAATTTATTTAATGATAGTGTAGTGTTAGGTTTAATTGTAACTTAGGTTAGGATTTATTTTACAGGTAATTTTGTATTTCTTTTAGCTAGGTAGTTATTAAATAGTTAATAACTATTTAATAACTATTCTAACTAGCTAAAATAAATACAAAGTTACCTGTAAAATAAATATAAATCCTAAGATAGCTACAATGTAATTATTAATTATATTGTAGCCATCTTAGGGTTTATTTTACAGGTAAGTATTTAGTTTTAAATAGGAATAATTTATTTAAGTGTAGTGTAGTGTTAGGTGTAATTGTAACTTAGGTTAGTTTTTATTTTACAGGTAAATTTCTCTTTATTTTAGCTAGGTAAGCTATTAAATAGTTAATAACTATTTAATAGCTAGTGTACCTAGTTAAAATAAATTGAAAGGTGCCTGTAAAATAAAAATAAATCCTAAGATGGCTACAATATAATTATTATTTATATTGTAGCTATATTAGGGTTTATTTTAAAGGTAAGTATTTAGTTTTAAATAGGATTAACTTAGTTAATAATATAAATATTATTTAGATTTATTTAATTAATATTTAAGTTAGGGGGGTGTTAGGGTTAGTGTTAGACTTAGGTTTAGGGGTTAATAATGTTATTACCGTGGCGGCGGTGTAGTGGGGGGCAGGATAGGGGTTAATAAATTTATTATAGGTGGCGACGGTGTAGGGGGGGCAGGATAGGGGTTAATAACTTTATTATAGAGGGCGACGGTATAGGGGGGGGCAGGATAGGGGTTACTAGGTATAATGTAGGTGGCAGCGGTGTCCGGGAGCGGCGGTTTAGGGGTTAATACATTTATAAGACTTGCGGCGGGGTCTAGGAGCGGCGGTTTAGGGGTTAATACATTTATAAGACTTGCGGCGGGGTCTAGGAGCGGCGGTTTAGGGGTTAGTAACTTTATTTAGTTGCGGGGGGCTCCGAGGGCGCCGGTATAGGGAGTAGAACAGTGTAGTTTAGTGTGAGTGCTTAGTGACAGGCTAGCAAGAAAGTTGTCAAACAGCCGAAGAGCAGCGAGATCGGATGAGTGATAACTCTCACAGTCCGCTGCTCATCGCCCCGCGGCTTTTTGACAGCTTTATTTGATAACTTAGGCGTATTTTTCCAGGTCCGCGGCGACGAAGGTAGGCGAGCTTAGGTGGGCGTATTGGGCCGGCGAAGGCAGGAAAGTTGACACGTTGATAACTACCCCCCATAATTTCAGCTATATTCCGCCTGCACCTACATATAAAGAAAAGAAATCTTTGAGTCATTTCAACCAACTAGATATAAAGGGTAATAGTATAGTAGGTTTCTATCCCTGCCCTACCTGTAAGTCCTGTGAACATTCAAGTAAATGTAAAGAATTTAAATCAAATGTAACAGGAAAAATTTATAAAATAAAAGATCTTATTAGATGTTCAGATAGTAATATCATTTACATTATTCAATGCAAATGTGGTTTACAGTATACCGGAGAGACCTCTAGACCACTGCGCACCCGCATTAGGGAACATATGTGGTCTATAGAAAACTTCACTCTTAAAAGAAATAAAGACCTTCCCATTGCAAAACATTTTGGTGCTTGTAATAATGGAAATCTGGACCATTTTTTCTTTATAGGAATAGAAAAAGGAAATGGAGAGGAGGTAATATACATAATGATCTTCTAAAAAGAGAAAGCAAGTGGATTTAAAGACTCTACAACCTCATGGTCTCAATGTCGATTTTGACATTGGATGTTTTTTTAAAAGACTGACTTTCAAAATCTTTTTAGATAAGGTGGAGTCAATATGTATTTATGTATTTTTGTATTTATCTAAATCTATTAAAGTTTATTTGCACTTTATAAAATTTATATTTTTTGCATACAGTATATTTTTGCCATTTTTTTTATATACATACATATATATATATTTGACGGATACGTGTCTTTTGGTGCAGGCGGAATATGGCTGAAATTATGTGTTCTAGTAGATCTGTATATATTTAATTTATTTCTTATGTTATTATAGATTATAGTGCATGAAAATTACATGTTGAACTATATGTATATAAACAATGTTGGCAATTGGAAGTGGCGTTTCCTGTCTGAAACTCTGCCCGATAACGGCCATTTTCGCTATTGATTGTACACGCCTATTAGCAATCTCTAACCATTAGCATTACTATATCGGCTATATATAGTACACTGTCAATCAGTATTGTGAGCTTGAAAAAGACCCTTGGCGGGTTGAAACGCGTTGCTCTGCTTGTTTTTTGTCCCTCTTCGGCCTCCGTAGGTACAGCTTTCAGTTACCTGTGTGCAAAGGTGTTTGCAATTATTCCTGCTTCACTCCACTACCACACTCGTATGGTGGGCCCAAACCGCTGTTCCCGCTGCTCGGAGATTAAAGCCACTGAGAGGAGTCCACAGGACCGCATCACCGATTCCCGGTGTAAGTATAAGTGTTAACCTTACTTTGGTGCCTCTGTTGCCGTTTTATCGGTCTCTCGTCTCGTTCCAGCCTAAACTGAAAATTGAAAATTTCTTTAATCTGGGCTCAAGCAAAGAACGTCTCATCGAATGACTTGTTATATCAGGAGATCGTTCATCCCCATCAATTGTTTTTCAATTGTTTTTTAATTGTTGTACTCTTGTATTGTTGCTATTGAGGAATTGTTGCCATTTGTATACTACACATACCATTGCGTCTGATCAGCGCATTTGCTAATTTGTATCTTGTCTTTTACTGTTCACATTTTTCTTACCATTAAATATATGCAGTATCTTGCACATTAATTTTTGTTTTTTCACTTTTTTGGTTATATTGTGTTTGCACTAAATATATATTCACACGTACACATATTTGGCGTTATATATATATTTTACATTTTATTTTATTTTATTTTTATCACTATTTCTATTTTAAGCTTTATAGCGCCTGTGTTATCTAAATTCTAAGGTTTTTTTTAGATTCCATATTATTCTCCTTTTCACTTTAATATCGGAAAAGTGCGCCATGGCCGTGTAGGAACGCCTCAAATGGCCACACACCTTCCTGGCCTACTTCAGGATGTCCTGTAAGCCTGGGTACTTATGAACAAAGCATTGTACGATCAGATTACACACATGTGCCATGTGTCAACTTGCCCAATTTCAATGCTGCCACCAAATTACTTCCGTTGTCAGAAACCACTTTGCCGATCTCCAGTTGGTGCGGAGTCAGCCACTGATCCACCTGTGCATTCAGGGCGGACAGGAGTGCTGGTCCGGTGTGACTCTCTGCTTTCAGGCAAGTCAACCCCAAGACGGCGTGACACTGCCGTATCCGGGATGTGTAATAATACCTGGGGAGCTGGGGGAGGGTGCCGTTGATGTGGAGCAAGACGCAGCAGCAGAAGAGGACTCAGCCGAGGAGGTTATGGAAGAGGATGGAGTAGGAGGAGTAGAGGAGGTGGTGTCACCAACTCCTCCTCTGCAGAGCCACGCATTCCATGCTTGGCAGCCGTCAGCAGGTTTACCCAATGCCCAGTGTAGGTGATATACTGGCCCTGACCATGCTTTGCAGACCAGCTATCAGTGGTCAGATGGACCCTTGCCCCAACACTGTGTGCCAGACATGCCATTACTTCCTTTCACACAATCGAGTACAGGTTGGGGATTGCCTTTTGTGCAAAGAAATTTCGGCCGGGTACCTTCCACTGCGTTGTCCCAATAGCTACAAATTTTTTGAACGCCTCAGACTCCACCAGCTTGTATGGTAAAAGCTGGCGGGCTAAGAGTTCAGACAAGCCAGCTGTCAGACGCCGGGCAAGGGGGTGACTTTGTAACATTGGCTTCTTACACTCAAACATGTCCTTGGCAGACACCTGACTGTGGGCAGATGAGCAGGAACTGCTCCGGAAGAGAGACAGAGTGGCGGATGGTTGAGAGGGGGCAAGGAGGACAGCAGTGGTTGACGTGGCTGAAGATGCTGGACCAGGAGGAGGATGGCGGCTTTGAGTTTGTGTGCTGCTTCTACTATGTGTTGATCCCATAGGCATTTGTGATGTGCGATCATGTGCCTTCACAAAGCAGTTGTACCTAGGTGGGTGTTGGACTTCCCACGACTCAGTTTCTTTTGGCACAGGTTGCAAATGGCATCGCTGTTGTCAGAGGCAGACACACAAAAAAAATGCCACACTGCTGAGCTCTGCGATGATGGCATTCTGGTGGTGGCAACAGCATGCGTTGATTGGCGTGCTGTCTGGCTGACCCCGGGTGCCGATGCATGCTGTCTGACTGTGCCACTAGCTCCTTGCGACGACCTCCCCCTGCTTCCAACTCGTCTCCTCCTCTCTGTCTCCCTATCTGAACTTTCCCCCTGTTCTTCTTGTCTTCTAGCGGGCACCCACATGACATCCACGGACGCATCGTCATCATCAACCACTTCCCTTGTATCTGACAAATCAACAAAGGAAGCAGCAGCGGGTACAACATCATCATCACACCGTACGTCCATATCTTTAATGCTGCCTGACTGAGACATATCACTGTTATCTACATCCTCTGTCAATGATGGTTGCGCATCACTCATTTCTTCCAACTGATGTGTAAAAAACTCCTCTGACAGATCAAGTGAAGCGGCTGTGGTGCTAGTGTTGGTGGTGGCGGCAGGCGGGAGAGTGGTAACTTGAGAGGTTCCTGAAGATAAGCTGGAGGAGGATGGTGCGTCAAGGCTCGGAGCGGAAGCTATAGAAAATTGGGTGTCCTGTGTTAAAAAGTCAACTATTTCCTCAGAACTTTTCGAGTTCATGGGACGTGGCCTCTGAACACTGGGCATTATTCTAGGGCCAAAGGGAATCACAGCACCACGACCACGATGGCACCTGTGGGGTGGCCTGCCTCTGCCTGTCATTTTTTTTTAAATGTACACTTACACTACTATTAAACAAGATATGAGTGGTGGCACTGGGCAAGTGGGCACAGTATAAGCTGTGAGCCTGACACAAAAAAGCAGACTGATGTTTCACAGTCCAGAAAAGTTTTT
Source organism: Bombina bombina (assembly GCF_027579735.1). Lineage (NCBI taxonomy): Eukaryota > Metazoa > Chordata > Amphibia > Anura > Bombinatoridae > Bombina > Bombina bombina. Next base: position 1,571,637,087 of record NC_069499.1, read on the forward strand.
TTTTTTTTAAATGTACACTTACACTACTATTAAACAAGATATGAGTAGTGGCACTGAGCAAGTGGGCACAGTATACGCTGTGAGCCTGACACAAAAAAGCAGACTGATGTTTCACAGTCCAAAAAGTTTTTATTTTTTTAAATGTACACTTACACTACTATTAAACAAGATATGAGTGGTGGCACTGGGCAAGTGGGCACAGTATACGCTGTGAGCCTGACATAAAAAAGCAGACTGATGTTTCACAGTCCAAAAAGTTTTTATTTTTTTAAATGTACACTTACACTACTATTAAACAAGATATGAGTGGTGGCACTGGGCAAGTGGGCCCAGTATACTCTGTGAGCCTGACACAAAAAAGCAGACTGATGTTTCACAGTCCAAAAAGTTTTTTTTGTTTTTAAATGTACACTTACACTACTATTAAACAAGATATGAGTGGTGGCACTGGGCAAGTGGGCACAGTATACGCTGTGAGCCTGACACAAAAAAGCAGACTGATGTTTCACAGTCCAAAAAGTTTTTCTTTTTTTAAATGTACACTTACACTACTATTAAACAAGATATGAGTGGTGGCACTGGGCAAGTGGGCACAGTATACGCTGTGAGCCTGACACAAAAAAGCAGACTGATGTTTCACAGTCCAAAAAGTTTTTATTTTTTTAAATGTACACTTACACTACTATTAAACAAGATATGAGTGGTGCCACTGGGCAAGTGGGCACAGTATACGCTGTGAGCCTGACACAAAAAAGCAGACTGATGTTTCACAGTCCAAAAAGTTTTTATTTTTTTTAAATGTACACTTACACTACTATTAAACAAGATATGAGTGGTGGCACTGGGCAAGTGGGCACAGTATACACTGTGAGCCTGACACAATAAAGCAGACTGATGTTTCACAGTCCAAAAAGTTTTTATTTTTTTAAATGTACACTTACACTACTATTAAACAAGATATGAGTGGTGGCACTGGGCAAGTGGGCCCAGTATAAGCTTTGAGCCTGAAACAAAAAAGCAGACTGATATTTCAGAGTCCAAAAAGTTTTTTTGTTTTTAAATGTACACTTACATGGCACTGGGCAAGTGGGCACAGTATACGCTGTGAGCCTGACACAAAAAAGCAGACTGATGTTTCACAGTCCAAAAAGTTTTTTGTTTTTAAATTTACACTACTGTTACACCAGATATGAGTGGTGGCACTGGGCAAGTGGGCACAGTATACGCTGTGAGCCTGGCACACACGCTGGCAGGCAGGCAACTGCAATTAGATTACACAAGCAGACTGATGTTTCACAGTCAAAAAAGTTTTTTTTTTTTAAATTTACACTACTGTTACACCAGATATGAGTGGGGGCACTGGGCAAGTGGGCCTGGCACACACGCTGGCAGGCAGGCAACTGCAATTAGATTACACAAGCAGACTGATGTTTCACAGTCAAAAAAGTTTTGTTTTTTTTAAATTTACACTACTGTTACACCAGATATGAGTGGTGGCACTGGGCAAGTGGGCCTGGCACACACGCTGGCAGGCAGGCAACTGCAATTAGATTCCACTAGCAGACTGATGTTTCACAGTCAAAAAAATTATTTTTTTTTAATTTACACTACTGTTACACCAGATATGAGTGGTTGCACTGGGCAATTGGCTTGGCAGGCAGGCAACTGCAATTAGATTACACAGGGAAAAAAAATGATGTTCTAGCCCTAAAAAGGGCTTTTTGGGGTGCTGTCCTTACAGCAGAGATCAGATGAGTCCTTCAGGACTGTAGTGGACACTGAATACACTAGCCTAGCTATCAATTTCCCTATTAAATCACCAGCAGCTACACTGTCCCTCCTCTCACTAACAATGCAGCTTCCGAATGAATCTAAAGTGGCTGCTGTCCAGGAGCTGGGAGGGTCTGGGAGGGAGGGTCTGCTGCTGATTGGCTGGAATGTGTCTGCAGACTGTGAGATACAGGGTCAAAGTTTAGTCAATGATGATGAATAGGGGGCGGATCGAACATTGCATATGTTCGCCCACCGCGGCGAACGCGAACATGATATGTTCGCCGGGAACTATTCGCCGGCGAACTATTCGTGACGTCACTATCCATAACTCCCTAAGTGTGATGCGGGAATCCAGACGTGGACCCGTTGCTCAGTGTGCCTAGAGGGATATGGCTGCACCTCACTGACGAGGCCCACAATAGGCCGAAACATACGTCTGGGGTTTTGCTGTTTCTCTTGTTCAGAGAGGGATTGCCTGGTGCTTTGGGGCTGGACTGTACTGTGAAGTCAGGATCAGACTGATATGCTACAGGAAAGTTCTTCTCTGTGAAAGGCACATATTGACCAAAAAGAGGCTGCTTCTAGGGTGGTAACTAGCCATAGAACAAGCTATTATGTTATTGTTCGTTCCCAGGTTGAGCGCTTCTCTCTTTTTATTTAACTATCCATAACTTGTCCGCCTGCTCTGAGGCTGCGGACATCAATCCGCCCGATCCTATAAAATCGGGCTGATTGACACCCCCTGCTAGCGGCCAATTGTCCGTGAATCTGCATGGGGCGGCATTGCACAAACAGTTCACAAGAACTGCTTATGCAACGATAAATGCCGACAGCATATGTTGTCTGCATTTATCGATGTGCGGTGGACATGATACGCTACATCATATCATGTCCGCTTGCGCTTTCTAAAATCGGCCCCTATACCTAGACTCTAGTCTGGTTTATTGTCTCCTTATTGAAGTAACATGTGTTAATGTTTGCTAGCGAAATGAAAGATGTTAAAAATGCATAGCCTTAGACGTAACAAAGACCAAAAAAAACAAACAAAAATAATATTTTCCCCTTAGGTTGATACAAATTTTTAAAGTATTTTGGCAACTTTGCATTTACAGTTTATCTTTTTTTATGCAGAATAATTTATTTATAGAAACAAAGTATAAGACTTAAAGGGACAGTCTAGTCAAAATTAAACTAACACCCTCTAGCTGTGAAAAACTGTCAAATGCATTTAGATAAGAGCCGGCCTTTAAGGGCTTATAAATTAGCATATGGGCCTACCTAGGTTTAGCTTTTAACTAAGAAAACCAAGAGAACAAAGCAAATTTGATAATAAAATTAAATTAGAAAGTTGTTTAAAATGACATTCCCTATCTGAATCATGAAAGTTTAATTTGGACTTTACTATCCCTTTAAGGTTCACATATGATTGGTTTTAATGGCCACTCTGATATCCTTTTTATCCTTTTTATCTTTTTTAACAAGAAACACTATAAAAACCACTAACAAGAAAAACAAGGAAACCACTAACACTAACAAGAAAAACAAGAAAACCACTAACACATGTCATATCTTAAATCTATTAGCAGGGAATTTTGTTACCTCTAAATTCCTAAAGGCTTGTCTTTACCTACCTTTTTCTCTTGAGCATACTGAGGTATGCTCAGGAATGTGCACAGGTCCTGAACGCTCTTTCCTCAAAAGCTTACTGTCCTATAGTAAATTTGATAATAGAAGTATTTTTTTTTCCAATTGTGTGCAATGTCTGAATCTTGAAAGCTTAATTTTGACTTTGAAATTTGTCTTCGATAACTCCTGCACTTTTCTATCTCTAATGTACTATAGCTGCTGGGGATAGAAAGCATTCCCTTAGCAGAGCGTATGTGGCAGTGTAAATCACTAACACAGGGTGTGAATTTCTAATCTGCATATTCCCTTTAAATCCAACAAGGTACTACAATGCTCTCCTTAAAGGAATAGTCTGGACACAATTTCATGATTCAGATAGAGCAGCAATTTTAAAGGGACATGAAACACAATTTTTTTCTTTCAAGATTTAGAAAGAGCATGTAATTTTAAACAACTTTCTAATTTGCTTCTATTATCTAATTTACTTCATTATCTTGATATCACTTGCTGAAAATCATATCTAGATATGCTCAGTAGCTGTTGATTGGTTGCTTCACATAAAGGCCTTGTGTGATTGGCTCACACATGTACATTGCTATTTCTTCAACAAAGGATATCTAAAGATTTGAGCAAATTAGATAATAGAAGTAAATTGGAAAGTTGTTTAAAATTGCATGCCCTATCTGAATCATTAAAGTTTAATTTTGACTAGACTGTCCCTTTAAGTAACTTTGTCATTTACTCCTATTATCAATTTTTATTAGTTCTCTTGGTGTTTTTATTTTAATAAAAGCGAAGGAGCCAGCGCATTTTCTGTTCAGCACCTGAGTAACGCTTGCTGATTGGTTTCGACAATTAGACACCAATCAGTAAGCGCTATCCAGGGTGCTAAACTAAAAATGGGCCGGTTCCTACGCTTACATTCTTGCTTTTTTAAATAAAGATACCAAGAGAACAAAGAAAAATTGATAATAAGAGTAAATTAGAAAGTTGCTTAAAATTGCTAATCTATCTGAATCAGTTTAATTTTGACTAGACTATCCCTTTAATCATGAGCCACATGCCCTGCACAGAGTCTCTAGTCCACTGGTTTTCAGGCTTCCCTAACAGGCTAGATTTTAAGAATATCTGAACTAGAGCACAGGTGAAATAATCAGCTGATTAGTAACCATGGTTATTTTACCTGCTCCCAATCAAGGTAATCCTGAAAATCTGGCCTGTTAGGGAGCTCTGAGGACAGGTTTGAAAACCAGTGCTCTGCTGTGGTCACTAAGGCCTAGATTTAGAGTTGGGCGGTAGCCGTGAAAACCAGCGTTAGAGGCTCCTAACGCTGGTTTTGGGCTACCGCCGGTATTTGGAGTCAGTCAGGAAAGGGTCTAACGCTTACTTTCCAGCTGCGACTTTTCCATACCGCAGATCCCCTTACGTCATTTGCGTATCCTATATTTTCAATGGGATCTTTCTAACGCCGGTATTTAGAGTCATGGCTGAAGTGAGCGTTAGAAATCTAACGACAAAACTCCAGCCGCAGAAAAAAGTCAGTAGTTAAGAGCTTTCTGGGCTAACGCCGGTTTATAAAGCTCTTAACTACTGTGCTCTAAAGTACACTAACAACCATAAACTACCTATGTACCCCTAAACCGAGGTCCCCCCACATCGCCGCCACTCGATTAAATTTTTTTAACCCCTAATCTGCCGACCGCCACCTACGTTATACTTATGTACCCCTAATCTGCTGCCCCTAACACCGTCGACCCCTATATTACAGGGAGTGCAGAATTATTAGGCAAATGAGTATTTTGACGACATCATCCTCTTTATGCATGTTGTCTTACTCCAAGCTGTATAGGCTAGTAAGCCTACTACCAATTAAGCATATTAGGTGATGTGCATCTCTGTAATTAGAAGGGGTGTGGTCTAATGACATCAACACCCTATATCAGGTGTGCATAATTATTAGGCAACTTCCTTTCCTTTGGCAAAATGGGTCAAAAGAAGGACTTGACAGGCTCAGAAAAGTCAAAAATAGTGAGATATCTTGCAGAGGGATGCAGCACTCTTAAAATTGCAAAGCTTCTGAAGCGTGATCATCGAACAATCAAGCGTTTCATTCAAAATAGTCAACAGGGTCGCAAGAAGCGTGTGGAAAAACCAAGGCGCAAAATAACTGCCCATGAACTGAGAAAAGTCAAGCGTGCAGCTGCCAAGAGGCCACTTGCCACCAGTTTGGCCATATTTCAGAGCTGCAACATCACTGGAGTGCCCAAAAGCACAAGGTGTGCAATACTCAGAGACATGGACAAGGTAAGAAAGGCTGAAAGACGACCACCACTGAACAAGACACACAAGCTGAAACGTCAAGACTGGGCCAAGAAATATCTCAAGACTGATTTTTCTAAGGTTTTATGGACTGATGAAATGAGAGTGAGTCTTGATGGGCCAGATGGATGGGCCCGTGGCTGGATTGGTAAAGGGCAGAGAGCTCCAGTCCGACTCAGATTCCAGCAAGGTGGAGGTGGAGTACTGGTTTGGGCTGGTATCATCAAAGATGAGCTTGTGGGGCCTTTTCGGGTTGAGGATGGAGTCAAGCTCAACTCCCAGTCCTACTGCCAGTTTCTGGAAGACACCTTCTTCAAGCAGTGGTACAGGAAGAAGTCTGCATCCTTCAAGAAAAACATGATTTTCATGCAGGACAATGCTCCATCACACGCGTCCAAGTACTCCACAGCGTGGCTGGCAAGAAAGGGTATAAAAGAAGAAAATCTAATGACATGGCCTCCTTGTTCACCTGATCTGAACCCCATTGAGAACCTGTGGTCCATCATCAAATGTGAGATTTACAAGGAGGGAAAACAGTACACCTCTCTGAACAGTGTCTGGGAGGCTGTGGTTGCTGCTGCACGCAATATTGATGGTGAACAGATCAAAACACTGACAGAATCCATGGATGGCAGGCTTTTGAGTGTCCTTGCAAAGAAAGGTGGCTATATTGGTCACTGATTTGTTTTTGTTTTGTTTTTGAATGTCAGAAATGTATATTTGTGAATGTTGAGATGTTATATTGGTTTCACTGGTAAAAATAAATAATTGAAATGGGTATATATTTGTTTTTTGTTAAGTTGCCTAATAATTATGCACAGTAATAGTCACCTGAACACATAGATATCCCCCTAAAATAGCTATAACTAAAAACAAACTAAAAACTACTTCCAAAACTATTCAGCTTTGATATTAATGAGTTTTTTTGGGTTCATTGAGAACATGGTTGTTGTTCAATAATAAAATTAATCCTCAAAAATACAACTTGCCTAATAATTCTGCACTCCCTGTATATTTATTAACCCCTAACCTGCCCCCCACAACGTCGCCGCCAGCTACCTTATCCTTATGTACCCCTAATCTGCTGCCCCTAACACCGCCGACCCCTATATTATATTTATTAACCCCTAATCTGCCCCCCTCAACGTCGCCTCCACCTGCCTACACTTATTAACCCCTAATCTGCCGAGCGGACCACACCGCTACTATAATAAATGTATTAACCCCTAATCCGCCTCACTCCCGCCTCAATAACCCTATAATAAATAGTATTAACCCCTAATCTGCCCTCCCTAACATCGCCGACACCTAACTTCAATTATTAACCCCTAATCTGCCGACCGAATCTCGCCGCTACTGTAATAAAAGGATTAACCCCTAAAGCTAAGTCTAACCCTAACACTAACACCCCCCTAAATTAAATATAATTTAAATCTAACGAAATAAATTAACTCTTATTAAATAAACTATTCCTATTTAAAGCTAAATACTTACCTTAAAAATAAACCCTAATATAGCTACAATATAAATTATAATTATAGCTATTTTAGGATTTATATTTATTTTACAGGTAACTTTGTATTTATTTTAACCAGGTACAATAGCTATTAAATAGTTAAGAACTATTTAATAGCTAAAATAGTTAAAATAATTACAAAATTACCTGTAAAATAAATCCTAACCTAAGTTACAATTAAACCTAACACTACACTATCAATAAATAAATTAAATTAAATACCTACAAGTATCTACAATTAAACCTAACACTACACTATCAATAAATAAATTAAATGCAATTCCTACAAATAAATACAATTAAATAAACTAACTAAAGTACAAAAAATAAAAAAGAACTAAGTTACAAAAAATAAAAAAATATTTACAAACATTAGAAAAATATTACAACAATTTTAAACTAATTACACCTACTCTAAGCCCCCTAATAAAATAACAAAGACCCCCAAAATAAAAAAAATGGCCTACCCTATTCTAAATTACAAAAGTTCAAAGCTCTTTTACCTTACCAGCCCTTAAAAGGACCTTTTGAAAGAATTCAGCTCTTTTGCCTGTAAAAAAAAACATACAATACCCCCCGCAACATTACAACCCACCACCCACATACCCCTAATCTAACCCAAACCCCCCTTAAATAAACCTAACACTAAGCCCCTGAAGATCTTCCTACCTTGTCTTCACCATGCCAGGTATCACCGATCGTTCCAGGCTCCGAAATCTTCATCCAAGCCCAAGCGGGGGCTAGACATCCATCATCCGGCGGCTGAAGAGGTCCAGAAGAGGCTCCAAAGTCTTCATCCTATCCAGGAAGAAGAGGCGATCGGGACCGGCAACCATCTTGATCCAAGCGGCATCTTCTATCTTCATCCGATGACGACCGGCTCCATCTTGAAGACCTCCACCGCGGACCCATCTTCTTCTTCCGACGACTTCCCGACGAATGACGGTTCCTTTAAGGGACGTCATCCAAGATGGCGTCTCTCGAATTCCGATTGGCTGATAGGATTCTATCAGCCAATCTGAATTAAGGTAGGAAAATTCTGATTGGCTGATGGAATCAGCCAATCAGAATCAAGTTCAATCCGATTGGCTGATCCGATCAGCCAATCAGATTGAGCTCGCATTCTATTGGCTGATCGGAACAGCCAATAGAATGCGAGCTCAATCTGACTGGCTGATTGAATCAGCCAATCGGCTTGAACTTGATTCTGATTGGCTGATTCCATCAGCCAATCAGAATTTTCCTACCTTAATTCCGATTGGCTGATAGAATCCTATCAGCCAATCGGAATTCGAGGGACGCCATCTTGGATGACATCCCTTAAAGGAACCGTCATTCGTCGGGAAGTCGTCGGAAGAAGAAGATGGGTCCGCGGTGGAGGTCTTCAAGATGGAGCCGGTCGTCATCGGATGAAGATAGAAGATGCCGCTTGGATCAAGATGGTTGCCGGTCCTGATCGCCTCTTCTTCCCGGATAGGATGAAGACTTTGGAGCCTCTTCTGGACTTCTTCACCCGCCGGATGATGGATGTCTAGCCCCCGCTTGGGCTTGGATGAAGATTTCGGAGCCTGGAACGATCGGTGATACTTGGCATGGTGAAGACAAGGTAGGAAGATCTTCAGGGGCTTAGTGTTAGGTTTATTTAAGGGGGGTTTGGGTTAGATTAGGGGTATGTGGGTGGTGGGTTGTAATGTTGGGGGGGGTATTGTATGGTTTTTTTTACAGGCAAAAGAGCTGAATTCTTTGGGGCATGCCCCACAAAAGGTCCTTTTAAGGGCTGGTAAGGTAAAAGAGCTTTGAACTTTTGTAATTTAGAATAGGGTAGGGCATTTTTTTATTTTGGGGGTCTTTGTTATTTTATTAGGGGGCTTAGAGTAGGTGTAATTAGTTTAAAATTGTTGTAATATTTTTCTAATGTTTGTAAATATTTTTTTATTTTTTGTAACTTAGTTCTTTTTTATTTTTTGTACTTTAGTTAGTTTATTTAATTGTATTTATTTGTAGGAATTGTATTTAATTTATTTATTGATAGTGTAGTGTTAGGTTTAATTGTAGATAATTGTAGGTAGTTTATTTAATTTATTTATTGATAGTGTAGTGTTAGGTTTAATTGTAACTTAGGTTAGGATTTATTTTACAGGTAATTTTGTAATTATTTTAACTATTTTAGCTATTAAATAGTTCTTAACTATTTAATAGCTATTGTACCTGGTTAAAATAAATACAAAGTTACCTGTAAAATAAATATAAATCCTAAAATAGCTATAATATAATTATAATTTATATTGTAGCTATATTAGGGTTTATTATACAGGTAAGTATTTAGCTTTAAATAGGAATAATTGATTTAATAAGAGTTAATTTATTTCTTTAGATTTAAATTATATTTAATTTAGGGGGGTGTTAGGGTTAAAGTTAGACTTAGCTTTAGGGGTTAATAAATTTATTAGAGTAGCGGTGAGCTCCTGTCGGCAGATTAGGGGTTAATACTTGAAGTTAGGTGTCGGCAATGTTAAGGAGGGCAGATTAGGGGTTAATACTATTTATTATAGGGTTATTGAGGCGGGAGTGAGGCGGATTAGGGGTTAATACATTTATTATAGTAGCGCTCAGGTCCGGTCGGCAGATTAGGGGTTAATAAGTGTAGTTAGCTGGAGGCGACGTTGGGGGCGGCAGATTAGGGGTTAATAAATATAATATAGGGGTCGGCGATGTTAGGGCAGCAGATTAGGGGTACATAGGGATAATGTAGGTGGCGGGGGTGTACGGAGCGGCAGATTAGGGGTTAAAAATAATATGCAGGGGTCAGCGATAGCGTGGGCGGCAGATTAGGGGTTAATAAGTGTAAGGTTAGGGGTGTTTAGACTCGGGGTACATGTTAGAGTGTTAGGTGCAGACGTAGGAAGTGTTTCCCCATAGAAAACAATGGGGCTGCGTTAGGAGCTGAACGCTGCTTTTTTGCAGGTGTTAGGTTTTTTTTCAGCTCAAACAGCCCCATTGTTTTCTATGGGGGAATCGTGCACGAGCACGTTTTTGAAGCTGGCCGCGTCCATAAGCACCGCTGGTGTCGAGAGTTGAAGTTGCGGTAAATATGCTATACGCTCCTTTTTTGGAGCCTAACGCAGCCATTCTGTGAACTCTCAATACCAGCGGTATTTAAAAGGTGCGGCCAGAAAAAAGCATGCGTAGCTAATGCACCCCTTTGGCCGCAAAACTCTAAATCTAGGCGTAAGGTAGGACATACTTGAATTTAAAAAACTTTATTTAGGGATACAAACATAACTTCAATAAGCAGTAGTTACAGATACTTTTATATTCAAGTCACTGTGGCTATTAAAGAGACATGAACATACTGCTGTGCTGATCATTGTGCTAACAGGGGTACTGGTTAAAGGGACAGTCTACCAAGCTGTGTGCTGTGTAGGAGCAAACCCAACCCCTGTGTGCATGTGATGTAGCATGTGATTAAATTAACAAAAAGCTCTATTTTTTAACTCTCTTTCATTGCAAATGCAGTATACTATAGACGTCCTTGTCTCTTTAAGAAACAGAATTTCATGAAATTAAACTCACATACATTGCTGAGGAAATAATACTGTACTGAATAGGGTGGGGGCTGGGTTCATGCACATTCCTGACACTGTGATACTGGGGGATTTCAAAGGAACAATTAAGTCAGGGGTATTAATTAGAGATATCATATTATGTTATCTGATCACTGGAAGTATCTGCCTTTCCTTATCTTTTCTCACTATTGTAACCTTGTAGCACCTGATCCCCTGCATATAAGCCATGTGTCACGCATCTAAAACCGTCTATTCAATCCTAGAATGCATCATACAAAACCATGTAATTACTAATTCTATTGTTATTGTGTGCACAGCAGGAGAGAGCCAATGACAATCCAAAGCCCTATAAATGCTTTTATTTGTCTGCCCCAAGAAAATGTGAATTCTCTTACCTTATAGAGCATCAGTGGCACTGGGGGACAGAGGGCACTGGAGCAAGACAGCAACAAAATGTCACCTCGCTTACCTTATAGAGCATCAGTGGCACTGGGGGACAGAGGACACTGGAGCAAGACAGCAACAAAGTGTCACCTCGCTTACCTTATAGAGCGTCAGTGGCACTGGGGGACAGAGGACACTGGAGCAAGACAGCAACAAAGTGTCACCTCGCTTACCTTATAGAGCGTCAGTGGCACTGGGGGACAGAGGGCACTGGAGCAAGACAGCAACAAAATGTCACCTCGCTTACCTTATAGAGCGTCAGTGGCACTGGGGGACAGAGGACACTGGAGCAAGACAGCAACAAAGTGTCACCTCGCTTACCTTATAGAGCGTCAGTGGCACTGGGGGACAGAGGACACTGGAGCAAGACAGCAACAAAGTGTCACCTCTCTTACCTTATAGAGCGTCAGTGGCACTGGGGGACAGAGGACACTGGAGCAAGACAGCAACAAAGTGTCACCTCGCTGACCTTATAGAGCGTCAGTGGCACTGGGGGGGCAGAGGGCACTGGAGCAAAACAGCAGCAAAGTGTCACCTCGCTTACCTTATAGAGCGTCAGTGGCACTGGGGGACAGAGGGCACTGGAGCAAAACAGCAACAAAGTGTCACCTCGCTTACATTATAGAGCGTCAGTGGCACTGGGGGACAGAGGACACTGGAGCAAGACAGCAACAAAGTGTCACCTCGCTTACCTTATAGAGCGTCAGTGGCACTGGGGGACAGAGGACACTGGAGCAAGACAGCAACAAAGTGTCACCTCGCTGACCTTATAGAGCGTCAGTGGCACTGGGGGGGGGCAGAGGGCACTGGAGCAAGACAGCAACAAAGTGTCACCTCGCTTACCTTATAGAGCGTCAGTGGCACTGGGGGGGGCAGAGGGCACTGGAGCAAAACAGCAACAAAGTGTCACCTCGCTTACCTTATAGAGCGTCAGTGGCACTGGGGGACAGAGGGCACTGGAGCAAAACAGCAACAAAGTGTCACCTCGCTTACCTTATAGAGCGTCAGTGGCACTGGGGGACAGAGGGCACTGGAGCAAGACAGCAACAAAGTGTCACCTAACACCTCGCTTACCTGTCAGCCTTATTTGAACTACCCCGACCCCTTAACGGTGCATGCAGTGCTAGTGGTTGCACAGAACTCAGGGAGGCTTGGGTTAATACTTTAAGGCAATTTATGCGAGCATTTGTTTACTTTTGTCTCCCTCCCTAAGCTTATGTGGTGTCACATGCTTTTAAAAGGTGGATTATCAGTTTTGCATCAATAATCATGATAGGAAAATCATTCTTTGCAATAGTAACTAAGCTGAATCAGTGCTAAACCTCCTTAAAGGGACACTGAACCCCAAAATTTTTCTTTTCTGATTCAGATAGAGCAGCAACTTTCTAATTTACTCCTATTATCAATTTTTCTTCGTTCTCTTGCTATCTTTATATGAAAAGAAGGCATCTAAGCTTTTTTCTTGGTTCATAACTCTGGACAGCACTTTTTTATTGGTGGATAAATTTATCCACCAATCAGCAAGGACAACCCAGGTTGTTCACCAAAAATGGGCCGGCATCTAAACTTACATTCTTGCATTTCAAATAAAGATACCAAGAGAGTAAAGAAAGTTTGATAATAGGAGTAAATTAGAAAGTTGCTTAAAATGTCATGCTCTATCTGAATCACAAAAGAAAAAATTTGGGTTCAGTGTCACATGTGCAAACATAGTTTGTGCTATATCTGAATATAAGTTTGTGATTGGTTAGCAGGGTTATTTTGTTCTGGGGGACAGGGAAATCAGTGAAATGAACAAACATAAAACAATATACTAATTAGACAAAACAAAGCTGCAGTTTTCATTGCAAAATTATTTGTATATATGAAAGTTCATAATCATGTAGTTTACAGTTTGTGTTTAATATCCCTTTAAATGCAGTATTCTCTGACATTTGTTGTGAATGTTTCTGTCAGGATGTGACATGGATTTTGTACTGTCAGTAACAAGACAGCCGCTCATCAATATACATTGCCATTCACAAGATGGCCATCAGACAGCAAGAGGCCATTCACAAGATGGCCATCAGACAGCAAGAGGCCATTCACAAGATGGCCATCAGACAGCAAGAGGCCATTCACAAGATGGCCATCAGACAGCAAGAGGCCATTCACAAGATGACCATCAGACAGCAAGAGGCCATTCACAAGATGGCCATCAGACAGCAAGAGGCCATTCACAAGATGGCCATCAGACAGCAAGAGGCCATTCACAAGATGATCACTGTATTGCATGTAGCCATTTCAGTACACCATTTCTATGTCTGTTTTAGGTCTATACTATAGTAACTTTTACTCCAACCTGGTATTTGGCATGTTACATGCTACTAATGACCCTATATGTACCTCTGCTTTCAGACAGTCCTGGACTGTGTTATGCTTTAGACTGCAAACTGTAAATCCTGGTCTTGTACTGTTCTTCAAACTCCAACTTGTATGCAGAGTAATGGTCTGAAGTTGGTTGTTTAGTGGTTACCTCTGGTTCAACTCCATCATCACATCTCCCCTTTCTATTCCTGTTTTTCATGCCACACAATTTTATCTTTGTTCTTCTACTAGCACACGTGAGAGCTGTTATCACACGGTGGCAGGGACATCAATCAATAGGGCCACTGTCTGAAATCTTATTTTACTTCCCATGAGCAGCAGTTTGCAGTGTCATCTCCAGATGTGTCATGTTTGCACTGAAGCCGGGGGCTATAGAAAAGTGTCTTTGTGTGTTGCTAAACATAGTAACATAGTAGATGAAGTTGAAAGAAGAACAAAAGTCCATCAAGTTCATACAATTAGAAAGTTGACTCATTTAAAACAAACAATCATATCCCTGAATTCTGTTTGTAGCCAAAAATGTATCTTAATCTTTAAAGTATAGAGAAGCCAAACTGCTCACATTGAAATAAACATACAAAAGAACATAATTAATACATGTTAATATGAAAATAACTAGTTTAAATCTGTTTAAATAGATAATAAAAACTAACAGAAGAACCATGTTTGGGCAAACCTAATTGCCAATGACTAATTGCTCATTGGCTGATAAAGACAACTCTCACACAGCTCTGTTGGTAGATATGGACACACCTCCACAAAACAAAATAATGATTAAATAAACCCCAGAACATCTAATAAAAATAAATTTATTACCTTGGGTTCTGATTGTGACTTCAGTGGTTTTTGGCTGAGATTTGGTAAGGAGCTGAAGCAGACACAGTGGTAAGTATTGTTTTCACTACTTTATCTCTGTGAGTCTGTACTTATATTATCATGTGTCATTTTCTGTGCTCCTCTAACATTTTAAAGGGACAGTCATATTAAAGTTAAACTTTCATGATTGAGATGTGCACAATCGTTTTATATAGACACTGAGGCAGCAGCTCCTACTAAGCATGTGCAAGATTCATAGTATATGTGTATATCCATTTTGTGATTGGCTGATGGCTGTCACATGATGCATTAAGAAGGAAAATGCATTTAACTTTGACGTTTGTCAGGAAAAAAATGAGTCTACTACTAATTTGAAATTCAAACTAAGTGTTTTTGTGTTGTATTTATCGATTATATTATTCTACTGTACTAAGTGGTCCTTAAATAAGTTGATTATGGATTTTGCGAAAATCTTCCCAACATACAAATAAAATATAAAATAAAGGGAAATAAAAATGTATTAAAGCATTTTATTATTGCACTGTTGCTTGGATATACCTTTGTGTTTTCCTTCTGTAAACGGATTAAACACATAGTTAAAGCAGCAATGCCCTATGTGGACTACATCTAGTTAGCCAATGGCAAGAGCTATGTGCATGCAGCCACCAATCACCAGCTAGCTACCTGCAGCACATTGCTGATCCTGAGCCTACCTAGGTATAAATATTTTAAAGCAACATTAAACACTAAATAAATTATTGATAGAATGATGTGTTCAGAGCAAATATTAGCCTGGGAATAATCTATACATGTATTTTTAACCCCTTCACTACCATGAGTTTCAGAGAAAACCTAAAAAATACCATAGAACATTTAGCATTTTTGCTATCACTCAATTTAAAAAGAAATAGAGCCTTGTTTTTTTTTGTTTTATTTACCTATCAAAGCTATTTATTTCTTTTAAGTAGACAAACCAAGGTATTGATCTAGGCCCCTTTTGGTATATTGCATGCCACCATTTCAAAGCCAAATGTAATCAAATTTAAAAAAATGTTAGCGTTTCTCACAGAATTTATTGACTCACAACTTGTGCAACCATGACACAAATGGTTGTAAAAGCTTCTCTGGGATCCCCTTTGTTCACACATAGCAGGCATACATGGCTTTGCCGTTGTTTTTTTGGTAATTAGAAGGCCACTAATTGCAGCTGCACGTCTTACTTCTGAAATTCCTGGCTGTGAAGGGGTTAATTAGTTAGCTAACAAGGACAATATACCTGTACAGTAGGTATTACCCTCTTATCTGACACCTCCCTGATCCCTCCCAAACAGCTCTCAGCCCCTCCCACACTCACACACTCCTCCCCACCATCTTAGATACTGGCAGACAGTCTGTCAGTATGACATTTTATTTAATTGTTACTTTCTGCAGTGTAGGATCCACCTTGAAAATGTATATATGTCTATAGAATATGTATTGTGACTAACATAAAAATCAGGATTATTCTTGCTAAGCACAGATGAAGGGAATGTTATGCAATTTGTTACTTTTGCAGCAGCTAAGTTAATTGTTGATAGGCAACATACATCATTAAACACCTTTTATGTTTGTTCAAAAACTGTGCTTGCACTACATTCCCTTAAAGGGACACTGGACCCAAATTTTTTTATTTGATGATTCAGATAGAGCCTGAAATTTTAAGCAACTTTCTAATTTACTCCTATTAACAATTTTTCTTCTTTCTCGTGCTATCTTTATTTTAAAAGCAGGAGTGTAAATCTTAGAAACCAGCCAATTTTAGGGTCAGCACCATGAATAGCGCTTGTTTATTGGAGGCTTAGATTTACCCACCAATAAGCAAGCATAACCCAGGTTCTCAACCAAAAATGGGCCGGCTCCTATGCATCACATTCCTGCTTTTTAAGTAAAGATAGCAAGAGAATGAAGAAAAATTGATAATAGGAGTAAATTAGAAAGGTGCTTAAAATGTCATGCTCTATCTGAATCATGATAGAAAATAATTGGGTTCAGTGTCCCTTTAATGAAGATACATTATACACATCTGGAAGCAATCTCTACACTTTACTGACTGTTATTCTGCAAGATAAGTATTATCTAGTCCGTTGTTTCTCAACCAAGGCCCTGAAGTACCCCCAACAGGGAAGGTTTTCATTATAGCTGAACCCGTGCACAGGTGAAGTAATCGGCACCTGCTCTCACCCATCAGCTGATTATTTTGCCTATGCAATGGTTCAGCTATAATGAAAACCTGGCCTGTTAGGGGTACTTACAGCGGTTGAGAAACACTCAGTCAATACAATAAAACCAGTACCAATAAACAAAACATGGTCAGTACTTCTTGTGTAGCATCTGGTGCTGCATCTCAGCATCCAGTGTCAGACTTGAGGAAAACAACATATTTGTCCTTTTTGTTTCTAGTTCCGTCTCGTCCAGCCTGAGATTCCCATATTATAGACAAAAAACAGATCCACAAATGTTTTATCCAAATCAAAATTTAATAAAATCATTATATTCCATTTTTTTAAATTACTTTATCATTTACAAGCACCAACATTTACAATTTCTAAGCCAGAAAGACAAAATAAAAAAAAATAATAAAATTAACCCTGCGAAAGAGTTAAAAGTGCACAAGAACAATTTACTGCAGTCAGCATAATTGTCATTTTTTAAATAATAATAATAATTGTTGTATTCCCAAATAAACTGTACAGATATGAAAACAAAGCAGAGAAACATGCGAAGGGAAATTAAAGGGATGTGAAATCCCCAATTGTTCTTTCATGAGTCCGACAGAGCATACAATTTTAAACAACTTTGCAATTTACTTCTATTATCAAAAGTGCTTCATTGAATTAATATAATTTGCTGAAGGGGCAGCAATGCACTACTGGGAGCTAGCTGGACACATCTGGTGAGGCATATGTGCATAGCAACCAGTCCCCACCTAGCTCTCAGTAGTGCATTGCTTTTTAACAAAGGATACCAAAAGAAGAAAGAAAATTAAATAAATTAGATAACAGAAGTAAACTAGAAATAAAACTTTAAACTGAATGCTCTGTTTGAGTCAGGAAAGTTTAATTGTGACATTACTGTCCCCTTAAAGTAAAAATGTGTATAAATGCATAGAATATATTAGCAAGTAATCACTGCATTGCAAAGTATGGATACAAAAATAATGTTTGAAAACACCACAAAATCCCTTGTTCAGCACAATTTACAAGGTTTAGCAAATCAAGAGAAGTTCATGGATGCACTCCTTAAAATGCCTGGGGAAATGTTACACTTATTGGGGCCAGTTAGGAACGATGTTAGTGAACTTATGCTCTGCTTTAACCAATGACTGCACAGAATGTTGCCGGGTAGAATACATTTTACTATAATTAAGACACTCCACAAGGTATTTTATAGCAAAAGCAGGATACTTAAATATGAATACTCACAGGTGTTTAATTTTACAATCCAACAATTTATGATTGATTCATTTCATATCCATTTAAAGGGGATAATGCAGATAATGAACAATATGGAATAAATAAAACATAGCTTATGTTCCCTTTAAATACATTTTAGCTGTCATATTGTGTAATTATTCTCCAGCTGATGACTGAGTATGTATATATGCAGACTTGATTTGCTGTCTGCCATAATATACTTACTCAAAAAACTCTTAAATGGAGGGTTTAGGGTTAAAATTAGCTGCCATTTTCCCTATATTTTTCCTGTCCCCAGGATTTAAGTATTATTATTGATTCTGAATCAAAGCAGACATAGACGTATAGCTGGTATCTGTAAATAGCAAAAGCTTAATCAGCCCTAGGTACAAGAAATAGCCATGGGGAGTGATATAAAATACATTTCCAGTGTATCCTCAATAATTAAACCATTAAACGGTCTTTAACTATCTCCTGCTTTTAGAAAAAGTTGTGCTTGTACGACGCTCCCTAGAAAGGCCAAAAAGCAAGTTCTGTAACCTGCAAATGCTGAAAATCAAGCAGTGTAAATAATTTGCAGCACTTTAGAACTGGGTTACAGATTTTGCCTTTTTACACAGAAGCAATTATTATGTCCCTTTAAGTGAATGTTGACTTTGACACAAATGACAATTAAGAACAAGTGGTTTGTGGGACAGTATCTAAGGCAAATAAATACAAGGGAATTAGAATTTCTTCTCTCAGTGTGTGATGCAATGCAAATCACACATAATATATTTATATACACAATGTAAATAACATTAAAGATAAAATTGTACATCTGCAAATTACAAAATCAGTGCAGTTAAAAGGGGAGATGAGAGAGACTGAACAGAAACGGGCTCTAGGGACAGAGAGAACTAAGACACAGTATTTATTATTCAAATTTAGACCAATCCAGCATTTATCAGATCCAAAATAGCTAGAGTTAACCCTACAGATTCCCGAGAGGGTTGCAGAGCAATCTCTCTGGCATCTAAGGGGTTAAAGCTAACATGAAGACTTTTCTGAAGAATGCCAAATGCGAAAAAAAGAGAATAACACAGAAGGTTTTGGGTGAAACAGGGAGACAAAGCTTTTAGGAAAGCAAAAGGGGGGAACCATTTAACAGAACCCCTAGCTGTCATCTAGTTAAACGTTAACTTGCACAATAAGTCTGCTACACATTTTAATGCAGATTGGTGCCCTTGGTCGTGGTTTTGCACTCCGTACGTGCCCTGAAGACAGCCTGACGCCATATCTGGTGCTGATTAGCCAGATAACATGACAATGTCTCCTCTCTAGCTATCAGTTACATAGAATCAGCAAAGTCACGTTTTTCATGGGGTTCCTGGTACCAACTGGATCACAGAAAATGATTCTGTTTAAAACAGCTGTTCTCATTGGACACATTAGTGCAATATTATCCCAGTTGTCCATCTGGATGATTTATTTCCCTATTACTCTTAGATAGTCAATTACTCTTATATAATGTTACAAGTTCTTTTGCACCCAAGTGGAGTGTCACTTTACCAAAATATTTGGTCATAAGCACCACCGAGTTAAGGGATCAAAGCTCAAACCACCAAAACAATCTGGTGGCTTCCGTTTTTAAATCCAGAACTGATATATGCTAGACATAGCACAGACGTCCCAGGGACTCTAGAGTTGAGCACCGCTGAAAGTAGCGACCGGCAAACATAGTAAGGAACAGAAATCCGACTGGTCCTGAAACGCATGGGACAAGGACGACATATTGATTCTCCTGGTCTGGTGGCTCACAGGCTTGTAGCACGGTGAAACCTCACACCTATGGAGCAGAGCCAGAGTTTATTAATAATACACAGCAAGGCATACAATGCATAGCACAAGGCACAGATATAACGATGTTCTTACTTTACAACCCGCTGAAGGATTTTACGCTCATCTTGGTCCAAGCAAAGGGGGAAGGTGCCTCCATGTTGTGCAATTATCTGAGCTTTGTCCACTTTAATTTGTGAAATGCTGATCTGCCAAATGGAAAAGAAAAAGAGTGTAATAGCAGGTAACCCATTAAAGGGACAGTCTAGGCCAAAAAAAACTTTTATGATTCAGATAGAGCATGTAATTTTAAACAATTTTCCAATTTACTTTTATCACCAATTTTGCTTTGTTCTCTTGGTATTCTTAGTTGAAAGCTTAATCTAGGAGGGTTATATGCTAATTTCTTAGAACTTGAAGGCCACCTCTTTTCAGAATGCATTTTAACAGTTTTCACCACTAGAGAGTGTTAGTTCATGTATTTTATATAGATAGCACTGTGCTCATGCACATGAATATATCTGGGAGCAGGCACTGATTGGCTAGACTGCAAGTCTGTCAAAATAACTGAAATAAAGGGGCAGTTTGCAGAGGCTTAGATACCAGATAATCACAGAGGTTAAAAGTATATTAATATAACTGTGTTGGTTATGCAAAACTGGGGAATGGGTAATAAATGGATTATCTATCTTTTAAAACAATAAAAATTCTGGTGTAGACTATCCCTTTAAATAATTTATTTATTTTATTGTAGAGGGGTCACATGTAAGCCTATAGGAAAAAAAAAACATGCTGAGTAGGGGACAAATCATGTTATGTAGAGGGGTCACATGTAAGCCTATAGGAAAAAAAACATGCTTAGTAGGGGACAAATCATGGTATGTAGAGGGGTCACATGTAAGCCTATAGGAAAAAAAACATGTTGAGTAGGGGACAAATCATGTCTTGTAGAGGGGTCACATGAAAGTCTATGGGGACAAATCATGTCTTGTAGAGGGGTCACATGACAGTCTATGGGGACAAATCATGTCTTGTAGAGGGGTCACATGACAGTCTATGGGGACAAATCATGTCTTGTAGAGGGGTCACATGACAGTCTATGGGGACAAATCATGCCATGAAGAGGGGTCACATGATGGTCTATGGGGACAAATCATGTTTTGTAGAGGGATTTAATTACAGTCTATGGGGACAAATCATGTTATTTAGAGGGGTCACATGAAAGTTTTTGGGGACAAACCATGTTATGTAGAGGGGTCCCATGAAAGTCTATGGGGACAAATCATGTTATGTAGAGGGGTCACATGAAAGTCTATGGGGACAAATCATGTTATGTAGAGGGGTCACATGACAGTCTATGGGGACAAATCATGTCTTGTAGAGGGGTCACATGACAGTCTATGGGGACAAATCATGTTATGTAGAGGGGTCCCATGAAAGTCTATGGGGACAAATCATGTTATGTAGAGGGGTCACATGACAGACTATGGGGACAAACCATGTTATGTAGAGGGGTCCCATGAAAGTCTATGGGGACAAATCATGTTATGTAGAGGGGTCACATGACAGTATATGGGGACAAATCATGTTATGTAGAGGGGTCACATGAGAGTCTATGGGGACAAATCATGTCTTATAGTGGGGTCACATGACAGCCTAAGGGGACAAATCCGGTCTTGTAGAGGGGTCAAAGTCTCTGGGGACAAATCATGTTATATAGAGGGGTCAAATAAAAGTCTATGGGGACAAATCATGTAATATAGAGGGATCAAATAAAAGTATATGGTGACAAAGCCTGGTTGTAGAGGGGTCATATGAAAATCAATGGGGACAAATCATGTTATATAGAGGGATCAAATAAAAAATTATGGGGACAAATCATGTCATGTAGAGAGGTCACATAATAGTCTGTGGGGGCAAATCATGTTATTTAGAGGGGTCACATGAAAGTCTATGGGGGCAAATCATGTTTTGTAGAGGGGTCATGTGAAAGTCTATGGGGACAAATCCTGTCTTGTAGAGGGGTCACATGAAAGTCTATGGGGGCAAATTCTGTCTTGTAGAGGAGTCACATGAAAGTCTATGGGGACAAATCCTGTCTTGTAGAGGGGTCACATGAAAGTCTATGGGGACAAATCCTGTCTTGTAGAGGGGTCACATGAAAGTCTATGGGGACAAATCACGTCTTGTAAAGGGGTCACATGAAAGTCTATGGGGACAAATCACGTCTTGTAGAGGGGTCACATGAAAGTCTATGGGGACAAATCACGTCTTGTAGAGGGGTCACATGAAAGTCTATGGGGACAAATCAAGTCTTGTAGAGGGGTCACATGAAAGTCTATGGGGACAAATCACGTCTTGTAGAGGGGTCACATGAAAGTCTATGGGGACAAATCACGTCTTGTAGAGGGGTCACATGAAAGTCTATGGGGACAAATCACGTCTTGTAGAGGGGTAACATGAAAGTCTATGGGGACAAATCATGTCTTCTAGAGGGGTCACATGACAGTCTATGGGGACAGATCACGTCATCTAGAGGGGTCACATGACAGTCTATAGTGACAAATCATCTTATGTTGAGGGTTATCACATTAGGTTAACAAACCTGATTAAAGTTCTTCTTTGTCTTTGAGTTCTGGCGTTTCACCACCTCCCTCACCGTGAGATTTAAGCATTCCATTTTGGCATCTGAAGAATGAGACAATAGTAAGTAGCCGGCACATCACATACAATAGACCTTCATTTTAACAAAAATGATTAGAGCTATACAGTATAGGGCGGTTACATTTTGTGAAAAAAAAAAATGGAGAAAACGATTTACTTTAACATGAGGAATTAAATGAATCAATGTTAATGGATAATTGTTCATGGGAGAATAATATATTGCTATAGTTACTGTCGCACATACACCGGAGAGCTGCAGGTGTTACTATCAGGTTTTGAAACATGTATGAGAGACTGGTGCTAGTTCACATGGCCTACTGGTGTATGCTCAGTGCACAATCATGTGATCCTGTAATAATGGTTTATGGGAGCTTTTTGGAATTTAAAAACCACACTATACATTTCAGACTTACTCTTATGCCCCTTTAAAAGAACTAAACAATGTATCGGTTCTAGAAAGTAAATCCAGAGGACACCTACTCAGCTCCTCGTAGGTCTTGCAGGCTTTCCTGAAGCTCACAGAGGTGCAAACCTTTTCACCGTTGCTCCAGCGGCTGCGGCCAGATATGCTCGACTGGTGGGAACAAAAAGAAACATAAAAGATGAATAAAATATCTCAGTGATATGATTCCCTATGGTCACTTCACTTTGTAGCAATAAAATCCATTTCAAGAGGATCCTACCTCACTTCCCCAGAGTACATGAGGTTATTTTACTTTGGTAGACAGTGAGGATTTGACCTGTTCTAAAGTTTAAAAGTAAACACTTTGTAATATAAAATGCTACATTATACATAGTAACACAACTTTGCAATATCCTTTAATTATTTATTTTGCACAGGGAAAGATTCATAACCCTAACTTTCCAATGTGTCTGTCGCCTATTTGCAGTTTGCTATCTTATCACATCTGCTGAAATGCAGAGTTTAGGATAGCGGCAAGTCTTTAGTCCCAGACTAAAAACCAGATTAGCTCCTACAAATAAGACAAGCGGTGGGCGGAGTTTGTCCATTGAAAAACACTTGCAGTAAAGAAGGTGTTAATCTGTTCTAATAATTTTCAGACTCAGCTGATATGTTTATCTGTTGGAAGACTGTAAAAAGGGTTTACTGCACTTAAACCCTTACCATAACCTTAACCTTAGCCTAAAATTTAGCCTGAAACTAACTGACCCATAAATGTAGTCTTAAACCTTAGTCTAGCCCTAAACACAACCCTAGTGCTAACCTGACCCCTAACCCTAAACACAACCCTAGTGCTAACCTGACACCTAACCCTAAACACAACCCTAGTGCTAACCTGACACCTAACCCTAACCTGACCCCTAACCCTAAACACAACCCTAGTGCTAACCTGACCCCTAACCCTAAACACAACCCTAGTGCTAACCTGACCCCTAACCATAAACACAACCCTAGTGCTAACCTGACACCTAACCCTAAACACAACCCTAATGCTAACCTGACCCCTAACCCTAAACACAACCCTAGTGCTAACCTGACACCTAACCCTAAACACAACCCTAGTGCTAACCTGACACCTAACCTGACCCCTAACCCTAAACACAACCCTAGTGCTAACCTGACAGCTAACCCTAAACACAACCCTAGTGCTAACCTGACACCTAACCCTAACCTGACCCCTAAACACAACCCTAGTGCTAACCTGACCCCTGACCCCTAACCCTAAACACAACCCTAGTGCTAACCTGACCTAAACACAACCCTAGTGCTAACCTGACCCCTAACCCTAAACACAACCCTAGTGCTAACCTGACCCCTAACCCTAAACACAACCCTAGTGCTCACCTGACCCCTAACTCTAACCCTAAACACAACCCTAGTGCTAACCTGACCCCTAACCCTAAACACAACCCTAGTGCTAACCTGACCCCTAAACACAACCCCAGTGCTAACCTGACCCCTAAACACAACCCCAGTGCTAACCTGACCCCTAACCATAAACACAACCCCAGTGCTAACCTGACCCCTAACCCTAAACACAACCCTAGTGCTAACCTGACCTCTAACCCTAAACACAACCCTAGTGCTAACCTGACCCCTAAACACAACCCCAGTGCCAACCTGACCCCTAACCCTAAACAAAACCCAAGTGCTAACCTGACACCTAACCCTAAAAACAACCCTAGTGATAACCTGACCTAAACACAACCCTAGTGCTAACCTGACACCTAACCCTAAACACAACCCTAGTGATAACCTGACCCCTAACCCTAAACACAACCCTAGTGCTAACCTGACCCCTAACCCTAAACACAACCCTAGTGCTAACCTGACCCCTAACCCTAAACACAACCCTAGTGCTTACCTGACCCCTAACCCTAAAAACAACCCTAGTGCTAACCTGACCCCTAACCCTAACCTGACCCCTAAACCTAATCTTAAAGACACAGTAAAGTCACATGGGTTGGACAGTGAATGGAATTTTAAACAACTTTCCAATCCAATATTATAAATTTTTCATTGTTGAATAATAAATCTTGGTAGGCTGATAGAAGGAGCGTGCACGTGTCTTTAGCCACCTTGTAGCACTGTGTGCAACAATATTTATAGCAATATTATACATAGTTGCAAACACTGTTTCTCTAGAATGCTAAACACACGTGCACACTCCTGAGCTTCTATCAGCCTACCAAAATTTATTATATAACAATGATTACCAAAAGAACAAAACATATTTGATATTACAAATAAATGGGAAAGTCTTTTTAAAAAACTGTATGCTCTATTCAAATCCTGAATCTTTAAAAGAACATGAAACCCAGAATAATTCCCTCATGATTCAGATACAATTTTCAACAACTTTCCAATTTACTTCTATTTTATAATTTGCTTAGTTCTTGTTCAAAAGTATACCTAGGTAGGCTCAGGAGGTGGGAGCTAGCTGCTGATTGGTGGCTGCACATGTATAACTCGTGTCATTGCCTGTCCAATGAATTCAGCTAGCTCCCAGTATTGGATTGCTGCTCCTTCAATAAAGGATACCAAGAGAATGATGCAACATTGACAACAGAAGTAAATTGGAAAGCTGTTTAGAAATGTATAATCTATCTGAATCATGAAAGGAAAATTTTGGGTTTCATGTCCCTTTAAATCTGAACCCTAACATTTAACCAACCACTAACCTTAACACTGATCTCCAAACTAGCTCGAACCCAGGCACTGATCTTACACCTACCTACTTATATTTAGCCCTAACCTTTAGCTCTAACCCTAACCTTTAGCTCTAATCCTAACCTTTAGCTCTAACCCTAACCTTACCTCTAACTCTAACCTTACCTCTAACACTAACCTTAGCTCTAACCCTAACCTTACCTCTAACCCTAACCCTAATCTTACCTCTAACCCAAACCTTACCTCTAACCCTAAACTTTATCTCTAACCCCAAACTTACCTCTAACCCTAAACTTACCTCTAACCCTTACCTTTATCTCTAACCTTACCTCTAACCCTAACCTAACTTCTAACCCTAACCTTACCTCTAACCCTAACCTTACCTCTAACCCTAACCTTTATCTCTAACCTTACCTCTAACCCTAAACTTACCTCTATCCCTAACCTTTATCTCTAACCCTAACCTTACTTCTAACCCTAACCTAACTTCTAACCCTAACCTTACCTCTAACCCTAACCCTAACCTTACCTCTATCCCTAACCTTTATCTCTAACCCTAACCTTACCTCTAACCCTAACCTTACCTCTAACCCTAACCTTACCTCTAACCCTAACCTTTACCTCTAACCCTAACCTTAACTCTAACCCTAACCTTTAGCTCTAACCCTAACCTTACCTCTAACCCTAACCTTACCTCTAACCCTAACCTTACCTCTAACTCTAACCCTAACCTTACCTCTAACCCTAACCTTTAGCTCTAACCCTAACCTTACCTCTAACCCTAACCTTAGCTCTAACCCTAACCTTAGCAATAACCCTAACCTTAGCAATAACCCTAACCTTACCTCTAACCCTAACCTTACCTCTAACCCTAACCTTTATCTCTAACCCTAACCTTACCTCTAACCCTAACCTAACTTCTAACCCTAACCTTACCTATAACCCTAACCTTACCTCTAACCCTAACCTTACCTCTATCCCTAACCTTTATCTCTAACCCTAACCTTACCTCGAACCCTAACCTTACCTCGAACCCTAACCTTACCTCTATCCCTAACCTTTATCTCTAACCCTAACCTTACCTCTAACCCTAACCTTACCTCTAACCCTAACCTTTATATCTAACCCTAACCTTAACTCTAACCCTAACCTTACCTCAAACCCTAACCTTACCTCAAACCCTAACCTTACCTCTAACCCTAACCTTACCTCTAACCCTAACCTTACCTCTAACCCTAACCTTACCTCTATCCCTAACCTTTATCTCTAACCCTAACCTTACCTCTAACCCTAACCTTACCTCTAACCCTAACCTTACCTCTAACCCTAACCTTACCTCTAACCCTAACCTTACCTCT
The DNA here is from genome assembly GCF_027579735.1 of Bombina bombina. Taxonomy (NCBI): domain Eukaryota; kingdom Metazoa; phylum Chordata; class Amphibia; order Anura; family Bombinatoridae; genus Bombina; species Bombina bombina. The sequence goes on from NC_069499.1 coordinate 1,571,663,939, forward strand.
ATCCCTAACCTTTATCTCTAACCCTAACCTTACCTCTAACCCTAACCTTAGCAATAACCCTAACCTTACCTCTAACTCTAACCCTAACCTTACCTCTAACCCTAACCTTACCTCTAACTCTAACCCTAACCTTACCTCTAACCCTAACGTTTAGCTCTAACCCTAACCTTAGCAATAACCCTAACCTTAGCAATAACCCTAACCTTACCTCTAACCCTAACCTTACCTCTAACCCTAACCTTACCTCTAACCCTAACCTTTATCTCTAACACTAACCTTAGCAATAACCCTAACCTTACCTCTAACCCTAACCTTTATCTCTAACACTAACCTTAGCAATAACCCTAACCTTACCTCTAACCCTAACCTTACCTCTAACCCTAACCTTTATCTCTAACACTAACCTTAGCAATAACCCTAACCTTACCTCTAACTTTAACCTTTAGCTCTAACCTATCTAACTCTAACCTTACCTCTAACCCTGACCTTACCTCTAACCCTAACCTTACATCTAAATCTAACCTTACCTCTAACCCTAACCTTACATCTAACCCTAACCTTACCTCTAACCCTAACCTTACATCTAACCCTAATCTTACCTCTAGCCCTAACCTTTATCTCTAACCCTAACCTTTATCTCTAACCCTAACCTTAGTTCTAACCCTCATTTTCATTTTATTTCTCTTTGACTGTTTTCAAGTTCTCTTTTATTATTAACTTTTTTTCTGTAAGGGTTTGAAATCGATTTTGTGATACCGTGTTCTTCGCAGTAAAACAGATGCCATTTCATTGATTATAAAAGAGTTTCATTCACAGGAACAAATCTTTATGAACTCTGCAATGTTGAAGTGTTTTTTGTTCAGCGAGATTTCTGTTTCAGGTTATATTGAATCAAAGCCATTGAGTTACCCACATTTGATTATATTTATAATTAATTTAGTTCAATTATAATAAATATTTCATGGCCATATTTTGTGCTACATTATTTATGTTTGTGCCATTACTGACAGTGAACCCAAGATCTTTTGGGCCGCACAAACCGCTGGCAGCTGATTGTCATTATTTATGTGTAGAGCACCAACAGATCCTGCAGCGCTAAGCTTACCTTACTATAGACAATCTGTAGTGTAAATGGGATGGCTTCTCTGTCTCCATCAATACCGAGTCTCTTAGATCCAGGACCTATGGGGAGAAAGAGCTGAATGTCAGATCTGATGCGTATGTCAGGTGGTGACAAAATAATGAGTTAAAGGGAAAGTCAATTCAAAATTAAACTTTCATGATTCTGATAGGGCATGCAATTTTAAGCAACCTTCTAATTTAATTGTATCATCAAACTGTCTTTGTTCTCTTGGTATTCATTGTTGAAAGCTAAACCTAGGTGGGCTCATATGCTAATTTCTAAGTCCTTAAAGGCTGCCTCTTATCTCAGTGCATTTGAAAGTTTTTCACAGCTAGATAGCGCTAGTTCATTGATAACACTGTGTTCAATCCTGTGGAATTATTTAGTCAGCACTGATTGGCTAAAATACAAGTCTGTCAAAAGAGCTGTAATAAGGGGGCAATCTGTAGAGGCTTAGATACAAGGTTATCACAGAGGTAAAAAGTATATTAATATAACAGTACTGGATATGCAAAACTGGGGAATGGGTACTAAATGGATTATCTATCTTTTTAAACAATAAACATTTTCAAGTATATTGTCCCTTTAATGGGTTACACTTACTGATCTAATATATATTTAGTAAAAGATGTCTAATGTAATTTTTTTTCATTAGAATGTTTCCTGGCCCTTTTTTAGCACACAACTAAAACTTCTACAAAGTATAGATGCTCTAATCACTGTGCACAGAACATATTAACCAATCACTGTGCACAGAACATATTAACCAATCACTGTGCACAGAACATATTAACCAATCAGTGAGGGTCAGTATGCTACAGGAGCTAACATGTGCCACTAATAAAATGTTAAAGGGACAGTGAACTCCAACATTTTTATTGTTTAAAAGTATAGATAATGCCTTTATTACCCATTCCCCAGTTTTGCATAACCAACACAGTTATATTAATATACTTTTAACATCTGTGATTACCTTGTATCTAAGGCTCTTTTGGAAGCCCCCGATCAAACGGCTATTCAGCCCTTTCATGACCAATTTGATTTGTCTACATTGGAAAAACGATCACGAGATTTCAATGATGAGATGGGGTCAGGGGGGGGGGCGAGCCTACAATGCTGTGCACGCCCACCAGGTGCCGATCCCATTCTGGAAGCGCCATTAAAGCCCAGTGCAGTTAGGATGGCATGGAACGTCCTAACATCAGTAAAAGGTTAATTATTATCTATTGACTTGCATTTTAGCCAATTAGCGCAGTGTCAGCCAAAACCTCTCGGGAGAGAGCACAATGTTATCTATATAGCTCACATGAACTAGCACTCCCCTGTTGTGAAAAGCAAATAAAAGCATGTGATAAGAGGCTGTATGTAGTGGCTTAGAAACAGGCAGACATTTAGAGGTTTAAAGGGACATGAAACCTAAACATTTTCTTTTGTGATTCAGATAGAGAATACAATTTTAAACAACATTCCCAATTACTTCTATTATCTAATTTGCTTCATTCTTTAGATATAATTTGTTTAGAAAAAAGCAATGCACATAGGTGAGCCAATCACATGAGGCATCTATGTGCAGCCACCAATCAGCTACTTAGCCTATCTAGATATGCTTTTCAGCAAAGAATACCAAGAGAATGAAGCACATTAGAAAGTTGTTGTAAAATTGTATTCTCTATCTGAATCATGAAATAATTTTTTGGGTTTACTGTCCCTTTAAATGTTATAAAGTATATTAATATAACAATGTTGGTTGTGCAAAGCTGGGGAATGGGTAGTAAAGCTGTTATCTATCTTTTTAAACAATAACAATTTTGGTGTTGACTGTCCCTTTAAAAAAATGTTTGCATTGCAGAGTGTCTTGCAATAATATGCGGGGTCTGTAAAGCCCCTTTCGAAGTTTGTTCTATGGGATAATACATATACATCTTAAAGGGATGGTCCCCGTCATAATGAAACTTCATGATTCAAATCGAGCGTGCAATTTTATACATCTTTTCAATTTACTTTATTTTATTTGCTTAGTTCTTTTGGCATCCTTTGTTGAAAACCATACCTAGGTAGGCTCAGGAGCAGCAATGCCCTATTGGGAGCTAGATACTGATTGGTCGCTGCACATGTATGTCTCTTGCCATTGCTGTTCCTTCAACAAAGGATATCAAGAGAATGATAGAAATATGATATATAAGTAAATTGGAAACTCACTGGGAAAGTTCACTAATTTTTCTGTGCTCACCAATCCCTATGTCAGTCTTTGTGGCTGATTCTCTATAGAATGGAGAGATGAGTGAGCTTTAATGAATCAGCTGCATAGAATAATGCAAGGGCTGGTGACATTGTGCTGCTATCCAGGGGCATTGAACAGCTCTCATGACAGGAAGCAGCTACTGAAGGACACCAGATAAACATCTGCACAATTACATTCATCTCAAGTATGTTACCAGCCTTAAAGGGATCTTCATGATTCAGACACAGTGCACCCCTTTGTCTTGTGCATGTGATGAGCACTATGTGGTAGCAGAGTCTGTAACAATGTTATACACAAGCTGACATAGTGCACCCCTTTGTCTTGTGCATGTGATGAGCACCATGTGGTAGCAGAGTCTGTAACAATGTTATACACAAGCTGACATAGTGCACCCCTTTGTCTTGTGCATGTGATGATCACTATGTGGTAGCAGAGTCTGTAACAATGTTATACACGTGCTGACATAGTGCACCCCTTTGCCTTGTGCATGTGATGATCACTATGTGGTAGCAGAGTCTATAACAATGTTATACACGTGCTGACATAGTGCACCCCTTTGTCTTGTGCATGTGATGATCACTATGTGGTAGCAGAGTCTGTAACAATGTTATACACGTGCTGACATAGTGCACCCCTTTGTCTTGTGCATGTGATGAGCACTATGTGGTAGCAGAGTCTGTAACAATGTTATACACAAGCTGACATAGTGCACCCCTTTGTCTTGTGCATGTGATGAGCACTATGTGGTAGCAGATTCTGTAACAATGTTATACACAAGCTGACATAGTGCACCCCCTTGTCTTGTGCATGTGATGATCACTATGTGGTAGCAGAGTCTGTAACAATGTTATACACGTGCTGACATAGTGCACCCCTTTGTCTTGTGCATGTGATGAGCACTATGTGGTAGCAGAGTCTGTAACAATGTTATACACGTGCTGACATAGTGCACCCCTTTTTCTTGTGCATGTGATGAGCACTATGTGGTAGCAGAGTCTGTAACAATGTTATACACATGCTGACATAGTGCACCCCTTTGTCTTGTGCATGTGATGAGCACTATGTGGTAGCAGAGTCTGTAACAATGTTATACACGTGCTGACATAGTGCACCCCTTTGTCTTGTGCATGTGATGATCACTATGTGGTAGCAGAGTCTGTAACAATGTTATACACGTGCTGACATAGTGCACACCCTTGTCTTGTGCATGTGATGATCACTATGTGGTAGCAGAGTCTGTAACAATGTTATACACGTGCTGACATAGTGCACACCCTTGTCTTGTGCATGTGATGAGCACTATTTGGTAGCAGAGTCTGTAACAATGTTATACACGTGCTGACATAGTGCACCCCTTTGTCTTGTGCATGTGATGAGCACTATTTGGTAGCAGAGTCTGTAACAATGTTATACACGTGCTGACATAGTGCACCCCCTTGTCTTGTGCATGTGATGAGCACTATGTGGTAGCAGAGTCTGTAACAATGTTATACACGTGCTGACATAGTGCACCCCCTTGTCTTGTGCATGTGATGAGCACTATTTGGTAGCAGAGTCTGTAACAATGTTATACACGTGCTGACATAGTGCACCCCCTTGTCTTGTGCATGTGATGAGCACTATGTGGTAGCAGAGTCTGTAACAATGTTATACACGTGCTGACATAGTGCACCCCCTTGTCTTGTGCATGTGATGAGCACTATGTGGTAGCAGAGTCTGTAACAATGTTATACACATGCTGACATAGTGCACCCCTTTGTCTTGTGCATGTGATGAGCACTATGTGGTAGCAGAGTCTGTAACAATGTTATACACAAGCTGACATAGTGCACCCCCTTGTCTTGTGCATGTGATGAGCACTATGTGGTAGCAGAGTCTGTAACAATGTTATACACAAGCTGACATAGTGCACCCCTTTGTCTTGTGCATGTGATGAGCACTATTTGGTAGTAGAGTCTGTAACAATGTTATACACGTGCTGACATAGTGCACCCCTTTGTCTTGTGCATGTTATGAGCACTATGTGGTAGCAGAGTCTGTAACAATGTTATACACAAGCTGACATAGTGCACCCCTTTGTCTTGTGCATGTTATGAGCACTATGTGGTAGCAGAGTCTGTAACAATGTTATACACGTGCTGACATAGTGCACCCCTTTGTCTTGTGCATGTGATGAGCACTCTGTGGTAGCAGAGTCTGTAACAATATTTTACACTTTCTTTCATGACTAAGACAGAGCGTACAATTTAAAAAAAGTTTCCAATTTACTTCTATAATCACATTTACTTGAGTCTCTAGGTAAACTTTGTTAAAATGCAGGTAGGTACACTCAGGAGGGTGCACATGTCTGGATCACTATATGGCAGAAGCTTTGCACGAATACTTTAGATGACAGCAGTCTTTCATGTCATGTAGTGCTCCAGACATGTGCACGCTACCTACTTAAGTATGCTCTTCAACTAAGAACATCGTTAGAATGAAATAAGTAAACTGGAATCTGAATCACAAAACAAAAATGTAAGACACATGCACACATCCTCAGCCTATCTGAGTATGCTCTCACGCAAAGGTTTAATAAAGGAGAACAACAGAAAAGGGTACACTTTATGCCAATCATGAACATTTAAAGGTACGCTAAAGTCCAAATTAAATTTCATGAATCAGATAGATATGTATCAAATCATGCACACTCTTTTTTTATACGCACACTCTTTTATACGCACACTCTTTTATACACACTCTCTTTTATACGCACACTCTTTTATAAGCACACTCTTTTATACGCACACTCTTTTATACGCACACTCTTTTATACACACTCTCTTTTATACGCACACTCTTTTATAAGCACACTCTTTTATACGCACACTCTTTTATACGCACTCTCTTTTATACGCACACTTTCTTTTATATGCACTCTCTTTTATACGCACACTTTCTTTTATATGCACTCTTTTTTATACACACACTCTTTTATACGCACACACTCTTTTATGCGCACACTCTCTTTTATACGCACACACTCTTTTATGCGCACACTCTTTTTTATACGCACACTCTTTTTTATACGCAAACTCTTTTTTATACGCACACACTTTTATACGCACACTCTCTTTTATGCGCTCACTCTCTTTTATACGCACACTCTTTTATACGCACACTCTCTCTTTTCTACGCACACTCTCTCTTTTCTACGCACTGTCTTTTATACGCACACTCTCTTTTATACGCACACTCTCTTTTATACGCACACTCTCTCTTTTATACGCACTCTTTTATACGCACACTCTCTCTTTTATACGCACACTCTCTCTTTTATACGCACACTCTCTCTTTTATACGCACACTCTTTTATACGCACACTCTTTTATACGCACACTCTTTTATACGCACACTCTTTATTAATGCACACTCTTTTATATGCACTCTTTTATATGCACACTCTTTTATATGCACACTCTTTATTAATGCACTCTTTTATATGCAGACTCTTTATTAATGTACACTCTTTTATACGCACACTCTTTATTAATGCACACTCTTTTATACGCACACTCTTTATTAATGCACATTGCACACCATTTTATACACACTCTTTATTAATGCACACTCTTTTATACGCACACTCTTTTTTATACGCACACTCTTTTTTTATACGCACACACTTTTATACGCACACTCTCTTTTATGCGCTCACTCTCTTTTATACGCACACTCTTTTATACGCACACTCTTTTATACGCACACTCTTTTATACGCACACTCTTTTATACGCATACTCTTTTATACGCATACTCTTTATTAATGCACACTCTTTTATATGCACTCTTTTATATGCACACTCTTTTATATGCACACTCTTTATTAATGCACTCTTTTATATGCAGACTCTTTTATATGCAGACTCTTTATTAATGTACACTCTTTTATATGCACACTCTTTATTAATGCACACTCTTTTATACACACACTCTTTATTAATGCACACTCTTTTATATGCATACTCTTTGTTAATGCACATTGCACACCATTTTATACACACTCTTTATTAATGCACACTCTTTTATACGCACACTCTTTATTAATGCACACTCTTTTATACGCACACTCTTTATTAATGCACATTGCACACCATTTTATACACACTCTTTATTAATGCACACTCTTTTATACGCACACTCTTTTTTATACGCACACTCTTTTTTTATACGCACACACTTTTATACGCACACTCTCTTTTATGCGCTCACTCTCTTTTATACGCACACTCTTTTATACGCACACTCTTTTATACGCACACTCTTTTATACGCACACTCTTTTATACGCATACTCTTTTATACGCATACTCTTTATTAATGCACACTCTTTTATATGCACTCTTTTATATGCACACTCTTTTATATGCACACTCTTTATTAATGCACTCTTTTATATGCAGACTCTTTTATATGCAGACTCTTTATTAATGTACACTCTTTTATATGCACACTCTTTATTAATGCACACTCTTTTATACACACACTCTTTATTAATGCACACTCTTTTATATGCATACTCTTTGTTAATGCACATTGCACACCATTTTATACACACTCTTTATTAATGCACACTCTTTTATACGCACACTCTTTATTAATGCACACTCTTTTATACACACACTCTTTATTAATGCACACTCTTTTATATGCATACTCTTTGTTAATGCACACTCTTTTATACGCACACTCTTTATTAATGCACACTCTTTATTAATGCACACTCTTTTATACACAAACTCTTTATTAATGCACACTCTTTTATATGCACACTCTTTATTAATGCACACTCTTTATTAATGCACACTCTTTTTATGCGCACACTCTTTTATACGAACACTCTTTTTATACGAACACTCTTTTTATACGAACACTCTTTTTATACGAACACTCTTTTTATACGAACACTCTTTTTATACGCACACTCTCTCTTTTATACGCACACTCTCTCTTTTATACACACACTCTTTTTATTCACACACACTCTTTTTATTCACACACACTCTTTTTATACACACACTTTTATTTGCACTCTTTTTATACACACACACATTTTTATATGCACTCTTTTTTATACACACACACTTTTATATGCACTCGTTTTATACACACACACTTTTATATGCACTCGTTTTATACACGCACACATTTTTATATGCACACTTTTTGAGGCTTGGATTTTTTTGTCCTTTTAAAGGGCCAAACACAAAAACACATCTCACGTATAATACGTCAGCACCCACGTACCTGAAGCTTTGATCGCCCTCATATTTGCAGAATGTCCCAGCTCCAGAGACTGGATAAAGACTTCAGTTTCCTTCCTTCCATCATCGAATGTGATCTAGACAAGACAATAGAATCTTGATAATTGCGTAACATTATATAGAAAACAAACATATACAAATCTCCATAACCCCCAGCCAGCCTACTTCCTGTGCACTAGACATTGCTGGCTCATCTGCTTCTTAAAAAAAAAATCTTCATATAGGGTAATCATTTAACCCCTACACTGCCAGAGAGAGCTTCAACAAATATTAGTGCTATGTGTTGCATGCCTGTTACAGCAAATGGTCTAAATGACATTCTCTCAAACACGGTTGCCAGGTGTCCAGTATTCAGTCCAGTATTTTAATGGGCTGTCCAGTAAAAGCTTCACACAAAAAATACTGGACACCTAAAGTGTTAAATAAAAAAGGCCTCATATTCCTCAATGCATTAAAAATATGGGGCAGAAAGAAATCAGGGGCAATCAAGGGGTGGAGTCAAATCTATACTGTTTACATGTGCTACTGGCAACCAGAGGTTATTGATGTGTATGTTACTGGCAGCCAGGGGGTTAATGACTGCTTAGTAGTGAAAAATATACATGGTAGGATCAAGAGTGGGATCTAAGGTAGAGCCTTGCTGGGGTGGGGGGGGGGCATTGTGTGATTTCCACAGACCACTATGCCCAGTTAGGTACAGGTTTTTTTTATGGAGGACAGCTAGTAAGCAAACCCCAAACCATACATCAGTGACACCCCCTCTTGTGTTAGTACCTTTCTCTAGCAAGAAACCTCAATAGTAAAGCAGCCTAAATGTAATAAAGTGCTACTTTATAGAGACATAGATCAGCATCCCAGCAGTGGTGATTACAGTCTGTTTCACGGTAATAAAAAAGCACTAAGCAGTTGCCCTACAAGGGGGAGGAGCCTCTGAATGGCGCTCCAGTCTGCAGCCAGACACCTTTGGCCTGATGGCATAAAACTTCTATGCTAATGAACAGACTAGATAACAGAGAGTCAGATTTGCTCATGCACAGAATTGACAGAATAAAAACTTCCTCTGGGGGCAGGTGCTACACTGAGAAGTGAAAGTAAGTTATTTGCTCTTTTTTACACAATCTTTTTCTTTTTATATTTACTTTGATAGACATTTGTTTTTTTTTTTTACCAAAGGATCAGTGTGTAATATCCCTTTAGCTAGTAACACAGTACTATAATCAGGGCTGTGCAAACTCCAGAAACCCGGTTGTCATAGCTACTAAAAGTGGTATTTCTTGCTCCTAAGGTTTTAGTTTATTTTACCTATATCTCTATATAAAGCACTTCCCTAGTCGCATATTTGACTTCTCAATATCCTGGAAGGCTACAAACTTCATATACATTTGCCAAACCTGCTGTAAGTCAGTCCTGCTGTGAGAAACGTGAATATCAAATAGAGGATAAGGTTAAATATAGGGTGAGATTTTACAGCAGGAAAAGAGCAGACTGGTAAGAGGGATAATTACAGTCTATGTACTTACGCTGCTGTCATAAACCCCCTAATTCTACTTATGCAGCAAACGTCCCTGACATGTTTCACTAGTGAATAATTCCCCCTTTCTCATTGCTGATTATTATAGATAGAGATTTCCCAACTATTATAAATGTGCAAAATACTTATCACACTATTTATAATTAAACTGCACATTCCTTTTGTGCGTTTATCCCTCTTATATAGAGTACAGGTATACCCCGCTCATACAGCGGGTTAGGGACCGGAGCCCCGCTGTAAAGTGAAAACCGCCTTAAAGTGAAACAATGCGGTTTTAGCTTTCTTTTCACTTGCCAGTGTATTTAAAAACTTGTAAACATGTTTGAACTTATATATATATTAAGTGTGAAATAGCACTAAGTTTAGTTTAATACTAGCACAGTACAGTATTCAATAAATACTGTACCTGTAAAATAGTGACAATGACTGTAGTAAAATTTGCCAGTCTATAACACTGAGACACAGTTTGCTCTGAAATGCTGTAAACAGAGTGAACTGTGCATAACAAAATGGTGCCAGTCACTTTTCTCGCAATCTCATGATGATTACAGCACTATTTCAAAATCCTTGGAGGTTGAACTTCAGCTCCACAAAGCGCTGTATTAGCGAATCGCTGTAAAGTGAAGTGCTGTAAAGTGAGGTATACCTGTATAGGCAAATCTGTCTGTGTGACATATTATAACTTAAAGGGACATTAAATTGCTAGCAAAATGCTTAAATATGTTAGAACACTTTAATATTGCACTACAGGTAGAAAAACAGGGGTCAAGTCTATGGTGTTTGTTGTGATATTATAATATATAATGCTTTCTTCCTAGTTTGTGCTCTGACTTGTAAATGTATATAATTGTTGCAAAGAAGCAGGGGCGGGGACAGTGTTGTTGGAGTGAGGAACCAGGAAATAAAGTGTGTAGTTAGTTGCTGTATAAATGGACTCTGTGTCAGATATATTTCTAAACCACCTGGATTTACAAACACTACATTTTGGCGACGAGGATTATGTTTGAACCCTATTGCTTTGTCTCAGCAAACAGTGAGTAACCTGCTGCAATACACAAACAAGAATGGCTGCATGTAATGAATACAACTTCCCTGTGTTTGATTCTGATGCAGAACTAAGCTCAGTAGGCCCAAGATGGCTAAAATGGATTCAGAGATTTGAAAATTATCTTATTGCTTTGGATGTTACTGATGCAAACAGAAAAAAGGCTTTACTGCTTCATTTAGCTGGAGAAAAAGTGTATGACATTTATGATACCTTGTCTGCAACCACTGACTCATACAATGATGTTAAAGATAAACTGACAACATATTTTCTCCCCAAAAAGAACACTCAGTATGAAATATACACATTCAGACAGGCAACACAACAGGGTGATGAACCTTTAGATGCATTTCAAACCAGGTTACGTTTACTAGCAAAGAATTGTGAGTTTTCTAATGTTGAAAATGAGATTAAAGCACAGATAATACAAAGCTGCACTTCTTCAAAACTTAGGAAATATGCACTGAGACAATCTGAACTATCTTTAAAAGATTTGCTTGATTATGGCAGAATATTAGAAATTGCTGACAGGCAAGCTGCAAGCATAGAAAATAGATCTACTGAAGATCAGTTTATTACAAATAGAGTTCAAAAAGACAGTTCAACAGTACAGCCCACAAAAAAGAAACAGATCTCACGTGTGTTATGCAGGAACTGTGGGGGTTTCTATCCACATAATGGGACTTGTCCTGCAAGGAATAAGCAATGCAGGGCATGTGGGAAATTTAATCACTTTGCAAAGCAATGTAGAACAAAACTGTATCAAATACCTCAATTACATACTGAGCCACATACATCAGAACAGTGGAAAGTAAATCTAGTCAGATCTCCTGATCAAAAAGGACAATATTCAAACAATGATGACAAATATGTATTTGTAGTAAACAACATGTGTAACCTAACTCAGCCACAAGTTGATGTACTCATTAATGACACTAAAATCACTGCATTGATTGATTCAGGATCTGCTGTCAATTTAGTGGGTGAACAAACATTTCACATGTTAAAACCACAACCACAGTTATTACAGAGTAAAATAAATATATATGCATATGGATCAACTAAACCCCTTAATGTCATTGGTAAATTTACAGCCACATGTGCATTTAAACACAACAAAACAGCAACTATGTTTTATGTTGTAAAGGGTCAAAATTCTTCTCTTCTGAGTTTTGAAACTTCATCCAGTTTGGGACTTATAAAGCTTATGAATGCAATTTCACCTAGAAAGGACACAGGATCTGTAGCAGATCGGTTAGTACAGCAGTATTCCCATTTGTTTAATGGCATTGGTAAATTGAAAGATTTTCAAGTACAGCTGCATATTAATCCACATATAAAACCTGTAATACAACCACATAGAAGAATTCCATTTCATCTAAGGCACAAGGTTGATGCTGAACTCAGGAACCTTGAAACACAAGGAATCATCGAAAGAGTGCAGGGGCCAACTCCATGGGTCTCCCCAATAGTATCAATGCCAAAACCCAAAGACCCAAATAGTGTAAGAATTTGCATAGACATGAGGCAAGCCAACACTGCCATTATCAGGGAGCGCCACGTTACTCCAACATTAGATGATATAATTCATGATCTCAACCAGGCAAAAGTTTTCTCCAAACTTGATTTAAAATCAGGCTATCATCAACTGGAATTGGATCCAACAAGTAGATATATAACTACATTCTCAACACACACAGGATTGTGGAGATACAAGCGCCTAAGTTTTGGTGTTTCTTCTGCTGCTGAAGTATTTCAAAATGCAATACAGCAAACATTATCTGGAATTCCAGGAGTTAAAAACTTCAGCGATGATATCATTGTGTTTGGAGCTACTCAAGAGGACCATGATAAAAATCTCACAGCAGTTTTTGAGCGACTTCATGAGAAGGGACTTACCTTAAATTGTAGTAAGTGTGAATTTAACAAAACTAAACTAGAATTTTATGGATTTGTTTTTTCAGCTGAAGGCATATCAGCAGACCCAAAGAAAGTGGAAGCAATTCAGAATGCAAATCCTCCAATAGACGCCAGTGAAGTCAGAAGTTTCCTAGGGATGGTAAACTACTGTTCTTGATTTATCCCTAATTTCTCTACTATTGCCACACCTTTAAGAGAGTTAACAAAGAAAAGTGTGCCATGGCGTTGGACTGAAACTGAACAACAAGCTTTTCAACAACTGAAACAGAGTTTGACCAGTGACAAGACAATGTCCTATTTTAACCCTCAACGGCAAATTATTCTTTTAGTAGATGCTAGCCCTGTTGGTTTAGGTGCTATTCTGGTGCAGAGAGACAAAGGCAAGCATTATATAATTGCTTATGGTAGCCGTTCTTTAAATGATGTGGAAAAACGTTATTCTCAAACAGAACGTGAAGCTCTGGCAATAGTTTGGAGTTGTGAATACTTTCATTTATATTTATATGGTTGTCCATTCACACTGATCACAGATCACAAGCCTTTACAGTTGATCTGGAATAATCCAAAATCCAAACCGCCCGCTAGAATAGAAAGATGGGGTTTAAGACTACAACCATATAATTTTACTGTGGTTTACAAATCTGGAAAAGAGAACCCAGCAGACTATATGTCTCGACATCCTATATCAACAGATTCATTCACAAGTTCACCAAGTTCCATGGATGCAGAGGAATATATCAATTTTGTTACTAATCATGCTATACCTAAAGCATTGAGTTTAGAAGAAATACAACAAGCAACATTAGCTGATCCTATACTGCAAAAACTCGCTGTATTAGTTCGGAATGGAAAATGGTACACAGCTGATTCTGACAAAATACATGGAAAAGAGTTGAAGTCATTTGCAAGATTTAGCAAAGAACTCTCAGTGAATAATGACAACAGTATTATCTTGCGAGGTAATCGACTAGTCATTCTGACATGTTTACAACAGCAAGTATTATCCTTAGCACATGAAGGTCACCAAGGAATAGTTAAAATGAAAAGTTTATTGCGAGAAAAAGTGTGGTTTCCATCAATAGATCAACAAGCAGAAAAGTTGGTGAGAAATTGTATTGTGTGTCAAGCCACAACTTCAGGATCTCACAAAGAACCTTTAAAAATGTCTGCATTGCCTGAAGCACCGTGGTGTAATGTGAGTATAGATTTTTATGGTCCATTACCTACTAGAGATTATTTGATGGTGGTTATAGACGAATATTCAAGATACCCGGTAGTAGAAGTTATCAGCTCAACATCTTCAGTCACTGTTATTCCGGTTTTAGACAAAGTTTTCTCTTTATTGGGAATTCCTAAAATTGTTAAAACAGATAACGGTCCCCCATTTAACAGTACTCAGTTTAATAAATTTGCTTCATATCTTGGATTTAAACATAGGCGCATTACTCCTTTGTGGCCACAAGCTAATGCAGAAGCTGAAAGATTCATGCGTTCTATGGGGAAATTTCTAAGGGCAACTACAGCGCAAGGTAGACCATGGAAACAAAATTTATACTCTTTTCTGAGAGACTATCGATCAACTCCCCATTGTACTACTGGCAGATCACCTGCAGAGCTGTTATTCAATCGCAAACTTCGGATCAAAATTCCGGATATAAATGATTTTCTAACAGAGACACTCAACAAGGACTTAATACAAAAAGACAGTCATGCCAAAGCCAAGATGAAAGCTTATGCGGAAAAATATTATCATACCAAATCTGCTCCTTTTGCTGTTGGAGACAGAGTCCTGTGTAGGCAAGATAGACGACACAAGTTGGATACTTTATATGATGTCATCCCATATACAGTTACAAGAATTCAAGGATCAATGATCACTGCAGTAAGAAATGGACATACAATTACTCGGAACTCTTCTTTCTTCAAGAAACTACACAAAGAACAGGACACTGAAGTATCTGATGCAGAAGATGATGATTCTGATATACCCAAATTATTTCAAGAACATGATGATAATATGAATAACTCAGAGAGCAGTGAGGGGGAAGAAAACATAGCATATGATCAGTCCTTAGATGCTAATCGAAAATACCCTCTCAGAGAAAACAGAAGACCTCCTGAATACCTTAAAAACTATGAAAAATAATGTGCTTTCATGTAATGTATTATGTCATCATGCAACTCTTTTATGTGAAATATAGTTGGTCTTATTTCTAGATATTAAGCATAGTATATATATATATAGTTATATTTATGTTTAGTTTAATTGTTATGCTTCTAATCTAAAGTAAGGGAGAGATATGGTGTTTGTTGTGATATTATAATATATAATGCTTTCTTCCTAGTTTGTGCTCTGACTTGTAAATGTATATAATTGTTGCAAAGAAGCAGGGGCGGGGACAGTGTTGTTGGAGTGAGGAACCAGGAAATAAAGTGTGTAGTTAGTTGCTGTATAAATGGACTCTGTGTCAGATATATTTCTATACCACCTGGATTTACAAACACTACAAAGTCCTACAAAAAAAAGTGTGGGAACTCACCAAGACTTCCACCCCCTCACAATTAATATTATTTTATACGCATACAATTGAATACACACACTATATTTATATGTATATAATCTATGCACTCTGGTTAATAAAAGCAAATTAAAGGGATAAATGGTTGCCTTTGGGTCTGAGGATGGACACCCATGGTTACATTTTTACATGGACGGGGGAAAATTTTATTTTTAATTTAGGATTCAACTGATACTGAATGCTGAGAAGCCATAAACACACTTTTTAGAACACACGAAGGGGCATTTGTAAATAGATGATGTTGAATCATCCAAAAAGCTAAGAGCCTTAGTAAAATTTTAGGAGATGTTACTCCCTGACTCTCAGGATGTGTAAGGCTCTGTAATGTAAACATCTGATATCATGATCTTGATAATGTGATGATTATGGTCACAAGGCATCGGAGTGTCATTTTCTTTTACCATTAACAGTTTAGCTTTAGTTCCTCACACCCTCCTTCCTCCCCTCTCCTTCCTTTCCCCTAGGCTGGGACCTCTGTGTCTGACAGCAACTCTAGACTCCTCCTCTGTAACAGAGTCTCACCCACTTATAGTGCAATAGTGCCATTTCTGCTGAAGGGAGCTAAATAACCCCAGAGCAAGCCACACAGAAAGTTAAACACAATGTGGGTTATGATGCTACCCCACTGCCTGCAACCCCTGCCAGTTATATGTACACCAGGCCTGCCCTTTGGGAGAGAGCGAGGGGCACCCATCCGGGGGGGGGGGGCTGCACATTCAGGGATGAGAGTATGAGAAGGTCAATGTATATCCTGTATTTAGTTTATGAAGAAGTATTTATTGTATCAGGAGGTGTAATATATACTATATATTATAATATTAAATATTATTATTTATATACAGTATCTCACAAAAGTGAGTACACCCCTCACATTTTTGTAAATATTTTATTATACCTTTTCATGTGACAACACTGAAGAAATGACACTTTACTACAATGTAAAGTAGTGAGTGTACAGCCTGTATAACAGTGTAAATTTGCTGTCCCCTCAAAATAACTTGAAGCACAGCCATTAATGTTTAAACCGTTGGCAACAAAAGTGAGAAGACCCCTAAATGAAAATTTCCAAATTGGGCCCAATTAGCCATTTTCCCTCCCCGGTGTCATGTGACTCGTTAGTGTTACAAGGTCTCAAGTGTGAATGTTAAATTTGGTGTTATCGCTTTCTCTCATACCGGTCACTGGAAGTTCAACATGGCACCTCATGGCAAAGAACTCTCTGAGAATCTGAAAAAAAGAATTGTTACATAAAGAGGGCCTAGGCTATAAGAAGATTGCCAAGACCCTGAAACTGAGCTGCAGTACAGTGGGCAAGACCATACAGAGCTTTCACAGGACAGGTTCCACTCAGAACAGGCCTTGCCATGCTCGACCAAAGAAGTTGAGTGCACGTGCTCAGCGTCATATCCAGACGTTGTCTTTGGGAAATAGACGTTTGAGTGCTGCCAGCATTGCTGCAGAGGTTGAAGGTGGGGGGGGTCAGTCTGTCAGTGCTCAGACCATACGCCTCACACTGCATCAAATTGGTCTGCATGGCTGTCGTCCCAGAAGGAAGCCTCTTCTAAAGATGATGCACAAGAAAGCAGACTAAGGACATGGATTAGTGGAACCATGCCCTGTGGTCCTATGAGATCAATATAAACTTATTTGGTTCAGATGGTGTCAAGCGTGTGTGGCAGCAACCAGGTGAGGAGTACAAAGACAAGTGTGTCTTGCCTACAGTCAAGCATAGTGGTGAGAGTGTCATGTTCTGGGCCTGCATGAGTGCTGCCGGCACTGGGGAGCTACAGTTCATTAAGGGAACCATGAATGTCAATATGTACTGTGACATACTGAAGCAGAGCATGATCCCCTCCCTTCGGAGATTGGGCCGCAGGGCAGTATTCCAACATGATAACGACCTCAAACACACCTCCAAGATGACCACTGCCTTGCTAAAGAAGCTGAGGGTAAAGGTGATGAACTGGCCAAGCATGTCTCCAGACCTAAACTCTATTGAGCATCTGTGGGGCATCCTCAAACGGAAGGTGGGGGAGCGCAAGGTCTCTAACATCCACCAGCTCCGTGATGTCATCATGGAGGAGTGGAAGTGGCAGTGCTGGAAAATAATGGTGGCCACACAAAATATTGACACTTTGGGCCCAATTTGGACATTTCCACTTAGGGGTGTGTACTCACTTTTGTTGCCAACGGTTTAGACATTAATGGCCGTGTGTTGGGTTATTTTGAGGGGACAGCAAATTTACACTGTTATACAGGCTGTACACTCACTACTTTACATTGTAGCAAAGTGTCATTTCTTCAGTGTTGTCACATGAAAAGATATAATAAAATATTTACAAAAATGTGGGGGTGTACTCACTTTTGTGAGATACTGTAGGTAACACTGAATGTTGGAACAGAGGTGGGCCCTACAGGGGGCAGGGCATGCATGAGGAGCGCTGGGCTGTGGGGCCTTGCCTAGGGCCCCTCAAATGCTAAGGGTGTCCCTGATGCACACACACAGTCCACAGTAACATGTACAGTTACATGCCCATAGCAGACATCAGACCTACAGCCCTGAAGCCTGTAAGTTATGTGCCAAACTAAGGTCTCAGACTCAATCCCATTACTGAAATACCCAGTAATATTATCGTATATATATATATTATTAGACAGACAGCCACACTAATATTACATATATATATTATTAGACAGCCAGCTACAGTAATAATATATATATATATATTATTAGACAGCCAGCTACAGTAATAATACACACATATATATATATTATTAGACAGCCAGCTACAGTAATATTACCGTATATATATATTATTAGACAGACAGCCACAGTAATATTACATATATATATATTATTAGACAGCCAGCTACAGTAATAATACACACATATATATATATTATTAGACAGCCAGCTACAGTAATATTACCGTATATATATATATTATTAGACAGCCAGCTACAGTAATAATACATATATATATATATATATATATATATATATATATATATATATATATATATATATATATATATATATATACATATTAGTCAGCCAGCTACAGTAATATTACCGTATATATATATTATTAGACAGCCAGCTACAGTAATATTACCGTATATATATATATATTATTAGACAGCCAGCTACAGTAATATTACCGTATATATATATATATAATTAGACAGCCAGCTACAGTAATAATACATATATATATATATATATATATTAGTCAGCCAGCTACAGTAATATTACCGTATATATATATTATTAGACAGCCAGCTACAGTAATAATACATATATATATCTATATATATATATATATTAGTCAGCCAGCTACAGTAATATTACCGTATATATATATTATTAGACAGCCAGCTACAGTAATAATACATATATATATATATATATATATATATATTAGTCAGCCAGCTACAGTAATATTACCGTATATATATATTATTAGACAGCCAGCTACAGTAATATTACATATACTGTATATATATTATTAGACAGCCAGCTACAGTAATAATACATATATATATATATATATATATTAGTCAGCCAGCTACAGTAATATTACCGTATATATATATTATTAGACAGCCAGCTACAGTAATAATACATATATATATCTATATATATATATATATTAGTCAGCCAGCTACAGTAATATTACCGTATATATATATTATTAGACAGCCAGCTACAGTAATAATACATATATATATATATATATATATATATATATATATTAGTCAGCCAGCTACAGTAATATTACCGTATATATATATTATTAGACAGCCAGCTACAGTAATATTACATATACTGTATATATATTATTAGACAGCCAGCTACAGTAATAGACTGCCTGGATACCTGGCAACTAGGTCTGTCCCCTGTCTTAGAATAAAAACATATATAATAAAAAAAGCAACTGCATAATAATTATACAGCATAGATCACAAAGTGTAGCTGATGGGGCAGATTTGAAATGATTATTATGATCAGATTCTCACACACTTTTATAATAACATTTTTATATTGATTATGCATCTCAGAAATGCTGGTAAAATACCTACTGAGTGGCACCTGTACCTTTAGCCCTAATTAATATAAACATACAAATAAACGGAAATGATTTACTTTCATCAAGTTTTAACCAGCAATGTAATTATAAAGAAAGCATTATACTGCCATCTAGTGTTAGAAAATGAAAATTGACGTTCATAACTCTTTCTTTTTATGTGACTGAATTATTGTGTAGGAAAATTAAAAAATCTAGGCAAGTATCCCTACTTGCCTTTCCCTAGAAGTGATCTGTATACATTGTTATCAATGCACCAGCTAACTCTGGATAAGATATGCAAATTAGAGATACGTCTCATGCTTTTAATTCCACCATCACTCAAATGAGTATTGCTCTTTCTTTTTATGATAAAGGAAGTTGAGTCTATCTATAATAGTTTTCACTGTACTTCCTCTTCATTTGTTTAATACCCAGATTACAAAAGCAATATAACAGGTAAATCTGGTTTTCATACACTTGTTCTGGGTAAACATTAAAAAAAAACTTAAAAGGTTCAAGTACAAGATAAATTTAACGTTCTTGAATCAAATAGATCATACAATATAAAAAAATGAATTACTTCTATGATCAAATTCACCTCTTTCTTTTGGTTTCACAGGTTAAAACTTTCCCATGAGAATACTGAGGTAGGCCTAGGAGCGTGCACGTGTCTTAAACACTATAAATGGGAGCAACGTCTGTTACAGAGCTGCCTTTGTTTTTCATTACAACTAACTGCAAATCTGTTAGCTTTTCCTATAAGGCTGAGATAAGTATCTCTAAACTAAGATCTCTACTGCTGGCCTGGATTCTGCCTGTCTAGGAAGAGAATATAAGGGGGAGACCTGGGATACGATAGGCAGCATTTAGCTAAATCTTTCTTACCTCTGCTTGGTATAACTGCAGGAGCACAGAGCGTGTGGCAAAGCGGCAGTAATACAGAATCATGTCTGCCAGGATGGGCATCTTGGAGGTATCTGCACCATCGGTTTCAGGCTTCGACTGCTTCTGGTGAATAAAGATCAGTGTGAGGAGCCAGCGTACAGTCAGTGTGAGGAGCCAGAGCGCAGTCAGTATGAGGAACCAGAGCACAGTCAGTGTGAGCAGCCA
>NC_069499.1:1571689859-1571784859 GCF_027579735.1 Bombina bombina
AAAGCTTTAACCAATAAGCCAAGGAAATAGCAGAGGCCTTCTGACCTTTCCTAGGACCAAAAAATATAACAAATAGACTAGAAATCTTCCTGAATTTTTTAGTAGCTTCAACATAATATTTCAAAGCTCTTACCACATCCAAAGAATGTAAGGATCTTTCCAAAGAATTCTTAGGATTAGGACACAAGGAAGGGACAACAATTTCTCTACTAATGTTGTTAGAATTCACAACTTTAGGCAAAAATTTAAATGAAGTCCGCAAAACCGCCTTATCCTGATGAAAAATCAGAAAAGGAGATTCACAAGAAAGAGCAGATAGCTCAGAAACTCTTCTAGCAGAAGAGATGGCCAAAAGGAATAACACTTTCCAAGAAGTAGTTTAATGTCCAAACAATGCATAGGCTCAAATGGAGGAGCCTGTAACGCCTTCAAAACCAAATTAAGACTCCAAGGAGGAGAAATTGATTTAATGACGGGCTTAATACGAACTAAAGCCTGTACAAAACAGTGAATATCAGGAAGTTTAGCAATCTTTCTGTGAAATAAAACAGAAAGGGCAGAGATTTGTCCCTTCAAGGAACTTGCAGACAAACCCTTATCCAAACCATCCTGAAGAAACTGTAAAATTCTAGGAATTCTAAAAGAATGCCAAGAGAATTTATGAGAAGAACACCATGAAATGTAAGTCTTCCAAACTCTATAACAAATCTTTCTACAGACAGATTTACGAGCTTGTAACATAGTATTAATTACTGAGTCAGAGAAACCTCTATGACTTAGTACTAAGCGTTCAATTTCCATACCTTCAAATTTAATGATTTGAGATCCTGATGGAAAAACGGACCTTGAGACAGAAGGTCCGGCCTTAACGGAAGGTTGGCAAATGGACATCCGAACAAGATCCGCATACCAAAACCTGTGTGGCCATGCTGGAGCCACCAGCAACACAAACAATTGTTCCATGATGATTTTGGATATCACTCTTGGAAGAAGAACTAGAGGCGGAAAAATGTAAGCAGGATGATAACACCAAGGAAGTGTCAGCGCATCCACTGCTTCCACCTGAACATCCCTGGACCTGGACAGGTATCTGGGAAGTTTCTTGTTTAGATGAGAGGCTCACCTGGATGTAAAGTCTGACGGCTGAGATAATCCGTCTCCCAATTGTCTACACCTGGGATATGCACCGCAGAGATTAGACAGGAGCTGGATTCCGCCCAAGCAAGTATCCAAGATACTTATTTCATTGATTGGGGACTGAGAGTCCCACCCTGATGATTGACATATGCCACAGTTGTGATAGTGTCTGTCTGAAAGCAAATGAACGGTTCTCTCTTCAACAGAGGCCAAAACTGAAGAGCTCTGAGAATTGCACGGAGTTCTAAAATATTGATTGGTAATCTTGCCTCTTGAGATTTCCAAACCCCTTGTGCTGTCAGAGATCCCCAAACAGCTCCCCAACCTGAAAGACTTGCGTCTGTAGTGATCACAGTCCAGGTTGGCCGAACAAAGGAAGCCCCTTGAACTAAACGCTGGTGATTTAACCACCACATCAGAGAGAGTCGAACATTGCGATTTAAGGATATTAACTGTGATATCTTTGTATAATCCCTTTACCATTGATTCAGCATACAAAGCTGGAGAGGTCTCATGTGAAAATGAGCAAAAGGAATCGCGTCTGATGCTGCAGTCATGAGGCCTAAAACTTCCATACACATAGCCACTGAAGGGAATGACTGAGACTGAAGGTGCCAACAGGCTGCAACCAATTCAAAAGTCTCTTGTCTGTTAGAGACAGAGTCATGGACACTGAATATATCTGAAAACCTAAAAAGGTGACCCTTGTCTGAGGAATCAAGAAACTTTTTGGTAAATTGATCGTCCAACCATGTTTTTGAAGAAACAACACTAGTTGATTTGTGTGAGATTCTGCAGAACATAAAGACTGAGCTAGTACCAAGATATCGTCCAAATAAGGAAACACCGCAATACCCTGCTCTCTGATTACAGAGAGTAGGGCACCTAGAACCTTTGAAAAGATTCTTGGAGCTGTTGCTAGGCCAAATGGAAGAGCAACAAATTGGTAATGCTTGTCTAGAAAAGAGAATCTCAGGAACTGATAATGTTCTGGATGAATCGGAATATGAAGGTATGCATCCTGAAAGTCTATTGTAGACCTATAATATCCTTGCTGAACAAAAGGCAGAATAGTCCTTATAGTCACCATTTTGAAAGTTGGTACTCTTAAATAGCGATTCAAAATTTTCAGATCCAGAACTGGTCTGAATGAATTTTCCTTCTTTGGGACAATGAATAGATTTGAATAAAACCCCAGACCCTGTTCCTGAAAAGGAACCGGCATGATTACCCCTGAAGACTCCAGGTCTGAAGCACACTTCAGGAAAGCCTGAGCTTTTACTGCATTTGCTGGGATACGTGAGAGAAAAAATCTTCTTACAGGAGGTCTTACTCTGAATCCTATTCGATACCCTTGAGAGACAATGCCCTTGATTTTGGACAGAATTTATCCAAAAATCCTTGAAAAACCTTAATCTGCCCCCTACCAGCTGAGCTGGAATAAGGGCCGCACCTTCATGCAGACTTAGGGGCTGACTTTGGTTTCTTAAATGGCTTGGATTTATTCCAATTTGAGGAAGGCTTCCAATTGGAAACAGATTCCTTGGTGGAAGGATTTGATTTTTGTTCCTTATTTTGACGAAAGGAACGAAAACGGTTAGAAGCCTTAGATTTACCCTTAGGTTTTTTATCCTGAGGCAGAAAAACGCCCTTTCCTCCAGTAACAGTTGAAATAATAGAATCCAACTGAGAACCAAATACATTATTACCTTGGAAAGAAAGAGATAATAATCTGGACTTAGATGTCATATCAGTATTCCAAGATTTAAGCCACAAAGCTCTTCTAGCTAAAATAGCTAAAGACATGGATCTAACATCAATTTTGATAATATCAAAAATAGCATCACAAATAAAATGATTAGCATTTTGCAGTAAACGAACAATGCTAGATATGTCAGAATCCAATTCTTGTTGCGCTAAATTCTCCAACCAAAAAGTAGATGCAGCCGCAACATCAGCCAAAGAAATTGCAGGCCTGAGAAGATGATCTGAATATAAATAGGCTTTCCTTAGATAGGATTCAAGTTTCCTATCTAAAGGATCTTTAAAAGAAGTACTGTCTTCCATAGGAATAGTGGTACGTTTAGCAAGAGTAGAAATAGCCCCATCAACTTTGGGGGTCTTTTCCCAAAACTCTATAGAAATTGCTGGTAAAGGATACAATTTTTTAAACCTTGAAGAAGGAATAAAAGGAGTACCTGGCTTATTCCATTGCTTAGAAATCATATCAGAAATAGCATCAGGAATAGGAAAAACATCTGGAGTAACCACAGGAGGTTTAAAAACAGCATTTAAACGCTTACTAGTCTTAATGTCAAGAGGACTAGCTTCCTCAATATCCAAAGTAATTAACACTTCTTTTAACAAAGAATGAAGATGCTCTATTTTAAACAAATAAGTACATTTGTCAGTGTCAATATCTGAGGAAGGATCTTCTGAATCAGATAGATCCTCATCAGAGGAGGATAAATCATTATGTTGCTGGTCATTCGAAATTTCCTTAACTTTATGAGAAGTTTTAAAAGACCTTTTACGTTTATTAGAAGGCGGAAATGCAGACAAAGTTATGAATGTGTATCTTGCAGCGCCAAAATGTCAACCATACAAGCTGTGCTCTTGTTGCGGAATCTCCCAACCAGATCCCAAAATGTCAATATATTAAAAGTGCTTAGTGAGTACAGCGCTACAAAGTCCTAGAAAAAGGGGTTGTAGCTAAAGATGGTGTCCACGATCGGTGTCACTAGAGTGTCGAGTGTGAACGTAATGCAAATAGCCGATAAGTTTAAGTGCATAAATGTTTCAGTGTATGCGAAAAAATTTTTTTATTTGTAATGGGTCAATAAGCTCCTATATGTTATGCTAAAACCATATATTACGTTTCACTAATAACATTTTAATATGAAGTTAAAAATCCTTGACAATGTGTGTATACATAAAATACATAAAAAAACCTTTAAAACATAATTCAATAACAGGATATTAAAAACAGATCTATGGCACCGATATGTGCACATATAAAAAAGGGGGGATTTTTGAATATAGTCTTAAAAATCTGAGGAAAAGTCGTGTGATCCTATGGTATATCAACTTTTAAAATGTCCCAATGTTGGTGTGTTCAAATATATTGAACCACTCAAAAATATGAAAAAATGAAAATGTGTGAAAAAATTGTGAAAAAATAGATTAAATGCCTCTCAAAAGTGAAAAATATTAAAAATTATCAAAAATATAATTTGTGATATCACAACTGTGAAAAATAATTTGCAAAAATAGAAATAAAATTAAAAATAAGTGGAGTGTTTTCCAAAAATAAGTCTTGGTGAATTTCAAATATATCCTTAAAAATAGTGATATATATATAGTACAACAAATGATCCAAAAAGGTATAACAAATGTTCCCAAAAGGTAGTGATAACTCCAAATGCAAATGTTGTTAAGAAGTCTGTTGAAGCTTAAATGTATCCACAATATATCCAAACAGGTGTTGGGTTATGAGACTCAGATATTACAATTTGTCGATCCCAAGTGCCACAGTAAATGTAAAATTTCCGTCTCCTTATGGGTTTTATATGTATTTATAGGTATACATATGTTTTTATAATTTTTTATAAGTTCCAAACTATGTGGAAATATCTTTATAATAGATTCTAAATAGACCAATACAATGATAACATATATGATTATAATGCATTCATTTGAAAGGCTATACAGTCTTTGCATCTTTTATATTTTTTATATGATTATGTATCCCTATATTACTGTATCTGCATTTCTATATATCTTCATATGCATTTGTGTTCTACAATAGACCAATTTATTGCCGATAACGTTTAGTGTATATATACACAAACAAACCATTTTATTACACTTAGATAGATCCTGAGCCTAATACCACTAATCACAAAATATTGGCAAATAGCATCTATACCTCAAATTTCAGAGACAAAGTCTCTGTGGACAGAGGTATAACATGCGGTAACAGAAGCGCCAACCGGAAGTGCGCATACGAGCTACGATGTCACTTCCGGCCAATCTCCATTTCCGGTAAAAACATCCGGTAAACAAGATGTAACTTTACACATCAACAACAAGGTTAAGTACTATAATGATACAAAATAAGAAATAGAAACAACACACAAGGAGCACTTAATTAGGACTTATACATAACGAAAAAAAACGCATTTTTCGTAACGGCTTATTTGGCGCGAATTTTTGGCGCAAAAACTAATCCAATCCCATTGGCCAAACAATACATTTAAGGCAAACAAACGATAGAGCCGGTACCAGTCTTGAGAAAGGTTCTATGTGAACCGAAACGCGTTGGCTAACTGGTATTACGGCTCAGGATCTCATTGGTGAGTTTATTACTTTTATTATTATTTTTTAGTAGCTTTATTGCACTATGTCCGCTTTTCTCATTATTTTATAGGTTCAAGATGATATTACTGAAGTTCTAACACACACCTCAAGAAGAGGACCCACACATAGGAACCACAATATAACTACACCTGTTTGGATATATTGTGGATACATTTAAGCTTCAACAGACTTCTTAACAACATTTGCATTTGGAGTTATCACTACCTTTTGGGAACATTTGTTATACCTTTTTGGATCATTTGTTGTACTATATATATACCACTATTTTTAAGGATATATTTGAAATTCACCAAGACTTATTTTTGGAAAACACTCCACTTATTTTTAATTTTATTTCTATTTTTGCAAATTATTTTTCACAGTTGTGATATCACAAATTATATTTTTGATAATTTTTAATATTTTTCACTTTTGAGAGGCATTTAATCTATTTTTTCACAATTTTTTCACACATTTTCATTTTTTCATATTTTTGAGTGGTTCACTATATTTGAACACACCAACATTGGGACATTTTAAAAGTTGATATACCATAGGATCACACGACTTTTCCTCAGATTTTTAAGACTATATTCAAAAATCCCCCCTTTTTTATATGTGCACATATCGGTACCATAGATCTGTTTTTAATATCCTGTTATAGAATTATGTTTTAAAGGTTTTTTTTATGTATTTTATGTATACACACATTGTCAAGGATTTTTAACTTCATATTAAAATGTTATTAGTGAAACGTAATATATGGTTTTAGCATAACATATAGGAGCTTATTGACCCATTACAAATAAAAAAATTTTTCGCATACACTGAAACATTTATGCACTTAAACTTATCGGCTATTTGCATTACGTTCACACTCGACACTCTAGTGACACCGATCGTGGACACCATCTTTAGCTACAACCCCTTTTTCTAGGACTTTGTAGCGCTGTACTCACTAAGCACTTTTAATCTATGGAAATGCAGACAAAGCCTTCTGAATAGAATCAGTAACAAATTCTTTAAAATTCATAGGTATATCATGTACATTAGAAGTTGAAGGAACTGCAACTGGCAATGTACTATTACTGATGGATACATTCTCTGCATGTAAAAGTTTATCATGACAACTATTACAAATGACATTCGGAGATATAATTTCCACAATCTTACAACAAATGCACTTAGCTTTGGTAGAACCGATGTCAGGCAGCAACGTTCCAACAGATACTTCTGAGGCAGGATCAGATTGAGACATCTTGCAAAGTGTAAAAGAAAAAACAACATATAAAGCAAAATTATCAATTTCCTTATATGATAGATTCAGGAATGGGAAAAAATGCAAACAGCATAGCTCTCTGACATAGAGAAAGGCAAGAGGCAAACAGCAATAGGGTATAAAACTACTGAAAAAAATGGCGCCAAGTATGACGCACAACGTGAGAGAAAATTTTTTGGCGCCAACAACATCCGGAAACGACACACCTGCGTCACTAACGACGTAACCGTGTGTAAAACTTCTGCGTCAACTACGACGCCGGAAGTGATGAACCTGCGTCAACGGACGTACCTTTCGCGCCAAAAAAATTCTCGCGCCAAGATTGACGCAATAAAGTCTAGCATTTGGCGCACCCACGGGCCTAATGCTGCCCGCAATTTGAAAGAGTAAAAAGTAGTCAATTGAAAAAAGACTAACCACCAGGTAAAAAAATATTTCTTAATATGTCTTATTTCCCAAATATGAAACTGACAGTCTGCAGAAGGAAATACATGAACCTGACTCATGGCAAATATAAGTACAATACATATATTTAGAACTTTATATAAATGCATAAAGTGCCAGACCATAGCTGGGGTGTCTTAAGTAATAAAAAACATACTTACCGAAAGACACCCATCCACATATAGCAGATAGCCAAACCAGTACTGAAACATTTATCAGTAGAGGTAATGGTATATGAGAGTAGGAGATGAATCTCTACGACCGATAACATAGAACCTATGAAATAGACCCCCGTTAGGGAAATCATCGTATTCAATAAGTGATACTCCCTTCACGTCCCTCTGACATTCGCTGTACTCTGAGAATAATCGGGCTTCAAAATGCTGAGAAGCGCATGTCAACGTAGAAATCATAGCACAAACTTGCTTCACCACCTCCATAGGAGGCAAAGTTTGTAAAACTGAATTGTGGGTGTGGTAAGGGGTGTATTTATAGGCATTTTGAGGTTTGGGAAACTTTGCCCCTCCTAGTAGGATTGTATATCCCATACATAACTAGCTCATGGACTCTTGCCAATTACATGAAAGAAATGTTTATTATGCCCAAAGCAAAAAAATGGTAATGGTCCCATAAAATAAGTGCTCACAATTACAATGAAGTGCTTTAAATGTATATGATTTGGTTTGTAAAGTTAGAGAGGTCAAAGTAGACTCACCTCAGCAAGCAAGCGTCCTGATTGGCTGGGGCTCTTGATGGGCGATTCAGAATTTGTCAGTGTCGTGCAGCAAGACGTGTTGTTCCTCTTTACTGGGATGTAGTAAAATTGCAGCTTAAAGAATGTTGTTAGGAAAGGGCAGTTACTTTCCTTCAATCTGAGTAGGAAGAGGAGGGAAATATATCAGACAGTGGTAGAGAAGGAGTTAAAGGACAGTAAAATCAAAATTAAACTTTCATGAATCAGATACAATTTTTAATTTTACTTCTATGATCTAATTTGCTTTGTTCTCTTGGTATCCTTTGTTTAAAAGCATACCTAGGTAGGCTCAGAAGCAGCAGTGCACTATTGGGAACTAGGAGTCTGCGCATTTATGCCTCTTGTCATTAAGTCACCCAGTGTGTTCAGCTAGCTCCCAGTAGTGCATTGCTGCTCCATTAACAAAGAATACCAAGAGAATGAAGCAAATTCAATATAAGAAGTAAGTTGGAAAGCTCTATCTGAATGATCAAATACTTTTTTGGGGTTTCGTGTTCCTTTAATGCTTAGACAGTGAGGCCTGAGTTTATTAGAATATTGGGATTTGGAGGATGTGAGATGAGATGCTACAACCTTTCACCATCCACAAATACAAACAAGGTAAATGCTCTCTAAACTCATTATTTTCATGCTCACATCTTCATCACACCCACCTGAGGTTGCTGTACGCTCGAGCCACTTTCCCTGAAATACGATCTGAGCCAAACACTACAACCCGGAGTGTGGATGTTTTATTCTCTTCATCGCAGCTTAGGTATGGTCTCCTTTTGAAGGCCACTTTATGGTTCTGCTGAACTTCCAAGAACTGAACTCCCAAAGCATGCTGGGGGAGTGACTGGGATCTCTTAGACCGCGCTGGGACCCTACTTACTTTAGGTGTGTAAAGGCTTCCCGCTCTACGCAGTGGGGGAGCCTGTGGTGAGTCTAGGAACGGACCCATCAGAGGGTGAGAAGAGCTGATCTTGAGCTCAGCCTTTTGTCTTAGCTTGGCCTGCTGGCCTTTAGATTTAAATAACTGGCAGAACTTCTGGGTAAACTTGCGGTTGACCCTATCTTGCCGTTGATCCAGTTTTCCTGGTGACTCTTGGAAGCTCTCATCGCAGTCTTCCACATACCCACTGTCAACAAAGCTAGATAGGCTGGATACGAAAGATTGCACATTTGTAAGAGTGGACTCAGTACAGTCCTCCTTATGTTGACTAGACATGTTCCAGTAAACATAAGCTTTAGAGATTGTTGAGAACACAGAATCTCTGGGACCATTAATCTCCTCCTCCTCCTCATCATCTCCCTCATCAACATCCTCATCTTCTTCATTTACTTCGTCATCCAAAGAAACTGACATCATCTTAAAGGCTTCACACTCCTTTAAAATTATATTATTTAGGACATCTAAAAAATTAAATAACAAACAACATGTTGTAATTGTTTATGGAGAAAGAAAACTAAACAAATACAATGCTTTCTATTTCAGATGACATATTAAGGACGTCTGGTTGTAATAAAGTGTAGATATTTGGTCTTATAAGATCCAGTGATGAATTATGTAATGTTTCATGCTAATGAGACTGAAACAGAACTCACTTAGATAAGAGTGGCATGTGAAAGGGTGGCATAGAGATAATGTGAGATTAGACTGGTACAGAAATGGGGAGATAGTGAGATATGGATGGCACAGAGATGGGTAGTTAGTGAAATAAGACTGGTACAGAGATAGGTAGTCAGTGAGGTAGGACTGGCACAGAGATAGGCAGTCAGTGAGGTAGGACTGGCACAGAGATGGTTAGTAAGATAAACTGGCACAAAGATGGGTAGAAAGTGAGATAACACTGGCACGGGGATGGTTGGTAAGTGATATAAAACTGACACAGGGATGGTCAGTTAGTGAGATAACACTGGTACGGGGATGGGTAGTTAGTTAGTTTGGACTGGTACAGGGATGGGTAGTCACTGAGATAAGACTGGCACAGGGATGGGTAGTCAGTGAGAAAGGACTGGCACATGGATGGGTAGCTAATGAAAAAGACTGATACAGGGTTCATAGTTATTGGCATAAGTCTGGCACAGGTATGAGTAGTTAGTGAGATAAACTGGAACAGGTATGAGTAGTTAGTGAGATAAAAACTGGTACATGGATGGGTAGTTAGTGAGATAAACTGGCACATGCATGGATAGTTAGATAAGACTGGAACAGGGATGGATAGTTAGTGAGATAAACTGGCACAGGGATGGGTAGCTAATGAGATAAGACTGACACAGGGTTGGTAGTGATTGGCAAAAGTCTGGCACAGGTATGAGTAGTTAGTGAGATAAAACTGGCACAGGGATGGGTAGCTAGGAAGATAAATCCGGCACAGGGATGGGTAGTTAGTGAGATAAATTTGGCACAGGGATGGGTAGTTAGGAAGATAAAACTGGCACAGGGATGGGTAGTTAGTGAGTTAAATCTGGCACAAGGATGGGTAGTTAGTGAGATAAATTTGGCACAGGGATGGGTAGTTAGGAAGATAAAACTGGCACAGGGATGGGTAGTTAGTGAGTTAAATCTGGCACAGGGATGGGTAGTTAGGAAGATAAATCTGGCACAGGGATGGGTAGTTAGATAAGACTGGCACAACAATATATAGCCAATGAGTTAAGATTGGCACATTAATGAAGTTAGAGCAACAGTACTTGCTTCCAGTTTAATGAGAAGAATTGCATTCACTTACCAAAGTTATCCTGATCCCAGCTGAAAGTGTAACACTTGGCGACAGGCAGGGGTATAGGTTCTAAAATTACTGGTGAGTTGGTATCTGGTACTGTATGAAAAGGAAACAAAGTTTATCTGCTTCAACTGCGGTTTATAATCTGCTGCATTGTATGAATAACTCTAAGCCAGTATTTTACCAAAAAAACATCACCCCCTTGTTTCTATTACATTTTATGGAATATATTTAGAAAGACTGTCATTTTAGGTTTATTGTAAATACTGTAGTGATGTCACTCTTACTTATACAAAGAGTTGTGCTTTCTGGGCCAGTATTTATCTTGTAACCATCCCTGTCACCTGGAATTCAGGCAATTAAATAAAACAAACTAATGGCTCTCACTTCTTATAAAGTGCCTACAGGGCCAGGCTTGGAATTTGATTGGATGAATCAGGGCCTAATTGACATTGCCTCTAAGCAAGGATGTGTAGTGACAATTTAATGCTGCTGCACTGAATTGGCACTGTATTCCTACACAGTTTTACGAGAGCAACACTGCTGCAAAATATACCTAGCACAATATTACCTAGAATTGGTCAATCAATAATGACAGCTGTGCATGTCACCAATAAGGCTCAGCATTAACCCTTTGGATGGAGGGGCAGGCTGGTTTTCTGTAGGTTTATCAAACTAAACAAATAATGCATTGTGTGGTTTCTAGCAGAACATTATCATTTATTAAACTGGCCAGTATTACTCAAGAGCATAACTTGATTATCTCCTTTTTGGATACCTTGGTTCCCCATCAAGTCGCCTTTTTTTCCAATATCAAGCAGTTTGGCTTTCAGACACTCCCTCTTCCTTCCTGGGCTGTCATCGGTCATTGATGCCATCTCCAAGGCTTCAGTCAATTCGGAATAGATCTCCTGCAGCTCTGATAATGCCTTAGACTAATGGTAGAGAGGAGAAAAAATTATTTTGGTCTCCCTTATTCTTCTCACTTCCCTGAATCTCTATCTTTTGGGTATACCCTCCTGACTCTCCTGACTCCCTCCTCACAAGTATCCCCAGATTTCCACATTTTCTGGTCAATCTCATCATTAAACAGACATAAATATGACATTTGAAGCATACAGTACTTGTTCCATTGGAAACAGAAAATGTAGAGGCACATTCACTCAATGTAATGCTGTATGCTGGGCAACAGGGGCGGAATGACAAAGATGGCTGCCATCATAAACTTTCCCAATGCGCATGTGTGCAATAACAGCGCATCCACATTGACATCTGATAGCAACTATATTTGAATGGTCACTGTAAAATCAAAGCCAATTATAAACTTCTAATTTTACTTCAAGGGACTAATGGACCCATCAGTTGGTAAAGAACAAGTCAGTTCGCCCCTGCTAGGCCAGATGCACATATAGTAAGAGATACACCACCTTTCATGAGTGTTACTAGAAGGATTTTTGCAAACAGACTTATGTTAATAATTATAATATTCAATACATTAGAAATCAATAGTAGCCAAAAGTTCCTTTTTTTTTCGCTGTCTGTCACTGGCCTACAGGTCTTATCATGTTTGGTCGTAAATAATAACAAAATGACACATCTGGCAGTGCCAGACTCACCAACCTTGAGAGCGACCTCCAGACACTGAAGCTGGCTTGCAGGTCCCAGATTTGCCTGATACAAGTGCTTAATCAGCGAGATGTGCGTGTCCTGTGCTGAGTGTTCTGTGTTACTCAGATGCTCCGCAACTGACAAAAAATCACTGGGCAGTTCTGCACGATTCACCAGAAGTACTGTGCTGTAAATGTGTACATACAGTGTTACCCACCTTTATATGCATATTGTGTAATGATGCTAAAAATATATTCCAAAACTGAAATTATTCATTAACAATATCTGCAAGCCCTGCTAAAATTGTTTCATTCAGTACTAAAAAATATGAGAGAACATGAAAACACAGCACACACATAAACACATACATACACCCACAGACATACAAACACACCACACACATAAACACATACATACACCCACAGACATACAAACACACCACACAGATAAACACATACATACACCCACAGACATACAAACACACCACACACATAAACACATACATACACCCACAGACATACAAACACACATGCACACATAGGGGCCGAATTATTAAGCTCCGAATGGAGCTTGATGCCCCGTGTTTCTGGCGAGCCTTCAGGCTCACCAGAAACACAAGTTATGAAGCGGTGGTTTAAAGACCGCTGCTCCATAACCTGTCCGCCTGCTCTGAGGAGGCGGACAGACATTGGCAGAAATCAACCCGATCGAATACGATCGGGTTGATTGACACCCCCTGCTAGCAGCTGCGAATCTGCAGGGGGCAGTGTTACACCAGCAGTTCACCAGAACTGCTGGTGCAATGATAAATGCAGAGAGCGTATGCTGTCGGCATTTATCGATGTGCAACGGACATGATCCGCAATATTGGATCATGTCCGCTCGCACATTAATAAATAGGCCCAATAGACTCACCCATACACCACACAGGCATACACATATATACACACACACACACATAAATACACCATACACATACGCACATAAACACTCCACACACATGTACACACATGCACTCATAGACTCACCGATACACCACACAGACATACACGCACACAGACATACACCACACACACACACACCACAGGCACACATGTACACACATGCACGCATAGACTCACCGATACACCACACAGACATACACGCACACAGACATACACCACACACACACACACCACAGGCACACATGTACACACATGCACGCATAGACTCACCGATACACCACACAGACATACACGCACACAGACATACACCACACACACACACACCACAGGCACACATGTACACACATGCACGCATAGACTCACTCATACACCACAGACACACATATACACCACACACATACATACACCACACAGACATACACAGACACATACATACACCACACAGACATACACGCACACATACATACACCACACAGACATACACACACACATACATACACCACATAGAAATACACACACACAGACATACACCACACACACACAACAGACACACATGTACACACATGCACGCATAGACTCACCCATACACCACAGACACACATATACACCACACACATACATACACTACACAGACACACACATACATACATACACCACACAGACATACACAGACACATACATACACACACATATACCACACAGATACACACACACACAGACACACACATACACACACACACACAGACATACACCACACACACCACAGACACACATGTACACACATGCACGCATAGACTCACCCATACACCACAGACACACATATGCACCACACACATACATACACTAAACAGACACACACCACACAGACATACACAGACACATACAAACACCACACAGACATACACGCACACAGACATACACCACACACACACACACCACAGACACACATGTACACACATGCACGCATAGACTCACCCATACACCACAGACACACATATACACCACACACATACATACACTACACAGACACACACATACATACACCACACAGACATACATACACACACATATACCACACAGATACACACACACACACATACATACATACACTACACAGACACACACACATACATACACCACACAGACTTACACACACATATACATACACCACACAGACATACACAGACACATACATACACACACATATACCACACAGATACACACACACATACACCACACACATAAACACACATACAAACACACACTCGCACACACATACCACACAGAAACACACACATACACATCACACACACACATATACACAGTCACCACACACACATACATACACCACACAGACTTACACACACATATACATACACCACACAGACATACACAGACACATACATACACACACATACACACACACAGAGACACACATAAAAACACCACACACATAAACACACATACAAACACACACTCGCACACACATACCACACAGAAACACACACATACACATAACACACACACATATACACAGTCACCACACACACATACATACACCACACACACTTACACACACATATACATACACCACACAGACATACACAGACACATACATACACACACATACACACACACAGAGACACACATAAAAACACCACACACATAAACACACACTCGCACACACATACCACACAGAAACACACACATACACATCACACACACACATATACACAGTCACCACACACACATACATACACATGTATTTCATTATAAACATTTGCTACATTGCTTCATAAGAAACATTCATTCCACAAAAATAATTACTGAAGGCTTTTCTTAAAAAAACTCAATAGTGGCTTGAACATAATTAGATAACTAGCTTGACTAATGGTACTAAAGACGTCACCCTGCATGTCTCGGTTTTTAATATTTTTCTACTAAAAAGATTGTATTTAAATTTCTACACCTGGAGAGCCAGGACTGGATTTGCTAACAGTCACATAAGCTTTTATTTGAACAAGCATTAAAAGACCATTAAATACATCAGAACTTCAGAATCACAAAAAGCATAATAATAGACAATGCAATAACACTCTGAATTTTAAATGATCAATTTTAAAAGAAAGTAATTTGCTGCCCCATGTATCATGTGACAGCCATTAGCCAATAACAGACTTATATATGTATAGACTGTGAACTTTTGCACATGCTCAGTAGGAGCTGGTGCCTCATAAAGTGTGTGTATAAAAGACTGCACTATTTGATAATAGAAGTAAATATGAAAGTCTCTTAAAACTGCTGCTCTCTCTGAATTATGAAGTTTTGACTTTAGTGTCCCTTTAATTGTAATGTTAACTTTATTTGCAAATAACAATAACTTATAGTATAGTAGTTGGAGCTTTAGTTTAGCAAGGATATTTTATATCATGATGTTTAGCAAGGATATTTTATAGCATGATGTTTAGCAAGGATATTTTATAGCATGATGTTTAGCAAGGGTATTTTATAGCATGATGTTTAGCAAGGATATTTTATAGCATGATGTTAACAAGGATATTTTATAGCATGATGTTTAGCAAGGGTATTTTATAGCATGATGTTTAGCAAGGATATTTTATAGCATGATGTTTAGCAAGGGTATTTTATAGCATGATGTTTAGCAAGGATATTTTATATCATGATGTTTAGCAAGGATATTTTATAGCATGATGTTTAGCAAGGATATTTTATAGCATGATGTTTAGCAAGGATATTTTATAGCATGATGTTTAGCAAGGATATTTTATAGCATGATGTTTAGCAAGGGTATTTTATAGCATGATGTTTAGCAAGGATATT
Source organism: Bombina bombina (assembly GCF_027579735.1). Lineage (NCBI taxonomy): Eukaryota > Metazoa > Chordata > Amphibia > Anura > Bombinatoridae > Bombina > Bombina bombina. The sequence goes on from NC_069499.1 coordinate 1,571,705,931, forward strand.
TTATAGCATGATGTTTAGCAAGGGTATTTTATAGCATGATATTTAGCAAGGATATTTTATAGCATGATGTTAACAAGGATATTTTATAGCATGATGTTTAGCAAAGATATTTTATATCATGATGTTTAGCAAGGATATTTTATAGCATGATGTTTAGCAAGGATATTTTATAGCATGATGTTTAGCAAGGATATTTTATAGCATGATGTTTAGCAAGGATATTTTATAGCATGATGTTGAATAGGGAAGTGGGATGTTGAAAAGGAAAATGTGTTAGGAAACAATACTGTGATATTTAATAGAAAAATGAATATAGTGACAAATATTTTACACAGAGAGTTTTGAGTATGTTGTTTATGTGTAAAGGTCATAGCTTGATGTTTAATGGGAATTTCCAGTGCTTTGTTTATGGCATCACAAATTCAGACCTGTACATAAAAAATAATGCAATTCAGTAGCAAACCCAATTAAATTCAATTTGATCAGTTCAGTGAATTAAATCTCACAATCAGTTACATCACATCTTACTGATGATATCACAAACCCTTTAACATATAACATTGTGGCTCACAGTACATATACAGTGCAATAATAAAATAATAACAAATGTCAAATTAGATATAAAACAAAATGTCAGATTAAAAAAAAATGTTTATTTGTAAATGGCACCTTCACAGGCATCTGTAACCCTTTGCACACCAGACACTACAGTGCCATCTAAGTAGTTCTCTTGTTGGCAGTCCAAGGGTTAAAAAGATAGTAACATTACAACATTTTTATGTGGTTAAAATGTCAAACTTTGTTTGCGGCAGTTGTTCTTCAATAATCCTACTCCACCCACTCCTTGCCTTATCTGGAGGAGCCAATCAGGACTGGACATAACTAGTTATGGTCATTTTGTTAGCAAAATCTCAATTGTTTTGCAGCTATCTTATTTTATCACCTGTGATGCCACAGAGACAATCTCTAAGCCAATCAGAGACAGGGTTAGGCTTGTGTTCCATTTGCACTTTGAGTTCTTAGAACTGGAACACCCACAACTTTCAGACTAAAATTACAGAAAAAGGGGGCAAAATAAATATGAACGTATAAGCAAAGTTGTATTACTAAACAAAACATGTTATATTACAATCTGGGCAAGTTTACTGTCCCTTTAAGTAAATAATCAAAGAAGCAATAGCACTAGGTTACCAGTAGACGTACCCCTGAGCTGTGAATCAAACATTAGGGACCCTGATGTTATTGAGTCTTTACCTCACATGCAAATCTCACATTATTATCACAGCGTCTTGTACTCACACAGTGCTGGCGCGTAAGGGCCCGGTCAGAAGTCCTTGCTCTGCCCTCACCAGGCGCTGGTAAGAGATACCTACGGATGAGACACAGAGACCAGTGAGACAGACAGTTTCTGAGCAGATGCCCTTTTATAGGACAATATTGAGACACTGACGCGTTAAACTTATGGCAACTCTGTGGGGTTTTGTTTTTTGGCATTAACATTAAAGGGACACTGAACACAATTTTTTTTCTTTTGTGATTCAGATAGAGCAGCAATTTTAAGCAACTTTCTAATTTACTCCGATTATCAATTTTTCTTCATCCTCTTGCTATCTTTATTTGAAAAAGAAGGCTTCTAAGCTTTTTTTTATCAGAACTCTGGACAGCATTTTTTTATTGGTGGATGAATTTATCCACCAATCAGCAAGGACAACTCAGGTTGTTCACCAAAAATGGGCCGGCATCTAAACTTAAATTCTTGCATTTCAAATAAAGATACCAAGAGAATGAAGAAAATTTGATAATAGGAGTAAATTAGAAAGTTGCTTAAAATTGCATGCTCTATCTGAATCACAAAAGAAAAAAAAAATTGGGTTCAGTGTCCCTTTAATGTTAATGCAATGCTGAATACGGAGAGCGTATTGCTCTCCGCATTTAGCGAGGTCTTGCGGACCTGATCTGCACTGTCGGATCAGATCCGCAAGACCTTTGATAAATGGAGGCCTATGTGTTGGCGAGATACCTAGGTAGGCATCTGGAGCACTATATGGCAGGAAATAGTGCGCCCTCTAGTGCTAGTGCAGATAAATAACATATAGTTCTCCAGAAATTGGCCAGCTCCTGAGCATATTCCCTGCTTTTCCACAGCGATACCAATGACTGCTGTATCTGATTCACATTTTGTGTTTCCTGTCTCTTTAACTAATACAATCAATTCATGGCATATAATTAATATTTTAACACCAAACACTTAAAGGGACATGAAACCCCAAAAAATTATTTTATGATTCGGATAGAGAATACCATTTTAAACAACTTTTCAATTTACTTCTATTATTTAATTTGCTTCCTTCCCTTGTTATCCTTTGCGAAAGGTTTATCTTGGCAAGCTCAGGAGCAGCAGAGAACCTAGGTTCTAGCTGTTGATTGGTGGCTGCATATATATATTGATTGTGATTGGCTCACCCATGTGTTCGGTTAGAAACCATTAGTGAATTGCTGCTCCTTAAACAAATGATACCAAGAGAATGAAATAAATTAGATAATAGAGAATACAATTTTAAACAACTTTCTAATTTACTTCTATCTAAATCATGAAAGAAAAAAAATTGGGTTTCATGTCCCTTTAATTGCAATCATAAATTAACATTCTGACCATTATGTTTCATTTGAGTTATGTCATTTAAATGTTTATTTATTTAAAGAGACATTAGATATTTTATATATGCATTAGAGATTAATAACTGCAATACAAAATCATCTGTATGCAAAGTAAATGATTTTAAAGCTTTTAAAGTTGCCATTTTGTTAGCAAAATTTGAAACGCTTTGCAGTCCACAGATAAAAATGAATAATGAAAGTGCATTGCAGTTAGAATGACATCTTTAGTTTAATGTCCCTTAAATAAGGGTTGACTTGTGAACTAAGCATGGAAAAATGTTTCAAATATGGGAATATATCCAGATATGCCACAGGGAAAAAAAAGCTAAAATTCAAAATGTCAAAGCTGCTGAAATTGAAAAGCTGTAGGAATATTGTTTTTTAATTGACTGGAATAGCACATGGGGTAATAACCACATGTACAGTAGAGAGGATGGAAGGATTTGTGGGCACCAGTGTCCCTTTAATTTCCTTTTGTATGTTCCCCAGTAGGTTGTGGGGTGCAGTGCTGGTACCTGGTGCTCTCTGTTCCTCACTAATGAAGCTCAGGACCTCTTGGAAGATGTGACAGTACGGAGCCGGCCATGTCAGGAAAACGTGAAACGTCTGGAAGGCTTTGGGGAGAAGGTCTGACTCTGGGGGGATGTACGGAGCCTGCAGGGGGCGGGAGACAACATTATTAGTGAAGTTGTGAGCAGCCGATCTCCTGTTTATACACCAGTTTGTATTTATTGTTCCACAAATGATCGAGCAACATTTATAACATGATACTGTGTATGAATATTAGTCTGTATTCCTTCTAATCACACACGACAGATGTCTCATGCAACCTCGTAATTAAACTTCAGATCAAACACATTAACAATGAGATATAGAAGCAACTAAGGTTACAGTGTGAAGTAATGACCACTAATTCACTTATTACAACCATTTGTGCTATTTACATTGATCCTATGCTAGTATACTGTGTAGTTTATAATGTAAAGACAAGGGGACTGGGCCATTTAGAGTAAATATATTAGGCAAAGCATTGGCATGAGACCTCTCAATGGAAAGTGGCAACTTTAATAGGGTAGTGTACCCCAGTATCTGGTAAAAGTTACAGATGTAAGCATCTGCTTCTTAGAGAGTCATGTGACCCAGTCAATCAAAAGGAGGTGCTCTTTTTATGTGAATAAGGGATGCTAATCTTATGACAGTACTAGTAGGGGGATAATGACATCACAATAAATATCCTCTCCATAAAACTCACTGGTCTCTAATAGTACAGCTGATATCTGTTATATAATACATGTTATCCCTCTTACAAATAAGGGTGTCACGCTCCTCTATCTGATATGGGAGATAATATGACCTCTGCTTCTGGGCACTTTTTGTCACTAACGGCTAGATTTAGAGTTTTGTCGGTAACGACCTAAAAAGCTAACGCTGGCTTTTTTCTGGCCGCACCATAAAAATAACTCTGGTATTGAGAGTCCACATAAAGGCTGCGTTAGGCTCCAAAAAAGGAGCGTAGAGCATATTTAACGCAACTTCAACTCTCGATACCAGAGTTGCTTACGCAAGCGGCCAGCCTCAAAAACGTGCTCGTGCACGATTCCCCCATAGGAAACAATGGGGCTGTTTGAGCTGAAAAAAACACCTGCAAAAAAGCCGCGTTCAGCTCCTAACGCAGCACCATTGTTTCCTATGGGGAAACACTTCCTACGTCTGCACCTAACACTCTAACATGTACCCCGAGTCTAAACACCCCTAACCTTACACTTATTAACCCCTAATCTGCCGCCCCCGCTATCGCTGACCCCTGCATATTATTATTAACCCCTAATCTGCCGCTTCGTAAACCGCCGCTACTTACATTATCCCTATGTACCCCTAATCTGCTGCCCTAACATCGCCGACCCCTATATTATATTTATTAACCCCTAATCTGCCCCCCACAACGTCGCCTCCACCTGCCTACACTTATTAACCCCTAATCTGCCGAGCGGACCGCACCGCTATTATTATAAAGTTATTAACCCCTAATCCGCCTCACTAACCCTATAATAAATAGTATTAACCCCTAATCAGCCAATCAGAATCAAGTTCAATCCGATTGGCTGATCCAATCAGCCAATCGGATTGAACTTGATTCTGATTGGCTGATTCCATCAGCCAATCAGAATATTCCTACCTTAATTCCGATTGGCTGATAGAATCCTATCAGCCAATCGGAATTCGAGGGACGCCATCTTGGATGACGTCATTTAAAGGAACCGTCATTCGTCGTTCAGTCGTCGGCCAGGATGGATGTTCCGCGTCGGAGGTCTTCAGGATCCTGCCGCTCCGCTCCGGATGGATGACGATAGAAGATCCCGCTTGGATGAAGACTTCAATCGGATGGAGGACCTCTTCTTGCTCCGCTTGGATCAAGACTTCGGACCCTCTTCTGGACCGATCGCTGAACCCGGTGAGGTGAAGACAAGGTAGGGAGATCTTCAGGGGCTTAGTGTTAGGTTTATTTAAGGGGGGTTTGGGTTAGATTAGGGGTATGTGGGTGGTGGGTTGTAATGTTGGGGGGGGGTATTGTATGTTTTTTTTACAGGCAAAAGAGCTGAACTTCTTGGGGCATGCCCCGCAAAGGGCCCTGTTCAGGGCTGGTAAGGTAAAAGAGCTTTGAACTTTAGTAATCTAGAATAGGGTAGGGCATTTTTTTATTTTGGGGGGCTTTGTTATTTTATTAGGGGGCTTAGAGTAGGTGTAATTAGTTTAAAATTGTTGTAATATTTTTCTTATGTTTGTAAATATTATTTTTTTTTGTAACTTAGTTCTTTTTTATTTTTTGTACTTTAGTTAGTTTATTTCATTGTAGTTATTTGTAGGTATTGTATTTAATTAATTTATTGATAGTGTAGTGTTAGGTTTAATTGTAGGTAATTGTAGGTATTTTATTTAATTAATTTATTGATAGTGTAGTGTTAGGTTTAATTGTAACTTAGGTTAGGATTTATTTTACAGGTAAATTTGTAATTATTTTAACTATTTTAGCTATTAAATAGTTCTTAACTATTTAATAGCTGTTGTACCTGGTTAAAATAAATACAAAGTTACCTGTAAAATAAATATTAATCCTAAAATAGCTATAATATAATTATAATTTATATTGTAGCTATATTAGGATTTATTTTACAGGTAAGTATTTAGCTTTAAATAGGAATAATTTATTTAATAAGAGTTAATTAATTTCGTTAGATTAAAATTATATTTAATTTAGGGGGGTGTTAGTGTTAGGGTTAGACTTAGCTTTAGGGGTTAATACATTTATTAGAATAGCGGTGAGCTCCAGTCGGCAGATTAGGGGTTAATAATTGAAGTTAGGTGTCGGCGATGTTAGGGAGGGCAGATTAGGGGTTAATACTATTTATTATAGGGTAAGTGAGGCGGATTAGGGGTTAATAACTTTATAATAATAGCGGTGCGGTCCGCTTGGCAGATTAGGGGTTAATAAGTGTAGGCAGGTGGAGGCGACGTTGAGGGGGCAGATTAGGGGTTAATAAATATAATATAGGGGTCGGCGGTGTTAGGGGCAGCAGATTAGGGGTACATAGCTATAATGTAGGTGGCGGCGCTTTGCGGTCGGCATATTAGGGGTTAATTATTGTAGGTAGCTGGCTGCGACGTTGTGGGGGGCAGGTTAGGGGTTAATAAATATAATATAGGGGTCGGCGGTGTTAGGGGCAGCAGATTAGGGGTACATAAGTATAACGTAGGTGGCGGTCGGCAGATTAGGGGTTAAAAAAATTTAATCGAGTGGCGGCGATGTGGGGGGGGCCTCGGTTTAGGGGTACATAGGTAGTTTATGGGTGTTAGTGTACATTAGAGTACAGTAGGTAAGAGCTTTATGAACCGGCGTTAGCCCAGAAAGCTGTTAACTACTGACTTTTTTCTGCGGCTGGAGTTTTGTCGTTAGATTTCTAACGCTCACTTCAGCCACGGCTCTAAATACCAGAGTTAGAAAGATCCCATTGAAAAGATAGGATACGCAATTGACGTAAGGGGATCTGCGGTATGGAAAGGTTGCCGCTAAAAAGTGAGCGTTAGACCCTTTTTTGAGTGACTCCAAATACCGGAGGTAGCCTAAAACCAGCGTTAGGAGCCTCTAACGCTGGTTTTCACGGCTACCGCCAAACTCCAAATCTAGGCCATAGATTTTAGGTAAAAAGCTAGTGGAGCAGTGCAGCAGATGACAGACAGACATCCACCTCACTTGAAGGGCACTATGGAGGATACAACACTGTCTTTCTTCCTGTCCCTGCTAGTACACTTTGTCCCTTGCAGAGACTGAGCTTTTAAACATGCCACTACCATTAGTACACTTTGTCCCTTGCAGAGACTGAGCTTTTAAACATGCCACTACCATTAGTACACTTTGTCCCTTGCAGAGACTCAGCTTTTAAACATGCCACTACCATTAGTACACTTTGTCCCTTGCAGAGACTCAGCTTTTAAACATGTCACTACCATTAGTACACTTTGTCCCTTGCAGAGACTCAGCTTTTAAACATGCCACTACCATTAGTACACTTTGTCCCTTGCAGAGACTCAGCTTTTAAACATGCCACTACCATTAGTACACTTTGTTCCTTGCAGAGACTGAGCTTTTAAACATGCCACTACCATTAGTACACTTTGTCCCTTGCAGAGACTGAGCTTTTAAACATGCCACTACCATTAGTACACTTTGTCCCTTGCAGAGACTGAGCTTTTAAACATGCCACTACCATTAGTACACTTTGTCCCTTACAGAGACTGAGCTTTTAAACATGTCACTACCATTAGTACACTTTGAGGCCAATTTAACAAAGGTCTTGCGGACCTGATCTGACACTGCGAATCAGGTCCGCAAGACCTCGCTAAATGCGGAGAGCAATACGCTCTCCGTATTCAGCATTGCACCAGCAGCTCACTAGACCTTTAGACCGCTGCTCCATAACTTGTTTTTCTGGCAAGTCTGAAGACTCGCCAGAAACACGGGCCCACAAGCTTGATAAATGGGCCTCTTTGGCTCTTGCACGGACTGATCAAATAAACATGTCACTGTCACTAAATTAGTAAACTGTAGCCCTAGCAGGGACTGAGCTCATAAGCTTGTAACTGTCATTATTACACTTTAGCAGGCACTGATCTCAAGAACATATCACTGTCATTATTACACTTTAGCAGGCACTGATCTCAAGAACATATCACTGTCATTATCACACTTTAGCAGGCACTGATCTCAAGAACATATCACTGTCATTATTACACTTTAGCAGGCACTAATCTCAAGAACATATCACTGTCATTATTACACTCTAGCAGGCACTGATCTCAAGAATATATCACTGTCATTATTACACTTTAGCAGGCACTGATCTCAAGAACATATCACTCTCATTATCACACTTTAGCAGGCACTGATCTCAAGAACATATCACTGTCATTATTACACTTTAGCAGGCACTGATCTCAAGAACATATCACTGTCATTATTACACTTTAGCAGGCACTAATCTCAAGAACATATCACTCTCATTATCACACTTTAGCAGGCACTGATCTCAATAACATATCACTGTCATTATTACACTTTAGCAGGCACTGATCTCAAGAACATATCACTGTCATTATTACACTTTAGCAGGCACTGATCTCAAGAACATATCACTCTCATTATCACACTTTAGCAGGCACTGATCTCAAGAACATATCACTGTCATTATTACACTTTAGCAGGCACTGATCTCAAGAACATATCACTGTCATTATTACACTTTAGCAGGCACTGATCTCAAGAACATATCACTGTCATTATTACACTTTAGCAGGCACTGATCTCAAGAACATATCACTGTCATTATTACACTTTAGCAGGCACTGATCTCAAGAACATATCACTGTCATTATTACACTTTAGCAGGCACTGATCTCAAGAACATATCACTGTCATTATTACACTCTAGCAGACACTGATCTCAAGAACATATCACTGTCATTATTACACTCTAGCAGGCACTGATCTCAAGAACATATCACTGTCATTATTACACTTTAGCAGGCACTGATCTCAAGAACATATCACTGTCATTATTACACTTTAGCAGGCACTGATCTCAAGAACATATCACTGTCATTATTACACTCTAGCAGACACTGATCTCAAGAACATATCACTGTCATTATTACACTCTAGCAGGCACTGATCTCAAGAACATATCACTGTCATTATTACACTTTAGCAGGCACTGATCTCAAGAACATATCACTGTCATTATTACACTTTAGCAGGCACTAATCTCAAGAACATATCACTGTCATTGCTTGCTGCCTGAGAGTCCTTTTCTCCTAACCCAGCCCCCCAGGTGGGACACGATATCTAAATGTTGAAGCACTTTAGAAGTGATGCAGCAGTACTATACAAAACTGACATGAGAATATCACCTGAACATCTCTATGTAAAAAAGGAAGATATTTTACCTCAAAATTTCCTCAGTAGCCACATCAGATTGTAAAGGACTTTAAGCAGCCAATCAGGCTACTAGTCCTGGGACTTACAAGGGATGGTGCATCTGGCATGTGCAGACAGTCATGTAATGTTATTTCCCTCCTTAGTTTAAGTACATTTCAGTAAATGTCATGTGATCACAATAAACAAACAATGACATCAGTACTGATGAAGCGGATTGGCTGTTTTTTTGTTTGTTTTTTAATATGTAGCAGACAGTAGCTAAAGGATATGTGTTCACAGAGCACTTACTTTTGTGAGATGTAGAACTTTTGAGGTAAAATATCTACCTTTACATAGAGATGCTCAGGTGATATTTTCTTGTCAGCTTTTTACAGTTATGCTGCATCACTTTCAAGTGATTTAGCATATGGGTATTATGTCCCTTTAAAGAGTCAAGAAACTTCTATAGAGTCTGTAACAATGAAGAGACTTTTCGCTGCCAGTTCCGCCTTAGATATAACATCACCGGCTGCTGCACGCTGCCACGCACCATTGGGTAAATGTGGGAACATCTATGACAGCTTAGCTGAACTGGTCACCTTATGAGTAGACTTTGTCCCTAGTAGTGACTGAGCACATAAGCATGTCACTGTAATCAATACACTGTGGCCAGAGCAAGGGACAAAGCCTCTATGCCATTGTATGTCATTTCTATAAGTAGATTGTACTCTCAGTATTTACAGGTCACTTACTCTGAGCACCGCAAAATAAAACATCAGGGCGAGTGGGGTGAGAAGGTCGTATTCACAATTCTCCTGAGCCTGTAGAAATAACAACAAACAAATATACATTTCCTTTACCAGGGTAAACATCCAGTATCATAACTGCAGAACCTTTATTTACAGTATATATTCTGATGCCCCTTCCCCTGGGGATTTCATGTCATTTGACCTGATTTATTAGTCCCAAATAATGTGACCTGACTGGAGGGTTTGCAAAGTTTAAGTGGTCTTCCTGTAGCGCCTCACGTGTGTCTGTGAAGCTATTGTTCTAATCTGAGCTCTGCTAATGAGAGGGAGGTCAGGAAATTGGATATTTTCCCTATTCCTCGGCCACTATTCATGCTGCAGATGTGAGCGGTACACTCTTCCCGTATTTTGCAGGTTCTCACCAAACTCAAGGGAATCCCAGCACCTGTTATCAAAACTACAGCTATTGTACGCAAGTCCCTCAGAGCGTCAGGTGACACAAAGGATAAATCATGTCTCGTAGAGAGGTTCCGTGAAAGTCTTTAGGGACAAATCATGTTATGTTGATGGGTCACATGACAGTCTATGGGGACGAATCGTGTTATGTAGATGGGTCACATGAAAGTCTATAGGGACAAATCATGTTATGCAGAGGGGTCACATGACAACCTACGGGGAAAAATCATGTCTTGTAGAGGGGTCACATGACAGTCTATAGGGACAACTCATGTTATGCAGAGGGGTCACATGACAACCTATGGGGACAAATCATGTCTTGTAGAGGGGTCACATGACAGTCTATAGGGAAAAATCATGTTATGTAGAGAGGTCACATGACAACCTATAGGACAAATCATGTCTTGTAGACGTGTCACATGACAGTCTATAGGGACAAATCATGTCTTATAGAGGGGTCACATGAAAGTCTATGGGGACAAATCATGTTATGTAGAGGGGTCACATGAGAGGTCACATGAAAGTCTATAGGGACAAATCAGGTTATGTAGAGGGTTCACATGCAAGTCTATGGGGACAAATCATGTTATGTAGAGAGGTCACATGACAACCTATGGGGACAAATCATGTTATATAGAGGGGTCACATGAAAGTCTATGGGGACAAATCATGTTATGTAGAGGGGTCACATGAAAGTCTATGGGGACAAATCATGTTATGTAGAGGGGTCACATGAAAGTCTATGGGGACAAATCATGTTATGTAGAGGGGTCACATGAAAGTCTATGGGGACAAATCATGTTATGTAGAGGGGTCACATAAGAATCTATGGGGACAAATCATGTCTTGTAGAGGGGTCACATGACAGTCTATGGGGACAAATCATGTTATGTAGAGGGGTCACATGACAGTCTATGGGTACAAATCATGTTATGTAGAGGGGTCACATGACAGTCTATGGGGACAAATCATGTTATGTAGAGGGGTCACATGACAGTCTATGGGGACAAATAATGTTATGTAGAGGGGTCACATGACAGTCTATGGGAACTAATCATGTTATGTAGAGGGGTCACATGACAGTCTATGGGGACAAATCATGTCATGTAGAGGGGTCACATGAGAGTCTATGGGGACAAATCATGTCATGTAGAGGGGTCATATGACAGTCTATGGTGACAAATCATGTTATGTAGAGGGGTCACATGACAGTCTATGGGGACAAATCATGTTATGTAGAGGGGTCACATGACAGTCTATGGGGACAAATCATGTTATGTAGAGGGGTCACATGAAAGTCTATGGGGACAAATCATGTTATGTAGAGGGGTCACATGACATTCTATGGGGACAAATCATGTTATGTAGAGGGGTCACATGAAAGTCTATGGGGACAAATCATGTTATGTAGAGGGGTCACATAAGAATCTATGGGGACAAATCATGTCTTGTAGAGGGGTCACATGACAGTCTATGGGTACAAATCATGTTATGTAGAGGGGTCACATGACAGTCTATGGGTACAAATCATGTTATGTAGAGGGGTCACATGACAGTCTATGGGGACAAATCATGTTATGTAGAGGGGTCACATGACAGTCTATGGGAACTAATCATGTTATGTAGAGGGGTCACATGACAGTCTATGGGGACAAATCATGTCATGTAGAGGGGTCACATGAGAGTCTATGGGGACAAATCATGTCATGTAGAGGGGTCATATGACAGTCTATGGTGACAAATCATGTTATGTAGAGGGGACACATGACAGTCTATGGGAACTAATCATGTTATGTAGAGGGGTCACATGACAGTCTATGGGGACAAATCATGTCATGTAGAGGGGTCACATGAGAGTCTATGGGAACTAATCATGTTATGTAGAGGGGTCACATGACAGTCTATGGGAACTAATCATGTTATGTAGAGGGGTCACATGACAGTCTATGGGGACAAATCATGTCATGTAGAGGGGTCACATGAGAGTCTATGGGGACAAATCATGTTATGTAGAGGGGTCATATGACAGTCTATGGTGACAAATCATGTTATGTAGAGGGGACACATGACAGTCTATGGGAACTAATCATGTTATGTAGAGGGGTCACATGACAGTCTATGGGGACAAATCATGTCATGTAGAGGGGTCACATGAGAGTCTATGGGGACAAATCATGTTATGTAGAGGGGTCATATGACAGTCTATGGTGACAAATCATGTTATGTAGAGGGGTCACATGACAGTCTATGGGGACAAATCATGTTATGTAGAGGGGTCACATGACAGTCTATGGGGACATATCATGTTATGTAGAGGGGTCACATGACAGTCTATGGGGACATATCATGTTATGTAGAGGGGTCACATGAAAGTCTATGGGGACATATCATGTTATGTAGAGGGGTCACATGACAGTCTATGGGGACATATCATGTTATGTAGAGGGGTCACATGACAGTCTATGGGGACATATCATGTTATGTAGAGGGGTCACATGACATTCTATGGGGACAAATCATGTTATGTAGAGGGATCACATGAAAGTCTATGGGGACAAATCATGTTATGTAGAGGGGTCACATAAGAATCTATGGGGACAAATAATGTCTTGTAGAGGGGTCACATGACAGTCTATGGGGACAAATCATGTTATGTAGAGGGGTCACATGACAGTCTATGGGTACAAATCATGTTATGTAGAGGGGTCACATGACAGTCTATGGTGACAAATCATGTTATGTAGAGGGGTCACATGACAGTCTATGGGGACAAATCATGTTATGTAGAGGGGTCACATGACAGTCTATGGGGACAAATCATGTTATGTAGAGGGGTCACATGAAAGTCTATGGGGACAAATCATGTTATGTAGAGGGGTCACATGACATTCTATGGGGACAAATCATGTTATGTAGAGGGGTCACGTGATAGTCTATGGGGACAAATCATGTTATGTAGAGGGGTCACATGAAAGTCTATGGGGACAAATCATGTGATGTAGAGGGGTCACATGAAAGTCTATGGGGACAAATCATGTTATGTAGAGGGGTCACATGAAAGTCTATGGGGACAAATCATGTTATGTAGAAGGGTCACATGACAACCTATGGGGACAAATCATGTCTTGTAGAAGGGTCACATGACAGTCTATAGGGACAAATCATGTCTTGTAGAAGGGTCACATGACAGTCTATAGGGACAAATCATGTCTTATAGAGGGGTCACATGAAAGTCTATGGGGACAAATCATCTTACGCAGAGGAGTTACATGAGAGTCTATGGGGACAAATCATGTTATGTAGTGGGGGTCACATGACATTCTATGGGGACAAATCATGTTATGTAGAGGGGTCACATTTAAGTCTATGGGGACAAATCATGTCATGTAGAGGGGTCACAAAACAACCTAATTGAACAAATCATGTCTTGTAGAGGGGTCACATGAAAGTGTATGGGGACAACTTATGTTTTGTAGAGGGGTCACATGACAGTCTATGGGGACAAATCATGTCTTGTAGAGAGGTCACATCACAGTCTATGGGGACATATCATGTTATGTAGAGAAATCACATGAAAGTCTATGGGGATAAATCATGTTATGTAGAGGGGTCACATGACAGTCTATGGGGACAAATCATGTTATGTAGAGGGGTCACATGAAAGTCTATGGGGACAAATCATGTTATGTAGAGGGGTCACATGAGAGTCTATGGGGACAAATCATGTTATGTAGAGGGGTCACATGAAAGTCTATAGGGACAAATAATGTTATGTAGAGGGGTCACATGACAGTCTATGGGGACAAATCATGTCTTGTAGAGGGGTCACATGACAGTCTATAGGGACAAATCATGTTATGTAGAGGGGTCACATGAAAGTCTATAGGGACAAATAATGTTATGTAGAGGGGTCACATGACAGTCTATGGGGACAAATCATGTCTTGTAGAGGGGTCACTTGACAGTCTATAGGGTCAAATCATGTTATGTAGAGGGGTCACATGACAGTCTATGGGGACAAATCATGTTATGTAGAGGGGTCACGTGACAGTCTATGGGGACGAATCATGTTATGTAGATGGGTCACATGACAGTCTATGGGGACAAATCATGTAATGTATAGGGGTCACATGAAAGTCTATGGGGACAAATCATGTTATGTACAGGGGTCACATGACAGTCTATGGGGACAAATCATGTTATGTAGAGGGGTCACATGACAGTCTATGGGGACAAATCATGTAATGTAGAGGGGTCACATGACAGTCTATGGGGAGAAATCCTGTAATTTAGAGGGGTCACATGACAGCCTATGGGGAAAAATCATGTTATGTAGAGGGGTCACATGAGAGTCTATGGGGACAAATACATGAAAGTCTATGGGGACAAATCATGTCATGTAGAGGGGTCACATGAAAGTCTTTGGGGACAAATCATGTCTTATAGAGGGGTCACATGACAGTCTATGGGGACAAATCATGTTATGTAGAGCAGTCACATGAAAGTCTATGGGGACAAATAATGTCATGTAGAGGGGTCACATGACAGTCTATGGGGACAAATCATGTTATGTAAAGGGGTCCCATGAAAGTCTATGGCGACAATTCATGTTATATAGAGGGGTCACATGAAAGTCTATGGGGACAAATCATGTTATATAGAGGGGTCACATGAAAGTCTATGGGGACAAATCATGTTATATAGAGGGGTCACATGAAAGTCTATGAGGACAAATCATGTTATGTAGAGGGGTCACATGAGAGTCTATGGGGACAAATCATGTTATGTAGAGGGGTCACATGAGAGTTTATGGGGACAAATTATGTTATGTAGAGGGGTCACATGAGAGTCTATGGGGACAAATCATGTTATGTAGAGGGGTCACATGACAGTCTATGGGGACAAATCATGTTATGTAGAGTGGTCACATGAAAGTCTATGAGGACAAATCATGTTATGTAGATGGGTCACATGAGAGTCTATGGGGACAAATCATGTTATGTAGAGGGGTCACATGAGAGTCCATGGGGACAAATCATGTTATGTAGAGGGATCACATGAGAGTCTATGGGGACAAATCCTGTTATGTAAAGAGGTCCCATGAAAGTCTATGGCGACAATTCATGTATTATAGATATGTCACATGACAGTCTATAGGGACAAATCATGTAATGTCCCTTTACATAGCTTTAAACCTGTAACCTGCAAATGCTGTGAGTCAATTGCTGGTTTAGGCAATTTGCAGCATTTGAAATATATTATAGATTTTCAAAAGTTATTTTTAGTAAGAGATTATTAACGCCCCTCCCCCAAAATGTAATATCTCTTTTATATTACTCCAACTTCAACTCTATTAATCTTATAGTCTGCAACACTTCTTATCAACTCCTTTATTTCATTCAGTGCTCTGCTCCCCAACCTTCGACATCATTATAAATACAGCTTTTGTTTACAAATTGTGCTTTCTCTCACGCTCCCTAGAGAGGCAAAAAAGCAAATTCTGTAACCTGCAAATGCTGAAAATCAAACAGCTGATTAAGTACAGTGGCAGCATTTAGAAACTTAAGTTACAGAATATGCCTTCTGGTCTCTCTAGGGAGCGTGTGAAAAAGCACAATATTTTATACAGCAGCAAAAGATATTTAATGTCCTTTTGCTATCACAGTGGTACCCAATAGTCAGCGCCATCATTTAGCACATTGCGTACCAGGCAGATCATCGGGAAGTGCCGTACTTGCAGTTATGTCTGCTGCACAGAACAGGCGCTTGTGCTGATTTCATTGTCTAGGGACCCAGGTCATCAGATGAAGGGCCCGGTTCTATAAAGCTGTCTGTGCTTGCCAGTCCGTCTATTTCCCAGGTGGAATTCTATAAAGTCACTTTATACCCTGAAAACAGGGTGTCTAGCTAAGGGACGTAAACTGCATTTTCGTATGGAAAGGAGATGAATACATTACTAAAGTGCACAAGGAAATCTGTAATTTAAAAATCATAGTGAGCGCAGGTTAGTAACCATGGTTACTGATCAGCTGATTACTTCATTTGTGCAGTGGTTCAGCTACAATGAAAACCTGGCCTGTTGGGGAGGCCTGAGGACAGGTGGTCTACAGCAAGCAGTTTAATGACTAATAATTCTTATACCTCTCTGGATTTATAACGGCCCTCCTTCCCCTACTCCAGCTGCAACAATAAACCCATTTGCTTTCTCACCTCTCGGGTCCTGTCCATAATTTTCTCAGCCAGGATGATATAATTGGCTGCATCTCGGTTCACCAACTCTTCTAGGCTCCAGTAGTTCAGACACAGCCCAGCTATGGAGAAAGGAGGCCGAAACAGAGAAAAACATAGTTATCTATCGGCTAGATTGCGAGTTTTGCGGTATGGGTGAAAAAGCAGCGTTAAGGCTCTTTATCACTACCGCTGGTATTACAAGTCTTGCAGGTATATCTGTACTGCACACTTTTTTGGCCGTAACGCAACGTAACTACCGCAGCTTTCAAAAAGTCATTTTTCAATGGGACTTCCTTTGCGCCGGTATTACGAGTCTGCCTGGGAAGTCAAAAAGTGAGTGGTACAGCCTATACCGTCAAGATCCATACCGTAAACTGAAAGTCAGTAGTTATGAGTTTTATGCTACAAAGCTGTAACATAAAACTCATAACTAAAGTGCTAAAAAGTACACTAACACCCATAAACTACCTATTAACCCCTAAACCGAGGCCCTCCCGCATCGCAAACAATAAAATAAAAATATTAACCCCTAATCTACCACTCCGGACGTCGCCGCCACTAGAATAAACATATTAATCCCTAAACCGCCGTACTCCCGCATCGTAAACACTAGTTAAATATTATTACCCCCTAATCTGCTGTCCCTAACATCGCCGACACCTACATTACAGTTATTAACCCCTAATCTGCCACCCCCAACGTCGCCGCCACTATACTAAAGTTATTAACCCCTAAACCTAACCCTAAGTCTAATTCTAACACCCACTAACTTTAATATAATTAAAATAAATCTAATTAAGAATTCCTATCATTAGCTAAATAACTACTATTTAAAACTAAATACTTACCTGTAAAATAAACCCTAAGCTAGCTACAATATAACTAATAGTTACATTGTATCTAGCTTAGGTTTAATTTTATTTCACAGGCAAGTTTGTATTTATTTTAACTAGGTAGAATAGTTAGTAAATAGTTATTAACTATTTACTAACTACCTAGCTAAAATAAATTTACCTGTAAAATAAAACCTAACCTGTCTTACACTAACACCTAACCTTACACTACAATTAAATAAATTACATAAATTAAATACAATTAACTAAATTAGAAAAAAAACAAACACTAAATTACAAAAAATAAATTATCAGATATTTAAACTAATTACACCTAATCTAATAGCCCTACCAAAATAAAAAAGCCCCCCCCAAAATAAAAAAAAAACCTAGCCTAAACTAAACTACCAATAGCCCTTAAAAGGGCCTTTTGCGGGGCATTGCCCCAAATAAGTCAGCTCTTTTACCTGTAAAAAAAAGATACAAACAACCCGCCAACAGTAAAACCCATCACCCACGTAACCAACCCCCCATATAAAATCCTAACTAAAAAAACCTAAGCTCCCCTTTCCCTGAAAAGGGCATTTGTATGGGCATTGCCCTTAAAAGGACATTTAGCTCTTTTTCAAGTGCCCAAACCCTAATCTAAAAATGAAACCCACCCAATAAACCCTTAAAAAACCTAACACTAACTCCTGAAGATCCACTTACAGTTTTGAAGACCGGACATCCATCCTCAACGAAGCCGGGAGAAGTCTTCATCCAAGCGGCAATAAGTCCTCAACGAAGCCAGGAGAAGTCTTCCTCCAAGCCGGACGAAGTGGTCCTCCAGACGGGCAGAAGTCTTCATCCAGACGGCATCTTCTATCTTCATCCATCCAGCGCGGAGCGGCTCCATCTTCAAGACATCCGGCGTGGAGCATCATCTTCTTACGACGACTCTTTCAGAATGAAGGTTCCTTTAAGTGACGTCATCCAAGATGGTGTCCCTTGAATTCGGATTGGCTGATAGAATTCTATCAGCCAATCCGAATTAAAGGTAAAAAAATCCTATTGGCTGATGCAATCAGCCAATAGGATTGAGCTCTCATTCTATTGGCTGTTCCAATCAGAGAATAGAATGCGAGCTCAGGTGTAATTAGTTTAAATATCTGATAATTTATTTTTTTATTTTGTGTAATTTAGTGGGGTTTTTTTGTAATTTAGGTAATTGTATTTAATTTATGTAATTTATTTAATTGTAGTGTAATGTTAGGTGTTAGTGTAAGACAGGTTAGGTTTTATTTTACAGGTACATTTGTATTTATTTTAACTAGGTAGTTAGTAAATAGTTAATAACTATTTAGTAACTATTCTACCTAGTTAAAATAAATACAAACTTGCCTGTAAAATAAAAATAAAACCTAAGCTAGATACAATGTAACTATTAGTTATATTGTAGCTATCTTAGGGTTTATTTTACAGGTATTTAGTTTTAAATAGGAATTATTTAGATATTAATAGTAGGTTTTATTTAGATTTATTTTAATTATATTTAAGTTAGGGGGTGTTAGGGTTAGGGTTAGACTTAGGTTTAGGGGTTAATAAATTTAGTATAGTGGCGGCGATGTTGGGGGCGGCAGATTAGGGTTAATAAATGTAGGTAGGTGGCGGCGATGTTAGGGGTGGCAGATTAGGGGTTAATAATATTTAACTAGTGTTTGTGATGCGGGAGTGAGGCGGTTTAGGGGTTAATATGTTTATTATAGTGGCGGCAATGTCCGGATCGGCAGATTAGGGGTTAATAAGTATAATGTAGGTGTCGCCGATGTTGGGGGCGGCAGATTAGGGGTTAATAAGTGTATAATTAGGGGTGTTTAGACTCAGGGTTCATGTTAGGGTGTTAGGTGTAAACATAAATTTAGTTTCCCAATAGGAATTAATGGGGCTGCATTACGGAGCATTACGCTGCTTTTTTGCAGGTGTTAGACTTTTTTTCAGCCGGCTCTCCCCATTGATGTCTATGGGGAAATCGTGCACGAGCACGTAAAACCAGCTCACCGCAGCTTTCAGCACAATTTTACTTTACGCTCACTTCTTGCCTGTTAACGCCGGGTTTTTGTAAACCTGTAATACCAGCGCTGTATGGAAGTGAGCGGTGACAATAACTTGCAAGTTAGTACCGCACTCCTCATAACGCAAAACTCGTAATCTAGCCGTATATGAGGTAGGGACTACTTAATTATTAGAGATTAGTATATGTAAACCTGTCCCATGCTTGTCACAAATATAGCGATAATACACAGGAACTTTCTGTTTTAAAGAATTGTTGTTAGAAAAAATATGCATTGTTTTGTCAGGAACACACCACTTGAAAAGCTTCTCGAATGTTCCTTTTCTGCGGTAACAAGTAACAAATATAAACACGTTCCTGCACACATCAGCCTGACTAGAGTTAAAGTACAGGAAAATCAGACAACAATAATGAAAGTGAATTGCAAACACCTAGATTACGAGTCTTGCGTTAGCCTTAAAAAGCAGCATTGAGAGGTCCCAACTCTGCTTTTTAACACCCGCTGGTATTACGAGTCTTGAAATGACAGGCTCACTGCTCACTTTTTTGGTCAGACTCGAAAATACCGCAAATCCACTTACGTCAATTGCGTATCCTATATTTTCAATGGGACTTGCATAACGCCGGTATTACGAGTCTTCCAAAAAGTGAGCGGTACAGCCTCTCCTGTCAAGACTGATACCGTATTTAAAAGTCAGTAGTTAAGAGTTTTATGGGCTAACGCCGTAGTATAAAATTCTTAACTAAAGTGCTAAAAAGTACACTAACACCCATAAACTACCTATTAACCCCTAAACCGAGCCCCCCCCCCCCACATCGCAAACACTAAAAAAATATTTATAACCCCTAATCTGCCAAACCGGACATCGCCGCCACTATAAAAAATATATTAACCCCTAAACCGCCGCACTCCTGCATCGCAAACACTAGTTAAATTTATTAACCCCTAATCTGCCGTCCATAACATCGCCGACACCTACCTACATTTATTAACCCTTAATCTGCCGCCCCCAACGTTGCAGGAACTATATTAAATGTATTAACCCATAAATCTAAGTCTAACCCTAACCCTAACACCCCCTAACTTAAATATAATTTAAATAAATCTAAATAAAATTACTACAATTCACTAAATTATTCCTATTTAAAACTAAATACTTACCTATAAAATAAACCCTAAGATAGCTACAATATAACTAATAGTTACATTGTATCTAGCTTAGGGTTTATTTTTATTTTACAGGCAACTTTGTATTTATTTTAACTAGGTACAATAGTTATTAAATACTTATTAACTATTTAATCGCTACCTAGTTAAAATAAATTCAAATTTACCTGTAAAATAAATCCTAAAATAAGTTACAATTACACCTAACACTACCCTATAATTAAATTAATTACCTAAACTAAATACAATTAAATACAATTTAAAAAAATTATCTAAAGTACGGAAACCCCCCCCCCCACTAAATTACAGAAAATAATAAAATAATTACAAGTTTTTTAAACTAATTACACCTAATCTAATCCCCCTAATAAAATACAAAAGCCCCCCAAAAGAATAAAAAGCCCTACCCTATACTAAATTACAAATAGCCCTTAAAAGGGCCTTTTGCGGGGCATTGCCCCAAAGTAATCAGCTCTTTTACCTGTAAAAAAAAAGGCCAATACCCCCCAACATTAAAACCCACCCACCACCAACACACCCAACCCTACTCTAAAACCCACCCAATACCCCCTTAATAAAACCTAACACTAACCCCTTGAAGATCACCCTACCTTGAGAAGACTTCACCCAGCCGGGTGAAACTTGTAATTATTTTATTATTTTCTGTAATTTAGTGTTTTTTTTCGTACTTTAGATAATTGTATTTAATTGTATTCAATTGTATTTAGTTTAGGGAATTAATTTAATTATAGTGTAGTGTTAGGTGTAATTGTAACTTAGGTTAGGTTTTATTTTACAGGCAAATTTGTCTTTATTTTTACTAGGTAGCTATTAAATAGTTAATAACTGTTTAATAACTATTGTACCTAGTTAAAATAAATACAAACTTGCCTGTAAAATAAAAATAAACCCTAAGATAGCTACAATGTAACTATTAGTTACATTGTAGCTATATTAGGGTTTATTGTATAGGTAAGTATTTAGTTTTAAATAGGAATAATTTAGTTAATGATAGTAATTTTATTTAGATTTATTTAAATTATAATTAAGTTAGGGGGTGTTAGTGTTAGGGTTAGACTTAGGTTTAGGGGTTAATAACTTTATTATAGTGGCGGAGACGTTGTGGGCAGCAGATTAGGGGTTAATAAATGTAGGTAGGTGGCGGCGACATTGGGGGCAGCAGATTAGGGGTTAATACATATAATGTATGTGGAGGCGGTGTCCGGAGCGGCAGATTAGGGGTTAATAATTATAATGCAGGTGTTGGCGATGTCGGGGGCAGCATATTAGGGGTTAATAAATGTAAGAATAGCGGTGTTTAGACTCGGGGTTCATGTTAGGGTGTTAGGTGTAGACATAAAATGTATTTCCCCATAGGAATCAATGGGGCTGCGTTAGGAGCTTTACGCTGTTTTTTTGCAGTTGTTAGGTTTTTTTCAGCCGGCTCTCCCCGTTGATTCCAATGGGGAAATCGTGCACGAGCACGTTTTACCTGCTTACCGCTACCGTAAGCAGCGCTGGTATTGTAAAAACCCGTAATACCAGCGCTGTCTGTAGGTGAGCGTGAGGGAAAACTTCTCGTTAGCACCGCACAGCTTTACCGACAAAACTCGTAATCTAGGCGAAAGTGTTTTAATGCTGTATAATTAAAGGGACACAACCCCCATTTTTCATGATTCAGAAAGAGCATAACTTTCCAAATAACTAAAATTATCGAATTTTCTTCATTCTCTTGGTTTCAATTATTGAAAAGCAGGGACGTAAGCTCTGGAGTGTGCACGTGTCTGGAGCACTATATGGCAGCAGTTTTGCAAGAATGTTATCCATTAGCAAGTGCACTATTTCCTGCCATTTAGTTCTCCAGATACCTACCTAGGAATCTCTTCAACAAAGAATAACATAAGAGTGAAGCATTTGATCAAAGATATTGGCCTTTTTTTAAATTGCATACTCTGAATCATGAAAGAATTTTTTTGGGTTTTAATGACCCTTAAAATCTGTTATGGAGAACGTGATTTAGAGTTTAATGTCCCTTTAATATTGCTATGGGTCAGGTGGTTAACCCCTCTGTAGCTGTATTATCATCATCTGTACCAGCATGGATGAAAGGCTAAGCCACGTGCCCACCGCCTGAGACGTACTAAGGTGCATAGCGCAGAGAGGGGGGTTAAGGAAGCGCACTTCCTCCTGCACACACAAATAGCCAGACAAAACCTCTATTCTAATTTCATTTCCTTCCTGAAAAACCCAAATTACTGTAAAGTTTATTTGCACAGCAGTTTGTTTCCTCTTAATCTGATCGTTCGTGCACTGCAGGAGTGGGGTAACCATCGCTCTCATTAGCACACACACAAAGCTTTGCAAATGTAAAGTTCCTAGAAACACTCTTCAAACCTCTCAAGCGTTTTTAGCTTCTGTTAACAGTACAGGTGCCAAGCCCTTAAAGGGACAGTCAACACCAAAATTATTATTGTTTAAAAAGATAGCTAGCGCCTTTACTACCCATTCCCCAGCTCTGCACAACACACATTGTTATATTAATGTACTTTATAACATTTAAACCTCTAAATCTCTGCCTGTTTCTAAGTCACAACAGACAGCTCCTTTTTTATTACCCTTTCACAACAGGAGACTGCTAGTTCATGCGTGCCATATAGATAACATCGTGCTTTCTCCCATGGAGTTGTGCATGAAACAACACTAATTGGCTAAAATGCAAGTCAGTAAAGGTAATCATAGGCGCATATGCTGATTTCTAAGTCCTTGAAGGCCACCTCTTATCTCAGTGCATTTGACAGTTTTTTCACAGATAGACAGCACTAGTTCATATGTGCCATATTGATAAACAGTGTGCTCACTCCCGGAGTTATTTATGAGTCAGCACTGATTGGCTAAAATACAAGTCTGTCAAAAGAACTGAGATAAGGGGGCAGTCGGCAAAGGCTTAGATAAAAGGTAATCACAGAGGTAAAAAGTATATTAATATAACTATGTTGGCTGTGCAAAACTGGGGAATGGGTAATTGAGAAATTATGGGGCCAAATTATCAAAGTGCGAGTGGACATAATCCGCTGTAGTGTTCATGTCCGCCACACATAGATAAATGCCGACAGCATACGCTGTCAGCATTTATCATTGCACAAGCATTTCACAAGAAATGCTTGTGCAATCCCGCCCCCTGCAAATTCGCAGCCAATTGGCCGCTAGCAGGGGGTGTCAATCAACCTGATCATATCATATCGGGCTGATTGCTGTCCGCTGCCTCAGAGGTGGCAAATGAGTTAAGGAGCAGCGGTCTTAAGACCACTGAAGGCTCGCGTGAAAACAGATTCATTGGAGCTGATTGACGGTGTGATAAAATGGCCCCTATCTATCTTTTTAAACAATAAACATTTTGGAGTAGACTGTCTCTTTAACCCCTTGACGCCTCCAACGTGTTCTGTAGTAATCTGCTGCACTACATTATAGCTCTTTTTAGCAGTTATGGGGTTAAACATGTCAGCACTTGGCTATCCATGACCCGCCCCTTGTTGTTGCCAGTTATTCATTAAAGGGACTGTAAAGTCAAAATGAAAATGTAATGGATTGGACATAGTATTCAATTGTAAACACTTTTCCAGTTTAATCCAAATATCAATTTTGCTTGGTTTTCTTGTGGTATTCTTTGTTAAACAGTAATCATAGGTGGGCTCAGGAGCGTGCATGTGTATTTAGCTACCTGGCAGCAGTGTTTTCAACAATGTTTAAAGCAATGTTATATATTGTTGCAAATACTGTTGCCATAGAATGCTAAGAACATGTGCAAAGGCTTAGATAAAGCCTTTTATCCTCTTAAGCTCGTATGAGCCTACCGAGGTTCCGTTTTCAAAAAGGAATAGCAAAAGAAAAAATAAATGAAATAATAGAAGTAAACTCTTACAGTTGCTTTCTCTATCTGAATCATGAATGTTTAACCCCTTAATGACACAAGTCGTACAGGGTACGTCGCACACAACCTGGTCTTCAAAGACCAGCGACGTACCCTGTACGACTTTGGGGATTATCGAGGCATCCTGCAATAACATTTTTCCCCCATCCGATGCAGAGAGAGCCACTCTGTGGCCCTCTCTGCACCGGTATCGTTGGCCGCAATCGTTGGTGGGTGGGAGCTGACGTGGGAGGCGGGTGGGCGGCCATCGATGAAAGGCTGAAGACAGAGGGGGGCGAGATCGCGGGCGGGGTTGTCGGGAGCGCGCGCGTGCATGGGGGCGGCGGGCGGGCGGGCGCGTGCACGGGGAGGGAGCGGGTGGGAACCGCTTCACTACAGAAAAAACGTAACAGTAAGGGGGGATAAAATCCCTAATAAAAGTAAATCCAAGGGATCTGGGAGCGGGTGGGGGATTGGTCTGTGGGGGGGGGGGGAAAGCTACACTACAGAAAAAAGGGGGGAAAAAATAAAAAAGAAAAAAAATACATTTTTATTTGCAAACTGGGTACTGGCAAACAGCTGCCAGTACCCAAGATGGCTCCCAGTAAGTTAGAGGTGGAGGGTAGAGAGCTGTTTGGGGGGGGGGATCAGGGAGGTTGGGGGCTAAGGGGGATCCTACACAGCTGCATATGTAAATATGCTATACAATTTTTTTTATTTTTTTTAAATACACCTTTTATTTTAGTACTGGCAGACTTTCTGCCAGTACTTAAGATGGCGGGGACAATTGTGGGATGGGGGAGGGAAGAGAGCTGTTTGGGAGGGATCCTGGGGTGTGATGTGTCAGGTGGGAGGCTGATCTCTACGCTAAAGCTAAAATTAACCCTGCAAGCTCCCTACAAATGACCTAATTAACCCCTGCACTGCTGGGCATAATACGCGTGTGGTGCGCAGCGGCATTTAGTGGCCTTATAATTACCAAAAAGCAACGCCAAAGCCATATATGTCTGCTATTTCTGAACAAAGGGGATCCCAGAGAAGCATTTACAATCATTTATGCCATACTTGCAAAAGTTGTTTGTAAATAATTTCAGTGAGAAACCTAAAATTGTGAAAAAGTTTACGTTTTTTTTTTATTTGATCGCATTTAGCGGTGAAATGGTAGCATGAAATATACCAAGATGGGCCTAGATCAATACTTTGGGTTGTCTACTACACTACACTAAAGCTAAAATTAACCCTAGACGCTCCCTACATGCTCCCTAATTAACCCCTTCACTGCTGGGCATAATACACGTGTGATGCGCAGTGGCATTTAGCGGCCTTCTAATTAGCAAAAAGCAACGCCAAAGCCATATATGTCTGCTATTTCTGAACAAAGGGGATCCCAGAGAAGCATTTACAACCATTTATGCCATAATTGCACAAGTTGTTTGTAAATAATTTCAGTGAGAAACCTAAAGTTTGTGAAAATATTTGGGAAAAAGTGAACAATTTTTTTTATTTGATTGCATTTGGTGGTGAAATGGTGGCATGAAATATACCAAAATGGGCCTAGATCAATACTTTGGGATGTCTTCTAAAAAAAAAATATATACATGTCAATGGATATTCAGGGATTCCTGACAGATATCAGTGTCCCAATGTAACTAGTGCTAATTTTGAAAAAAAAGTGGTTTGGAAATAGCAAAGTGCTACTTGTATTTATTGCCCTATAACTTGCAAAGAACATGTAAACATTGGGTATTTCTAAACTCAGGACAAAATTTAGAAACTATTTAGCATGGGTGTTTTTTGGTGGTTGTAGATGTGTAACAGATTTTGGGGGTCAAAGTTAGAAAAAGTGTGTTTTTTCCATTTTTTCCTCATATTTTATCATTTTTTTAAAGTAAATGATAAGATATGATAAAAATAATGGTATCTTTAGAAAGCCCATTTAATGGCGAGAAAAACGGTATATAATATGTGTGGGTACAGTAAATGAGTAAGAGGAAAATTACAGCTAAACACAAACACTGCAGAAATGTAAAAATAGCCCTGGTCCTTCAGGGAAAGAAATTGAAAAATGGCCTTGTCCTTAAGGGGTTAATGTTTATTACCCTTTAATATACAGAGTGCTGTTTTAAAGACTGCAAGGCTGTTTAGTTAAATAAACGGTTGCAGCAGTTTTTTTAGCACATGAGAAACCATTAGAAAGCTACGCAAAAACTGCATTTCTGATTGATTGGAATGACCCAGAACTGAGCCCAGTTCTAGTAAGAAAAAGGCATTTTATTTTTAGCCAGTGGAATTATTGGTGGGGCAATCACGGGGCGCACACGGTGTGAACCTCTGTACAGCCCTATACCGTTTCAATGGAACTTGTATGATCTTTGTTTTCTGAATCACTTGAATTAGTAAAACCACTTGCATATATGATTTAACACAACTCTAATAAAACTGTATAGAACACACATAGAACAAGTTTATTGCTTCCAAGTCTATTTCACAGATAATAATAATCAAAGCAAAACACAACGTCCAGAGACTTCTCTGCAATCCTAAATGAACATTCTGTTAGTATTTAAATTGTGTTCAGACAGAGCATACAATTTAAAAATAAAGTTTTGCTATCCAATTAGCTTTGTTCTCATAATACTCTGTATTGAAGAGATACCTAGGTAGGCATCAGTAGAACTACATGCCTGCAAATGGATAACATTCTTATAGTGCTGCTATCTAGTGCTCTTGCAAATGGATAACATTCTTACAGTGCTGCCCTCTAGTGCTCTTGCAGATGGATAACATTCTTATAGTGCTGCCATCTAGTGCTCTTGCAAATGCATTACATTCTTATAGTGCTGCCCTCTAGTGCTCTTGCAAATGGATAACATTCTTATAGTGCTGCTATCTAGTGCTCTTGCAAATGGATAACATTCTTATAGTGCTGCCCTCTAGTGCTCTTGCAAATGGATAACATTCTTATAGTGCTGCTATCTAGTGCTCTTGCAAATGGATAACATTCTTATAGTGCTGCTATCTAGTGCTCTTGCAAATGGATAACATTCTTATAGTGCTGCTATCTAGTGCTCTTGCAAATGGATAACATTCTTATAGTGCTGCTATCTAGTGCTCTTGCAAATGGATAACATTCTTATAGTGCTGCTATCTAGTGCTCTTGCAAATGGATAACATTCTTATAGTGCTGCTATCTAGTGCTCTTGCAAATGGATAACATTCTTATAGTGCTGTCATCTAGTGCTCTTGCAAATGGATAACATTCTTATAGTGCTGCCCTCTAGTGCTCTTGCAAATGGATAACATTCTTATAGTGCTGCCCTCTAGTGCTCTTGCAAATGGATAACATTCTTATAGTGCTGCCCTCTAGTGCTCTTGCAAATGGATAACATTCTTATAGTGCTGCCCTCTAGTGCTCTTGCAAATGGATAACATTCTTATAGTGCTGTCCTCTAGTGCTCTTGCAAATGGATAACATTCTTATAGTGCTGCCATCTAGTGCTCTTGCAAATGGATAACATTCTTATAGTGCTGCCCTCTAGTGCTCTTGCAAATGGATAACATTCTTATAGTGCTGCCATCTAGTGCTCTTGCAAATGGATAACATTCTTATAGTGCTGTCCTCTAGTGCTCTTGCAAATGGATAACATTCTTATAGTGCTGCCATCTAGTGTTCTTGCAAATGGATAACATTCTTATAGTGCTGCCCTCTAGTGCTCTTGCAAATGGATAACATTCTTATAGTGCTGCCCTCTAGTGCTCTTGCAAATGGATAACATTCTTATAGTGCTGCCCTCTAGTGCTCTTGCAAATGGATAACATTCTTATAGTGCTGCCCTCTAGTGCTCTTGCAAATGGATAACATTCTTATAGTGCTGCCCTCTAGTGCTCTTGCAAATGGATAACATTCTTATAGTGCTGCCCTCTAGTGCTCTTGCAAATGGATAACATTCTTATAGTGCTGCCATCTAGTGCTCTTGCAAATGGATAACATTCTTACAGTGCTGCCCTCTAGTGCTCTTGCAAATGGATAACATTCTTATAGTGCTGCCCTCTAGTGCTATTGCAAATGGATAACATTCTTATAGTGCTGCCCTCTAGTGCTCTTGCAAATGGGTAACATTCTTACAGTGCTGCCCTCTAGTGCTCTTGCAAATGGATAACATTCTTATAGTGCTGCCCTCTAGTGCTCTTGCAAATGGATAACATTCTTATAGTGCTGCCCTCTAGTGCTCTTGCAAATGGATAACATTCTTACAGTGCTGCCCTCTAGTGCTCTTGCAAATGGATAACATTCTTATAGTGCTGCCCTCTAGTGCTCTTGCAAATGGATAACATTCTTATAGTGCTGCCCTCTAGTGCTCTTGCAAATGGGTAACATTCTTATAGTGCTGCCATCTAGTGCTCTTACAAATGGATAACATTCTTATAGTGCTGCCCTCTAGTGCTCTTGCAAATGGGTAACATTCTTATAGTGCTGCCCTCTAGTGCTCTTGCAAATGGATAACATTCTTATAGTGCTGCTATCTAGTGCTCTTGCAAATGGGTAACATTCTTATAGTGCTGCCATCTAGTGCTCTTGCAAATGGATAACATTCTTATAGTGCTTCCCTCTAGTGTTCTTGCAAATGGATAACATTCTTATAGTGCTGCCATCTAGTGCTCTTGCAAATGGATAACATTCTTATAGTGCTGCCCTCTAGTGCTCTTGCAAATGGGTAACATTCTTATAGTGCTGCCCTCTAGTGCTCTTGCAAATGGGTAACATTCTTATAGTGCTGCCCTCTAGTGCTCTTGCAAATGGATAACATTCTTATAGTGCTGCCCTCTAGTGCTCTAGCAAATGGATAACATTCTTATAGTGCTTCCCTCTAGTGCTCTTGCAAATGGATAATATTCTTATAGTGCTTCCCTCTAGTGCTCTTGCAAATGGATAATATTCTTATAGTGCTGCCCTCTAGTGCTCTAGCAAATGGATAACATTCTTATAGTGCTGCCCTCTAGTGCTCTTGCAAATGGATAACATTCTTATAGTGCTGCCCTATAGTGTTCTTGCAAATGGATAACATTATTATAGTGCTGCCCTCTAGTGCTCTTGTAAATGGGTAACATTCTTATAGTGCTGCCATCTAGTGCTCTTGCAAATGGATAACATTCTTATAATGCTGCCCTCTAGTGCTCTTGCAAATGGATAACATTCTTATAGTGCTGCCATCTAGTGCTCTTGCAAATGGATAACATTCTTATAGTGCTGTCCTCTAGTGCTCTTGCTAATAGATAACATTCTTATAGTGCTGCCCTCTAGTGTTCTTGCAAATGGGTAACATTCTTATAGTGCTGCCCTCTAGTGCTCTTGCAAATGGGTAACATTCTTATAGTGCTGCCCTCTAGTGCTCTTGCAAATGGGTAACATTCTTATAGTGCTGCCCTCTAGTGCTCTTGCAAATGAATAACATTCTTATAGTGCTGCCCTCTAGTGCTCTTGCAAATGGGTAACATTCTTATAGTGCTGCCCTCTAGTGCTCTTGCAAATGGATAACATTCTTATAGTGCTGCCCTCTAGTGCTCTTGCAAATGGATAACATTCTTATAGTGCTGCCCTCTAGTGCTCTTGCAGATGGATAACATTCTTATAGTGCTGCCCTCTAGTGCTCTTGCAAATGAATAACATTCTTATAGTGCTGCCATCTAGTGCTCTTGCAAATGGGTAACATTCTTATAGTGCTGCCATCTAGTGCTCTTGCAAATGGGTAACATTCTTATAGTGCTGCCATCTAGTGCTCTTGCAAATGGGTAACCTTCTTATAGTGCTGCCCTCTAGTGCTCTTGCAAATGGATAACATTCTTATAGTGCTGCCATCTAGTGCTCTTGCAAATGGGTAACATTCTTATAGTGCTGCCCTCTAGTGCTCTTGCAAATGGGTAACATTCTTGCAAAACTGCTGCCATGTAGCTCTTCAGAAATGGGAAGGCTTCTAAGCTTATGTTCCTGCTTTTCAACAAAAGATATGAAGAGAAGGAAGACAGTTTGACAATAGAAGTAAATTAGAAAGTTGTTTAAAATTCCATGCTCTATCTGAATCACAAAAGAAAACTTGTGGCTTCCATGTTCGTTTAATATATATATATACTGTATATATAAATAGCAAAGAGGTGCACTCTCACTCAGTCCATTACCTGCCAGGGTGCTAATGAAAATTTATATAAGAATAAACAAAACTTGCACTCTCTGGTCTTTTTAACAATATTTTACTGTGAACAGTTGTGACGTTTCAGGGACAAAGTATCCCCTTCCTCAGACACAGTGCTTATGAAGTGCAACAAATACAGTGAGGCCCCGGTTTACGCACGACTCGGTATACGAAATTTCGGTTTACGAAATCGAAATTTGAAGAAAATTTGACTCGGTTTAAGAATTTTTTTCGCAATACGAAACAAAATGCCGGTTTGCCCCCTCGGTTTACGAATATTTTTCGCAATACGAAACCAGTGGCCCCTGTGCCCCCTGCATACTCAAGTATGATTGAATTAATATTGAATTAATGAAGTTTGGGTACCAGTGTGGAGGTGTTGGAGAGGTTTTGGAGCCATTTTGCAGCAAGTTGTTGAGCCTTTTGGAGCCATTTGCAGCAAGTTGTTAAGCCTTTTGGAGCCATTTGCAGCAAGTTGTTAAGCCTTTTGGAGCCATTTGCAGCAAGTTGTTAAGCCTTTTGGAGCCATTTGCAGCAAGTTGTTAAGCCTTTTGGAGCCATTTGCAGCAAGTTGTTGAGCCTTTTGGAGCCATTTGCAGCAAGTTGTTAAGCCTTTTGGAGCCATTTGCAGCAAGTTGTGGAGCCTTTTGGAGACATTGGAGCCATTTGCAGCAAGTTGTGGAGCCTTTTGGAGACATTGGAGCCATTTGCAGCAAGTTGTTAAGCCTTTTGGAGCCTTTTGGAGCATTTTTTGGACACTTTATTTGAATTTTTTCGGACCTCCGGAACGCATTAATTGATTTTCAATGCATTCCTATGGGAAACCGTGTTTCGGTTTACGAATTTTTCGCAATACGAAACGACCCGGAGAACGAATTAAATTCGTAAACCGAGGCCTCACTGTATATAGCAAATGTATACAAACAACCCCACCCCCTCAGTGAGACAAAAATCGCCAAAGAGTAACCATAGTAACCACTATGTCACATGAGTAAACAATATTATTATTATATTAAAGAGACATAAAACCTAAAATTTTATTTCATGATTCAGACAGAATAGGCAATGTTAAATGACTTTCTAATTTTCTTCTATTATCAAATTGTCTTCATTCTCTTTGTATCTTTTGTAGAAAAGTGGGAGGTAAGCTTAGGGAGGTGCACATGTCTGCAACACTATATAGCAGCAGTGGAGCACTAGAGCGCAGCAGTGGAGCACTAGAGGGCAGCAGTGGAGCACTAGAGGGCAGCAGTTTTGCAGAAGCACTAGAGGGCAGCAGTTTTGCAGGAGCACTAGAGGGCAGCAGTGGAGCACTAGAGGGCAGCAGTGGAGCACTAGAGGGCAGCAGTGGAGCACTAGAGGGCAGCAGTTTTGCAGGAGCACTAGAGGGCAGCAGTGGAGCACTAGAGGGCAGCAGTTTTGCAGGAGCACTAGAGGGCAGCAGTGGAGCACTAGAGGGCAGCAGTTTTGCAGGAGCACTAGAGGGCAGCAGTTTTGCAGGAGCACTAGAGGGCAGCAGTGGAGCACTAGAGGGCAGCAGTGGAGCACTAGAGGGCAGCAGTTTTGCAGGAGCACTAGAGGGCAGCAGTGGAGCACTAGAGGGCAGCAGTGGAGCACTAGAGGGCAGCAGTTTTGCAGGAGCACTAGAGGGCAGCAGTGGAGCACTACAGGGCAGCAGTGGAGCACTAGAGGGCAGCAGTTTTGCAGGAGCACTAGAGGGCAGCAGTTTTGCAGGAGCACTAGAGGGCAGCAGTGGAGCACTAGAGGGCAGCAGTTTTGCAGGAGCACTAGAGGGCAGCAGTGGAGCACTAGAGGGCAGCAGTGGAGCACTAGAGGGCAGCAGTTTTGCAGGAGCACTAGAGGGCAGCAGTTATGCAGGAGCACTAGAGGGCAGCAGTTTTGCAGAAGCACTAGAGGGCAGCAGTTTTGCAGGAGCACTAGAGGGCAGCAGTTTTGCAGGAGCACTAGAGGGCAGCAGTTATGCAGGAGCACTAGAGGGCAGCAGTTTTGCAGAAGCACTAGAGGGCAGCAGTTTTGCAGGAGCACTAGAGGGCAGCAGTTTTGCAGGAGCACTAGAGGGCAGCAGTGGAGCACTAGAAGGCATCAGTTTTGCAGGAGCACTGGAGGGCAGCAGTTTTGCAGGAGCACTGGAGGGCAGCAGTTTTGCAGGAGCACTAGAGGGCAGCAGTGGAGCACTAGAGGGCAGCAGCTTTGCAGGAGCACTAGAGGGCAGCAGTGGAGCACTAGAGAGCAGCAGTTTTGCAGGAGAACTAGAGGGCAGCAGTTTTGCAGGAGCACTGGAGGGCAGCAGTTTTGCAGGAGCACTAGAGGGCAGCAGTTTTGCAGGAGCACTAGAGGGCAGCAGTTTTGCAGGAGAACTAGAGGGCAGCAGTTTTGCAGGAGAACTAGAGGGCAGCAGTTTTGCAGCAGCACTAGAGGGCAGCAGTGGAGCACTAGAGGGCAGCAGTTTTGCAGGAGCACTGGAGGGCAGCAGTTTTGCAGGAGCACTGGAGGGCAGCAGTTTTGCAGGAGCACTAGAGGGCAGCAGTTTTGCAGGAGCACTAGAGGGCAGCAGTGGAGCACTAGAGGGCAGCAGTTTTGCAGGAGCACTAGAGGGCAGCAGTTTTGCAGGAGCACTGGAGGGCAGCAGTTTTGCAGGAGCACTAGAGGGCAGCAGTTTTGCAGGAGCACTAGAGGGCAGCAGTGGAGCACTAGAGGGCAGCAGTTTTGCAGGAGCACTAGAGGGCAGCAGTGGAGCACTAGAGGGCAGCAGTTTAGCAGGAGCACTAGAGGGTAGCAGTTTTGCAGGAGCACTGGAGGGCAGCAGTTTTGCAGGAGCACTGGAGGGCAGCAGTGGAGCAGGAGCACTAGAGGGCAGCACTATGTCCTGCAGTATAGTGCTCCAGACACTGACTTGCATGAACAGGTTACCCTCCCTATTACCCTACAAGATTTTAATTTATATTAACAGTGAAGACAAAAGTACATTTTTATGATTAAGATACAGCAGCAATTTTAAACAACTTTCCTATTTACTTCTATTATTAATTTAACTTTGTTCTGTTGGTATAGTTTGTTGTACTTGTAAGGCTTAGAGATGAAACTGTCCTCCATTAAATTCTGTACAAGCTGCAGCTGATTGGGTATCAGCAGTAGCTGGGGTCACATTTTAGCCCCTCCCCAAAGCTCTGCCTTAAGCTCCACCCATGCCCCTGTCATATTTTCACAACCGAACAGCGATTTTATTCATTTGCCTGCTACTAAAATCTAAAAAAAAAAATTATTCTTCCTAGCTGCCAGCAATACACACAAATGAGTGATTTTACTGCCTTTGGCAGCTAGTAAAAAAAAGGAGCAATTATTTAAATTTCCTGTCTGTAGTGTTGTAGATTTTGTTTTACTATTTAATATATTCCTAATAGATAACTATTTGTTTACATTGTTGTTATTTGTGTCTTTACATTTAAAAAAAACTTCAATTTCATTAAGGTGTGTAGACTTTTTATATCCACTGTACACACTAGCAGACCTACATATAAACATTTGCATACATACGCATGCGTTTATACTCATACACATTAACCCTTTCCTGCCGGGGTTAAAGTGTCTACAATTATTGGATCGGGTCTGGGGGGCGTCCCTATAACCCTAGGAACGCCCTCGAGACCGTGATCAAATCCAGGAAGCGCAGTAGGCTTCAGGACATTCCGTCATAACGGCTCTAAAGCCCAGTCTAATTATGACGGAATAGAACGGCATAACGGTGTTAAAAGGTTAACATATTTTCACAAGTACACATGCACGTACACAGATAAGCACACAGACACACATACACATACAGAAGTACACTCACATGCATACACACTCATACTCATACACACACACATACATACACAGGTAAGCACACAGACACACATACACATACAGAAGTACACTCACATGCATACACACTCATACTCATACACACACACATACACAGGTAAGCACATAGACACACATACACATGCCCATATACATACAGAAGTACATTAACATGCATACACACTCATACTCATAAACACACGCACATACACAGATAAGCACACAGACACACATACACATACAGAAGTACATTAACATGCATACACACTCATACACACACACACACACATACACAGGTAAGCACACAGACACACATACACATGCCCATACACATACAGAAGTACATTCACATGCATACACACTCATACTCATACACACACACACATACGCACATACACAGGTAAGCAACCAGACACACATACACATGCCCATACACATACAGAAGTACATTCACATGCATACACACTCATACTCATACACGCACATACACATACACAGGTAAGCACACAGACACACAGACACATACAGAAGTACATTCACATGCATACGCACTCATACTCATACACACACACACATGCACATACACATACAGAAGTACATTCACATGCATACACACTCATACTCATACACACACACACACGCACATACACAGATAAGCACACAGACACACATACACATGCCCATACACATACAGAAGTACATTTACATGCATACACACTCATACACACATGCCCATACACATACAGAAGTACATCACATACAGAAGTACATTTACATGCATACACACTCATACACACACACATGCCCATACACATACAGAAGTACATCACATACAGAAGTACATTTACATGCATACACACTCATACTCATACACACACACACATGCCCATACACATACAGAAGTACATTTACATGCATACACACTCATACTCATACACACACACACATGCACATACACAGATATGCACACAGACACACATACACATGCCCATACACATACAGAAGTACATTAACATGCATAAGCACTCATACTCATACACACACACACACACACACACATGCACATACACATACAGAACTACATTAACATGCATACACACTCATACTCATACACACACACATACACAGGTAAGCACACAGACACACATGCACATGCCCATACACATACAGAAGTACATTAACATGCATACACAATCATACTCATACACACACACACACACATGCCCATACACATACAGAAGTACATTTACATGCATACACACTCATGCTCATACACACACACGTGCACATACACAGATATGCACACAGACACACATACACATGCCCATACACATACAGAAGTACATTAACATGCATACACACTCATACTCATACACACACACACACACATACACAGGTAAGCACACAGACACACATACACATGCCCATACACATACAGAAGTACATTAACATGCATACACACTCATACTCATACACACACATACACATACACACACACACATGCACATACACAGGTAAGCACACATACACATGCCCATACACATACAGAAGTACATTTACATGCATACACACTCATACTCATACACACACACACACATGCCCATACACATAAAGAAGTACATTTACATGCATACACACTCATACTCATACACACACACACACATGCACATACACAGATAAGCACACAGACACACATACACAAGCCCATACACATACAAAAGTACATTAACATGCATAAGCACTCATACTCATACACACACACATATGCACATACACATACAGAAGTACATTAACATGCATACACACTCATACTCATACACGCACATACACATACACAGGTAAGCACACAGACACACATACACATGCCCATACACATACAGAAGCACATTAACATGCATAAACACTCATACTCATACACACACACACATACACAGGTAAGCACACAGACACACATACACATGCCCATACACATACAGAAGTACATTAACATGCATACGCACTCATACTCATACACACACATACACATACACACACACACATGCACATACACAGGTAAGCACACAGACACACACACACATGCCCATACACATACAGAAGTACATTTACATGCATAAGCACTCATACTCATACACACACATATGCAGAAGCACACTCACAGGCACACTCTCACTCATACACATGCAGAAGCACACTTACATATACACACACTCATACACATGCAGAAGCACACTTACATATACACACACTCATACACATACAGAAGCACACTCACATATACACACACTCATACACATGCAGAAGCACACTTACATATACACACACTCATACACATACAGAAGCACACTCACATATACACACACTCATACACATGCAGAAGCACACTTACATATACACACACTCATACACATACAGAAGCACACTCACATATACACACACTCATACACATGCAGAAGCACACTTACATATACACACACTCATACACATGCAGAAGCACACTTACATATACACACACTCATACACATACAGAAGCACACTTAAACACACTCATACACATGCAGAAGCACACTCACATTCACACTCTCACTCATACACATGCAGAAGTACACTCACATGCACACTCTCACTCATACACATGCAGAAGCACATTCACATGCACACTATCACTTATACACATACAGAAGCACACTCGCATGCACTCTATCACTTATACACATACATAAGCACACTTACATATACACACACTCATACACATGCAGAAGCACACTTACATATACACACACTCATACACATGCAGAAGCACACTTACATATAGACACACTCATACACATGCAGAAGCACACTTACATATACACACACTCATACACATGCAGAAGCACACTTACATATACACACACTCATACACATGCAGAAGCACACTTACATATAGACACACTCATACACATGCAGAAGCACACTTACATATACACACACTCATACACATGCAGAAGCACACTTACATATACACACACTCATACACATGCAGAAGCACACTTACATATACACTCACTCATACACATGTCCATACACATACAGAAGCACACTCACTCATACACATGCTTACTTACTCATGCACACTCACTCATACACATGCACACTTATTCATAGACATGCACACTCACTCATGCACATACACATACAGAAGCATACTCACATGCACACTCTCACACACACACAGAAGGACACATACTCATGCAGAAGCACATAAACATGCAGAAGCAAATTCACATGCACACACACTCATACACACACAGACATGCACACTCACTCATACACACACACACAGACATGCAAGAACACATGCACACATTTTTCACAATGTAAATACTTTACCCCTTACATTAGGTAGCTGCTTTTTCTGTGAAAACAAAACACTGAACCTGGACAGGAAGGATGATGTTTAATTTAGTAGCCGTATTTTCTGAGAATTAAACTGAGGAGATTTACCACAAAGAACCACAATGTAGCAGCCACTTGTTTACTGATCAGTCACATATCAGACAGATATGGAACTCACATATTTGTGTTTAATGGACGTGTAAATGTTTTTGTTGCATGAAAAATAAGTGATCTGAAGTGTGACAGTGATAAACAATGATGATAAGCTTTATTTATCATTTGCTCTCAGGAACCTCGCAGCTGCTGATACAATGCTGCCCCCTGGTCTTAAGACCATAGCTACTTAACAAGCGTTTCAGACTTGTTCGCATATCAGCAGCTTAATAAATGGGCCCACAGGCTTTAAGTACAGGGATAAGGTATATGACACGGTGAAAAAGGTAAAGTGTTTGTGTATATGTGTGTGTAGGTGTGTGCATGTGTGTATGTTTGTGTGTTTTTGTATATGAGTGTGTATGTGTGTGTGTAGGTGTGTGCATGTGTGTATGTTTGTGTGTTTTTGTATATGAGTGTGCATGTGTGTGTGTAGGTGTGTATGTGTATATGTGTGTTTGTATATGAGTGTGTATGTGTATATGTGTGTGTGTAGGTGTGTGCATGTGTGTATGTTTGTGTGTGTATGTATGTGTGTGTTTGTATATGAGTGTGTATGTGTGTGTGTAGGTCTGTGCATGTGTGTATGTATGTGTGTGTTTGTATATGAGTGTGTATGTGTATATATGAGTGTGTATGTGTGTATGTTTGTGTGTGTATGTATGTGTGTGTTTGTATATGAGTGTGTATGTGTAGGTGTGTGCATGTGTGTATGTTTGTGTGTATGTGTATATGTGTGTTTGTATATGAGTGTGTATGTGTATATGTGTGTGTGTAGGTGTGTGCATGTGTGTATGTTTGTGTGTGTATGTATGTGTGTGTTTGTATATGAGTGTGTGTGTGTAGGTGTGTGCATGTGTGTATGTATGTGTGTGTTTGTATATGAATGTGTATGTGTATATATGAGTGTGTATGTGTGTATGTTTGTGTGTGTATGTATGTGTGTGTTTGTATATGAGTGTGTATGTGTGTGTGTGTTTGTGTGTGTAAGTGTTAATGTGTGTATGTTTGTGCATGTGTGCGTGTTTGTGTATGTGTGCATGTGTGTTTGTGTGTGTAAGTATGTGTGTGTTTGTGTTTGTGTAAGTGTACATGTGTGTGAGTAAGTGGGTGTGTGTATATGAGTGTGTGTGTGTGTATGTGAGTGTGTATGTGTTTTTATGTGTGTGTTTGTGTATGTGTATGTGTGTGTATGTGTATATTCGTGTGAATGTGTATGAGTGTGTGTTTGTATATGTGTGTGTGTATGAGTGTGTGTGCATGTATATGAGTGTGCATGTGTGTATGTATTTGTGTGTGTATATATATGTGTGTGTGTATATGTATGTGTGTGTTTGTGTGTGTGTGCATGAGTGTTCATTTGTGTGTGTCTGTGTTTGTGTATGTGTGTGTGTATATGAGTGTGTGTGTATGTATATCTGTGTGTATATTTGTGTATATGTGAGTTTATATTTGTGTACAAGGAGTACAGAATTATTAGGCAAGTTGTATTTTTGAGCATTAATTTTATTATTGAACAGCAACCATGTTCTCAATGAACCCAAAAAACTCATTAATATCAAAGCTGAATATTTTTGGAAGTAGTTTTTAGTTTGTTTTTAGTTTTAGCTTTTTTAGGGGGATATCTGTGTGTGCAGGTGACTATTACTGTGCATAATTATTAGGCAACTTAACAAAAAACAAATATATACCCATTTCAATTATTTATTTTTACCAGTGAAACCAATATAACATCTCAACATTCACAAATATACATTTCTGACATTCAAAAACAAAACAAAAACAAATCAGTGACCAATATAGCCACCTTTCTTTGCAAGGACACTCAAAAGCCTGCCATCCATGGATTCTGTCAGTGTTTTGATCTGTTCACCATCAACATTGCGTGCAGCAGCAACCACAGCCTCCCAGACACTGTTCAGAGAGGTGTACTGTTTTCCCTCCTTGTAAATCTCACATTTGATGATGGACCACAGGTTCTCAATGGGGTTCAGATCAGGTGAACAAGGAGGCCATGTCATTAGATTTTCTTCTTTTATACCCTTTCTTGCCAGCCACGCTGTGGAGTACTTGGACGCGTGTGATGGAGCATTGTCCTGCATGAAAATCATGTTTTTCTTGAAGGATGCAGACTTCTTCCTGTACCACTGCTTGAAGAAGGTGTCTTCCAGAAACTGGCAGTAGGACTGGGAGTTGAGCTTGACTCCATCCTCAACCCGAAAAGGCCCCACAAGCTCATCTTTGATGATACCAGCCCAAACCAGTACTCCACCTCCACCTTGCTGGCGTCTGAGTCGGACTGGAGCTCTCTGCCCTTTGCCAATCCAGCCACGGGCCCATCCATCTGGCCCATCAAGACTCACTCTCATTTCATCAGTCCATAAAACCTTAGAAAAATCAGTCTTGAGATATTTCTTGGCCCAGTCTTGACGTTTCAGCTTGTGTGTCTTGTTCAGTGGTGGTCGTCTTTCAGCCTTTCTTACATTGGCCATGTCTCTGAGTATTGCACACCTTGTGCTTTTGGGCACTCCAGTGATGTTGCAGCTCTGAAATATGGCCAAACTGGTGGCAAGTGGCATCTTGGCAGCTGCACGCTTGACTTTTCTCAGTTCATGGGCAGTTATTTTGCGCCTTGGTTTTTCCACACGCTTCTTGCGACCCTGTTGACTATTTTGAATGAAACGCTTGATTGTTCGATGATCACGCTTCAGAAGCTTTGCAATTTTAAGAGTGCTGCATCCCTCTGCAAGATATCTCACTATTTTTGACTTTTCTGAGCCTGTCAAGTCCTTCTTTTGACCCATTTTTCCAAAGGAAAGGAAGTTGCTTAATAATTATGCACACCTGATATAGGGTGTTGATGTCATTAGACCACACCCCTTCTCATTACAGAGATGCACATCACCTAATATGCTTAATTGGTAGTAGGCTTTCGAGCCTATACAGCTTGGAGTAAGACAACATGCATAAAGAGGATGATGTGGTCAAAATACTCATTTGCCTAATAATTCTGCACTCCCTGTATATGTGTGTGTATGTGTGTGTATGTATATTTGTTTATATGTGTGTATGTGTGTGTATATTTGTGTATATGTGTGTGTATGTGTGTGTATATTTGTGTATATGTGTGTGTGTGTGTGTGTGTGTGTGTATATGTATATGTGAGTGTATGTGTATATGCGAGTGTATGTGTATATGTGAGTGTGTGTATATGTGTATATGTGTGTGTATGTGTATATGTGAATGTATGTGTATATATGAGTGTGAGTGTATGTGTATATGTGAATGTATGTGTATATGTGAGTATCTGTATATCTGAGTGTGTGTATGTGTATATGTGAGTATGTGTATATGTGAGTGTATGTGTATATGTGAGTGTGTGTATATGTGAGTGTGTGTATATGTGTATATGTATATGTGTGAGTGTGTGTATATATGTATATGTGAGTGTATGTGTATATGTGAGTGTGTGTATATGTGAGTGTGTATGTGTATATGTGAGTGTATGTGTATATGTGAGTGTGTGTATATGTGTATATGTGAGTGTATGTGTATATGTGTGTGTATGTGTGTATGTATATTTGTGTATATGTGTGTGTATGTGTGAGTGTATATTTGTGTATATGTGTGTGTGAGTGAATATTTGTGTATATGTGTATGTATATTTGTGTATATGTGTGTGAGTGTGTATTTGTGTATATGTGTGTGCATGTGTATATGTGTGTGTATGTGTATATGTGTGTGTGTGAGTGAGTGTATATTTGTGTATATGTGTGTATATTTGTGTATATGTGTGTGTATGTGTGTGTGTGAGTGTATATTTGTGTATATGTGTGTGTGTATATGTGTGTGTATGTGTATATGTGAGTGTGTGTGTGTATGAGTGTATATTTGTGTGTATATTTGTGTATATGTGTGTGTGAGTGTATATTTGAGTATATGTGTGTATGTGTATATGTGTGTGTATGTGTATATGTGTGTGTGTATGTGTGTGTGTGTATTTGTGTATATGTGTGTGTATGTGTGTGTGTATTTGTGTATATGTGTGTGTATGTGTGTGTGTGTATATGTGTATGTGAGTGTATATTTGTGTATATGTGTGTGTATATGTGTGTGTGTTTGTGTATATGTGTGTGTGTGTGAGTGTATATTTGTGTGTGTATATTTGTGTATATGTGTGTGTATGTGTGTGTGTCAGTCTATATTTGTGTATATGTGTGTGTATGTGTGTGTATGTGTATATGTGTGTGTGAGTGTATATGTATGTGTGTGAGTGTATATTTGTGTATATGTGTGTGTATATTT
The DNA here is from genome assembly GCF_027579735.1 of Bombina bombina. Classification (NCBI taxonomy): domain Eukaryota; kingdom Metazoa; phylum Chordata; class Amphibia; order Anura; family Bombinatoridae; genus Bombina; species Bombina bombina. The sequence continues at coordinate 1,571,748,337 of NC_069499.1, forward strand.
GTGTATATATTTGTGTATATGTGTGTGTATATTTGTGTATATGTGTGTGTATGTTTGTGTTTGAGTCTATATTTGTGTATATGTGTGTGTACATGTGTGTGTATGTGTATGTGTGAGTGTATATGTGTGTATATGTATGTGTGTGAGTGTATATTTGTGTATATGTGTGTGTATATTTGTGTATATGTGTGTATATTTGTGTATATGTGTGTATATATTTGTGTATATGTGTGTGTGAGTGTATATTTGTGTATATTTGTGTATATGTGTGTGTATATTTGTGTATATGTGTGTGTATATTTGTGTATATGTGTGTGTATGTGTATATTTGTGTATATTTGTGTGTGTGAGTGTATATTTGTGTATATGTGTGTATATATTTGTGTATATGTGTGTATATATTTATGTATATTTGTGTGTGAGTGTATATTTGTGTATATTTGTGTATATGTGTGTGTATATTTGTGTATATGTGTGTGTATATTTGTGTATATGTGTGTTTAAAAGAGCTGATTACTTTGGGGCAATGCCCCGCAAAAAGCCCTTTTAAGGGCTGGTAAAAGAGCTGATTACTTTTGTAATTTAGTATAGGGTAGGGAATTTTATTATTTTGGGGGGCTTTGTTATTTTATTAGGGGGCTTAGATTAGGTGTAATTAGATTAAAATTCTTGTAATATTTTTTTTTTTTGTAATTTAGTGGGGGGGTTTTGTACTATAGTTTAGTTTATTTAATTGTATTTTAGTTTAGATAATTGTAGGTAATTTATTTAATTAATTTATTGATACTGTAGTGTTAGGTGTATTTGTAACTTAATTTAGGATTTATTCTACAGGTAATTTTGTAATTATTTTAACTAGGTAGCTATTAAATAGTTATCAACTATTTAAGAGCTATTGTACCTAGTTAAAATAAATACAAAGTTGCCTGTAAAATAAATATAATTCCTAAAATAGCTACAATGTAATTATTAGTTATATTGTAGCTATATTAGGGTTTATTTTATAGGTAAGTATTTAGTTTTAAATAGGATTAATTTATTTAATTTTAGTAATTTTATTTCTTTTTATTTAAATTATATTTAAGTTAGAGGGGTGTTAGGGTTAGGGTTAGACTTATGTTTAGAGGTTAATAACTTTATTATAGTAGCGGCGACGTTGGGGGCGGCAGATTAGGGGTTAATAATTGTAGGTAGGTGGCAGCGATGTTAGGGAGGGCAGATTAAGGGTTAATAACATTTATTATAGTGTTTGCGAGGTGGGAGTGCGGCGGTTTAGAGGTTAATAAGTGTAGGTAGGTGGTGGCGACGTTGGGGGGGACAGATTAGGGGTTAATAAATATAATATAGGTGTCGGCGATGTTAGGGACAGCAGATTAGGGGTTCATAGCTATAATGTAGGTGGCGGAGGTGTCCGGTCGGCATATTAGGGGTTAAATCATTTTATTATATGGTTTGCGATGTGGGGGGGCCTCGGTTTAGGGGTTAATATGTAGTTTATGGGTGTTAGCGTACTTTGTAGCACTGTAGTTAAGAGCTTTATGTTTCGGCGTTAGCCCATAAAACTCTTAACTACTGACTTTTTTATGTGGTAGGAGTCTTGACGGTAGAGGCTGTACCGCTCACTTCTTCCAAGACTTGTAATACCGGCGTTAGCCAGATCCCATTAAAAAGATAGGATATGCAATTGACGTGGCTTCCTCCACAGTCCTGCAGGTTGATGTACTACAGTTCCTTTCTATGAAGGGCACAATCTGGGCAGAAAGAGGCTAATTTGGAAAATACGTAACTAGGATCAGTAATGCACAACTGACATTTTAGAACATACAATTTTTGTAATATAATGTCCCATTAAGTGATTAAAACCTGATCTTTCCAGGTCTCTCTCCACTCCTCGGTGTGTTAGACTCACCTGTCCATGAAGATGAGGAGCTGACAGTTCTGCTAAGTCCATGCAGACATCTCTCAACGGCATGCTGGATCCTGTCCTCCGTACAGGATGTGTTCTGCATCTTAAGGCATGTCCTATGGAGCGGAGCAAATACATCCATAAATACACTGTGATACCCTCATTGCACCATCACAGAACACTTTATACTATGACATGGCTACTTTAGAGGAGGACTTCAGGGGATCAATACATATACAGAAAGAGAAGCGCTCTATCTACAGCTCATAGGCTTGTTCTATGGCCTGGTTACCATATAGGAGTATTCGTTCAAATACACCGGCTGTCACTGCTGGGAAAAAGGACTGAACTGAGTTTCTATATTTACACTCAGTCCTAAAAGTGAACTCCTATCAAGCCCAGACCGTGATGAGGCAACACAGGTAAAGACACTATGCAAACCTTTGTAATTTAAGTAAATGTAGAGTCCAGTATCAGATGCTTTACTATTATTATAATAGTCCTCTGGTTGGCGCTTCACTCTGTAGCGGTCATGTGACCATCCAGGAAGTTCGGTTCCAAGGTTCAAAAGTAAACGGCAGATGAGGGATTGTAAGGAAGAGTCCCAAACTTCTCAACAAATGTAATAGCCAAAAGAACAGGAAAACCATCCAATGGTTGTCCTCAGTGGTGTAATTTATTTTATAAGCAATAGAAAACAACACATCATACGTGATACAACAGGTCAGGTAAACATCCTACGCGTTTCGTGCCGTAGGATGTTCACCTGACCTGTTGTATCACAAATTATGTGTTGTTTTCTACTGCTTATAAAATAAATTACACCACTGATGACCACCATTGGATCGTTTTCCTGTTCTTTTACCATATGGGAGTAGCTTTTCTCTAAAATAGACTGTTCCTAAGTGGTAACTCGCCATAGAACAAGCTACTGAGCTGTTGTTCCTTCCTGGTAGAGCGCTTCTCCTTCTGTATGCACTGCAACGGTATGTGCTTTATCACAACAAATGGGTTAAACACATAGTCAAAACACTGCTTTGGACCCGCAGAACACTGCTGGCCCAGAGAGGAAACTGCACTGCTTGGTTGTGCAACTAGTGCTGCTTATTGGATAAGCAGCAGTTTCTTCTTGGGATCATGCTCTGTGTAGACCTTTATGTGTTACACCCCTTTGCAAGGGATAAACACATAGGTTTGCAGCATTGCTAGTGATGGCATGTTTGCCATTTAATATGTGTATCTGTGATACTATGTGCATGTGGATATATAGATACAATAGTTTATATGTATCTTATAAAAATGGTATACAGACCAGCCAACCTGAAAAATATTTTATAGTGTGCATTAAAGTAATATGGTAGTGCAAAAATGATATGCTCTGATTCGTAAGACCCTACAAGTCTATGACACCCCCTGGTCCTGAGCAGACATTAGTGATGATTAGCAGGGTCATGTGACTGATAGTGCAGATAGTGCAGACTGATAGCCGTGGCACCAGTAGTTTTCCAGTTGGTATTTTAACTATGTGCTTAACCCATTTGCAGGGGTTAAACACATACACAGAGATTACGAGTTTTGCGTTAACAGGGGTGCGGTGCTAACGAGCAGTTTAAGCTCACCGCTCACTTGCAGACAGCGCTGGTATTACGGGATTTTACAAACCTGGCGTTAGCCGCAAAAAAAGTGAGCGAAGAGCAAAATTTAGCTCCACATCTCACCTCAATACCAGCGCTGCTTAGGGTAGTGGTGAGCTGGCTAAACGTGCTCGTGCACGATTTCCCCATAGGAATCAATGGGGGAGAGCCGGCTGAAAAAAACACCTGCAAAAAAACAGTGTTTAGCTCCTAACGCAACCCCATTGATTCCTATGGGGAAATACTTTTTATGTCTACACCTAACACCCTAACTTGAACCCCGAGTCTAAACACCCCTAATCTTACACTTATTAACCCCTAATCTGCCGCCCCCGACATCGCTGACACCTGCATTATATTATTAACCCCTAATCTGTCGCTCCTGACACCGCTGCCACCTACATTATAGTTATGAACCCCTAATCTGCTGCCCCACTGTCGCCGCAACCTAACTACATTTATTAACCCCTAATTTGCCACCACTATATTAAATGTATTAACCCCTAAACCTACGTCTAACCCTAACCCTAACACCCCCTAACAAATGTAATTTAAATAAATCTAAATAAAATTAATACAATTAACTAAATTATTCCTATTTAAAACTAAATACTTACCTATAAAATAAACCCTAAGATAGCTACAATATAACTAATAGTTACATTGTAGCTAGCTTAGAGTTTATTTTTATTTTACAGGCAACTTTGTATTTATTTTAACTAGGTACAATAGTTATTAAATAGTTATTAACTATTTAATAACTACCTAGTTAAAATAAAGACAAATTTACCTGTAAAATAAAACCTAACCTATGTTACAATTACACCTAACAGTACACTATAATTAAATAAATTACCTAAACTAAACACAATTAATTACAATTTTAAAAAAATATCTAAAGTACGAAAAAAACAAACACTAAATTACAGAAAATAATAAAAAAATTACTAGAATTTTAAACTAATTACACCTACTCTAATCCTGAAAATTGCATAAGACTACAAATGGATTGGAATATCACAGGAAACCAGTTTGTAGATCTAATTGGAATGGAGGCCTTATATTAGTATTATGACCCTGTGGAAGTCTCCCTAAGGGTGAGGGGGGAAACCAGACGTGGACTCCTTGCCTGATGTGCTTAGAGGGATTTGGCTGCACCTCACTGATGAGGTCCAAAGGAGGTTGAAACTGTTGCCTGGGGTTTGCATCTCTCTTGTTCAGAGGAGGATTGCCTGGTATTTTGGTAATCAAGATCAGACTTAAGTTGTCCTTTGTAAAAAGCACAATTGGGCTAAAAGAGGCTACTTTCAGGTGTACTGGTAACTGAGGCATTGAACAAGCCACTGAGCTGTTGATCGTTCCTAGCGGACTGCTTCTATTTCTGTACACACCGTTGCAGTGTTGTTAGTGATAAAATGACAAATTAGAGCATGTCATTTTATTAACAGAAGATTAGGGAAATTCCAGGGTTGAAAATAATTAATGGAAATTCTGAGCTTAGTCTTCCCCCTCCCCCCCTACACTGCAAACATTAAACCTCATTACCTAGTATAACATCTTCAATTACCCAAAAAAATAGTTCATTTAAAAAAAAAAAAAAATCATATGGAGGTGGGTGGTGTGCAGAGTTTCAAATACAGTTTCCATTAAAACAGAAATTTCCCTGCATGTATGTGTTTATGTGAGAAAGGAAACTCTGGCATTAATGTAAGTTTACTTTTTATTTACTTAAAGATATATACATATATAGATATATAGATATATATATATATATATATATATATATATATATATATATATATATATATATATATATATATATATATAAAAGTGAGCAATTGGAGTCCAGCACCATAAATTGTAGATAATTTCCAAACTGTGTGCTCGTCACTGTGGAGTATCAGCAAAACTCCAATGTATACAGTCCATGAACAAAGTGTGACAGCACCACAGTACAAACTTTTTCTTTAAAGGTGAAAAATTCTCTTTATTTGGATGTCACAACCTTAAAAAAGCAACATTTCGGACCTACATGGCCCTTAATCATGCATAGTTAAAAACAATTAGACAAACATTTAAAAAGAGTATCTGGACCAATCAGGTTTCAACTTTCAGTGCTAATTGAATTAACTCATACCTGTCCAGGTATTGTAGGATTCCTTTCATTAGTGACCTCTAGTGGTACCAGAATATATACCATGCTAATTTTTATTAAAACAAATACAAATCATAGTCCCTATTCAGACCATAAGGGTGTAATGTATTTAGACGCTTGATCCACCATACCTCTTTTTGTTTCAGTTTTAGTTCCCTATTACCCCCTCTTCTATGAATGGGGATATGGTCTATTACTTGGAAACGGAGCTGGCTATCTGTATGTCCCATATGTGTGAAATGTGCAGATACTGGAAGTGACATATCCTATGATTTAATGGAAGCTTTATGTTGGCTAAATCTGTCCCTGTCGGCCTGAGTGGTCTCGCCAATATAGCAAAGCCCACATGGGCATTTAAGTAAATAAATGACATAATTAGTCTGACATGTATACAATCCATTAATTATATATTGTTTCCTTTTATCATTTTGTGCTAGGAATTTTCCTTTTATGATTGAATTGCATTGAGCACAATGTAAACAGGGGTAACATCCCTTATTAGGTGTAGTCAAATAGTTAGTACTAGATGGTTTAATAGTGCCCACATCTGCTTTGGCAATGTTTTCCCTAAGATTTTTTACCCGTCTATATGATGATGATATATATTAAATACATATTGCTTGACCCCTTGGTTGCTATATACTCCAATTCATACACTAATTTGTGCATGTTTTGAAAGTATGAAACATTAAATATTCTGATACCTGACCATAAAAATATAGACTAAGTTCACATTGGTGGTGTTCATTTTGAGCCGTAAAGCGTTAACATTTGTGGGTGAGTGATATGATATTGGCTTCTATTTTGCACTTGGTTCACATACTTTTTCTGTTTTACAAATACATGAACATGCTACCATCTCCATTACCCTGCCTGATTATAATTTACTGTAACAGTGAAGACAAAAGTAAATCTTTATGATTAAGCTAATCCAGCAATTTATGATTAAAAGTTATTATCAATTTCACTTTGTTCTCTTGGTATACTTTGTTGAAGAACATAATCACACATATATGTCTCTTGTCATTGGTTCATAAGATGTGTTCAGCTAGCTCCCAGTAATGCATTTTTGTTTTTGTACCTTCTTAGCATGCACATTTGATAATAGAAAACTAAAAAGTCTATTAAAGCGGCATTCTCTATCTGAGCTAATTTAGTTAATTTAATATATATGTCTTCATAATTTTAAACAGTTGATATATTATTATAAATTATGAATAATAATTTTAGTATATAATATTTTAGTATTTTGATATATCATGTATTCAGTATAAAGCATTAGATTCAATATAAATCTTGAATATTCATGTTTTTATTAAAAATTTAAGTTTTATATGTTTTAAAAGTGTTTCACATTTTGAAATACCAGTTATTAAAGGGCATTTAACACTTTCATTAGATGCAAATTTCACTTGTGTATTAAAGGGACAGTCAACACCAGAATTTTTGTTGTTTAAAAAGATAGATAATCCCTTTATTACCCATTCCCCAGATTTGCATAACCAACACAGTTGTAATAATACACGTTTACCTCTGTTATTACCTTGTATCTAAGCCTCTGCAGACTGCCCCCTTATTTCAGTTAATTTGACAGACTTGCATTTTAGCCAATCAGTGCTCACTCTTCGATAAATTCACGTGCATGAGTTCAATGTTATCTATGTGAAACACATGAACTAATGCCCTCTAGTGGTGAAAAACTGTCAAAATGCTTTCAGATTAGAGGCGGCCTACAAGGTCTAAGAAATTAGCATATGAACCTCCTAGGTTTATCTTTCAACTAAGAATACCAAGAGAACAAATGGCTAGATTACAAGTTTTGCGTTGAGTAAAAAAGCCTCATAACGCTGCTTTTTCACTACCGCTGCTATTATAAGTCTTGTAGGTACAGCTGTACCGCACACTTTTTTGGCCGTCACGCAACTTAACTACAGCACTTTTTAAAAAGTCCTTTTTCAATGGGACTTCCATAGCGCCGGTATTACGAGTTTGCCTTTCCGGACAAAAATTGAGAGGTACAGCCCATAACTACAAGATCTGTACCGTCATCTGAAAGTCAGTAGATATGGGTTTTATGTTACAAAGCTGTAACATAAAACTCATAACTAAAGTGTCACAAAGTACACTAACACCCATAAACTACTTATTAACCCCTAAACCGAGGCCCTCCCGCATCGCAAACACTAAAATAAAATTATTAACCCCTAATCTGCCGCTACGGACATCATCGCCACTATAATAAACATATTAACCCCTAAACCGCCGCACTCCCACATCACAAACACTAGTTAAATATTATTAACCCCTAATCTGCTGCCCCAATGTCGTTGCAACCTACATCCACTTATTAACCCCTAATCTGCTGTCCCTAACATCGCTGCAACCTACATTACTGTTATTAACCCCTAATCTGCTGCCCCCAAAATCGCTGCCACCTAACTACACTTATTAACAATTAATCTGCTGCCCCAATGTCGCCGCCACTATACTAAAGTTATTAACCCATAAACCTAACCCTAAGTCTAACCCTAAACCCTAACACCCACTAACTTTAACATAATTAAAATAATCCCCAATAAAAATTACAATTAATACCTAAATTATTCCTATTTAAAACGAAATACTTACCTGTAAAATAAAACCTAAGCTAGCTACAATATAACTAATAGTTATATTGTATCTAGCTTAGGTTTTATTTTTATTTCACAGGTAAGTTTGTATTTATTTTAACTAGGTAGACTAGTTAGTAAATAGTTATTAACTATTTATTAACTACCTAGCTAAAATAAATACAAAGTTACCTGTAAAATAAAACCTAACCTGTCTTACACTAAAACCTAACATTACACTAAAATTAAATACATTAAATTAACAAAATACATTTATCTAAATTACAAAAAATAATAAACACTAAATTAAACAAAAAAAAATAAATTATCAAAAATTTAAACTAATTACACCTAATCTAATAGCCCTTTCAAAATAAAAAGCCCCCCCAAAATAAAAAATAAACCTAGCCTACACTAAACTGCCAATGGCCCTTAAAAGGGCCTTTTGCGGGGCATTGCCCCAAAGAAATCAGCTCTTTTACCTGTAAAAAAAATACAAACAACCCCCATCAGTAAAACCCACCACCCACACAACCAACCCCCCCCCCCCAAAAAAAAAAACTACCTAAAAAACCTAAGCTTCCCATTGCCCTGAAAAGGGCATTTGAATAGGCATTGCCCTTAAAAGGGCATTTAGCTCTTTTATGTTGCCCAAAGTCCCTAATCTAAAAATAAAACCCACCCAATAAAGCCTAAAAAAAACCTAACACTAACCCTCGAAGATCCACTTATAGTTTTTGAAGACCGGACATCCATCCTCATGCAGCCAGGAGAAGTCTTCATCCAAGTGGCAAGAAGTAATCAACGAAGCCAGGAGAAGTCTTCATCCAAGCGGCAAGAAGTCGTCCTCCAGGCGGGCAGAAGTCTTCATCCAGACGGCATCTTCTATCTTCATCCTTGACAACCAATAGAATGCAAGCTCAATCCTATTGGCTGATTGGATCAGCCAATAGGATTAAAGCTAAATCATATTGGCTGATTGCATCAGCCAATAGGATTTTTTACCCTTTAATTCCGATTGACTGATAGAATTCTATCAGCCAATCGGAATTCAAGGGACGCCATCTTGGGTGACGGCATTTAAGGAAACTTCATTCTTCAAGAGCCATCGAAAGAAGAGGATGCTCCGCGCTGGATGTCTTGAAGATGGAGCCGCTCCGCGTCGGAAGGATGAAGATAGAAGATGCCGTCTGGATGAAGACTTCTGCCTCCCTGGAGGAAGACTTCTTGCCGCTTGGATGAAGACTTCTCCCAGCTTTGTTGAGGACTTCTTGCTGCTTGGATGAAGACTTCTCCCGGCTGGATGAGGATGGATGTCCGGTCTTCAAAAACTTAAGTGGATCTTCGGGGGTTAGTGATAGGTTTTTTAGATTAGGGACTTTGGGCAACGTAAAAGAGCTAAATGCCTTTTTAAGGGCAATACCCATCCAAATGCCCTTTTCAGGGCAATGGGGAGCTTAGGTTTTTTAGGTAGGTTTTTTTCTTTGGGGGGGGTTGGTTGTGTGGGTTTTACTGTTGGGGGGTTGTTTGTATATTTTTTTTTACAGGTAAAAGAGCTGATTTCTTTGGGGAAATGCCCCGCAAAAGGCCCTTTTAAGGGCCATTGACAGTTTAGTGTAGGCTAGGGTTTTTTTTATTTTGGGGGGCTTTTTTATTTTGATAGGGCTATTAGATTAGGTGTAATTAGTTTAAATATTTGATAATTTCTTTTTTATTTTGTGTAATTTAGTGTTTATTATTTTTGTAATTTAGATAAATGTATTTTGTTAATTTAATGTATTTAATTTTAGTGTAATGTTAGGTTTTAGTGTAAGACAGGTTAGGTTTTATTTTACAGGTATGATGTTGTATTTATTTTAACTAGGTAGCTAGTAAATAGTTAATAACTATTTAATAACTAGTCTGCCTAGTTAAAATAAATACAAACTTACCAGTAAAATAAAAATAAAACCTAAGATAGCTACAACATAACTATTAGTTATATTGTAGCTAGCTTAGGGTTTATTTTACAGGTACGTATTTAGTTTTAAATGAGTATTATTTAGGTAATAATAGTAATTTGTATTTAGATTTATTTTAACTATATTAAAGTTAGGGGTGTTAGGGTTAGACTTAGGATTAGGTTTAGGGGTTAATATATTTATTTAGTGTTAGTGATGTGTGAGGCCAGAGGTTTAGGGGTTAATAGCTTTAGTATAGTGGCGACGGTGACGTTGGGGGCGGCGGATTAGGGGTTAATAAGAGTAGGTGGGTTGTGGCGACATTGGGGGCGGCAGATTAGGGGTTAATAAGTGTAGGTAGGTGTCGGCGATGTCGGGGGAGGCAGATTAGGGGTTAATAATTGTAATGTAGGTGTCGGCGATGTTGGGAGCGGCAGATTAGGGGTGTTTAGACTCAGGGTTTATGTTAGGGTGTTACGTTTAAACATAAAAAAAAATTTCCCCATAGGATTTACGCTCCGTTATTGCAGGTGTTAGGCTTTTTTTTAGCCGGCTCTCCCCATTGATGTCTATGGGGAAATCGTGCACGTAAAACCAGCTCAAAGCAGGGCTGGTGTTTGTGAAAGGTATGGAGCTCAACGCTGCCATATTGTCCGCAAACGCAGGTTTTTGGAAAACCTGTAATAGCAGCGCTATTAAAGGTGAGCGGTGGAAATAACGCAACCGAGCCACTCATAACGCAAAATTCGTAATCTGGCCGAAAGCAAAATTGGTGATAAAAGTAAATTGGAAAGTTGTTTAAAATTTCATGCCCTATTTGAATCATGAAAGTTTTTTTTGGACTTGACTGTCCCTTTAACATCAGCATACGACAAGCTGAAAGCCATTAATGAACTCAGTGTGACTTGTGTCTCCTGTACCTGTAGTTTGGTAAGTGCAAAAACTAAATCTGACATCTTTTTTGTTTGTGTTTATTTTCTTTCTTCAACAGCTAAATTAAGAACTATATATTAAAAAGTAATGTGAACACTCAGCCTTAGTGTATTCAGTGGAACTTGAACTCAACACATTCATTGAAAGTCAGTCTTTCTGTCCCCTGAGCTATACTAGCTGTTAACCTTTTTTAAAGGGACACAATCAAAATTAAACTTTCATTATTCAGATAGAGCAGCCATTTTAAACAACTTTCCAATTTACTTCCATTAACTAAATGTGCACAGTCTTTTTATATTTAAACTTTATGAGTCACCAGCTACTACTGAGCTCCTACTGAGTGTATGTATTTGTTATTGGCTGATGACTGTCACATGGTACATGGTACAGGGGGAGTGGAAAAAGACATAACTTTTAAAATTGTCAGAAAAAAAATTGACTACTTATTTGAAGTTCATACAAAGCACTATTGCATTGTCTTGTTATCTTGCATTTGTTGATTATGTAAATCTACTGTGTTGACTGGTCCAGGGCCGCCACTAGAAATTTTGGGGCGCCTGACTTAACCATTAATCAGGACCCCCTCCTCAGGGCCGGTGCTAGGATTTTTGGCCACACAGGCGAGGATACATTTTGCCGCCCCTCCCCCCCATTTACATACCATGATCCCATTGCTAGTTAAAAGGAAATAAAACCCACATTTTTTCTTTCATTATTCAGCTAGAACATAACATTTTAAGCAACTTTCTAATTAAAGGGACAGTCTAGTCCAAAAAAAACTTTCATGATTCAGATAGAGCATGTAATTTTAAACAATTTTCCAATTTACTTTTATCACCAATTTTTCTTTGTTCTCTTGGTATTCTTAGTTGAAAGCTTAACCTAGGAGGTTCATATGCTAATTTCTTTGACCTTGAAGGCCGCCTCTTAAGAATGCATTTTAACAGGTTTTTCACCACTAGAGGGTGTTAGTTCATGTTTTTCATATAGATAACACTGTGCTTGTGCACGTGAAGTTACCTGGGAGCCATCACTGATTGGCTAAACTGCAAGTCTGTCAAAAGAACAAATAAAGGGGCAGTCTGCAGAGGCTTAGATAAAAGATAATCACAGAGGTAAAAAATATATAAATATAACTGTGTTGGTTATGCAAAACTAGGGAATGGGTAAACAAGGGATTATCTATCTTTTAAAACAATAACAATTCTGGTGTAGACTGTCCCTTTAACTCATGTTATCAATTTTTCTTTATTATCTTGGTATCTGTATTTGAAAAGCAGGAATGTAAGCTTAGGAGCAACACTTGCTGATTGGTAGCTAAATGCAAATGAACCAGTGGTAGCGCAGCATAGCAAATCAACCAGTGGTAGTACTACAATGCAAATCAAACAGTGGTTGTGCTGCATAGCAAATCATACAGTGGTTGTGCTGCATAGCAAATCATACAGTGGTTGTGCTGCAATAGCAAATCATACAGTGGTTGTGCTGCATAGCAAATCAGACAGTGGTTGTGCTGCATAAAACACATCAGACAGTGGTTCATTGTGCTGCATAACACATCAGACAATGGTTGTGCTGCATAACTATTATATACAGTATATATATATATATATATATATATATATATATATATATATATATATATATATATATTTATATATATAAATATACATTTATATATATATGCACAGATATATTTAAAATTATAAATTACCTCTAAATCTAATTGATTTATCATTACTAACTGCCAGTGACAGACGTCAATGAGGGGGAAAAGTGTGAGTGACACTGCCCCAGAGGACTTACCTCTTAAATTTCTCCCTCAGTGGCCATGTCATTAATAGTCTGCAATACCCAGGGCCAGCCATCACTGCCAGTGCCACCGTGACCCAGCATTCTGTGCATCAACTGAGTGAGCATCAACCACTGTTTTAAGTATGATCCCTGTCAAATTCAAAACATGACCTCTTTTTCTAATTAAATTTCTTAAAAATAAATATGGCATTGCTGAACCTATAAAATCATTATTTAAAACTAGCTCCTCCCTCCCACACATGCATTACAATAAAGGTGCCAAAAAGCAACAACAAGAGCAGTGTGGTTTTTATATAGACCTATTCCAGGTCAGCCTTGGATGACCGCCAGCCAAGAGCTATCTGTGTTTTGTATTTTGGGCCAATACAGTATTCCCATTTCCCTGTAGGGCTATTGATACCACAACACCTCCTCATATACAATACAGACAGGGTGCAGCTGCTCACATATAGGGTTAGGGCCATATGGGCTTAGCGTGCTGCCAGACCCCTGCGCCCTGCTATTGTCCTGCTGTTTTATTGATACTTAGAAATTAATTTCCCCTTCTCCCCCCTTTATCTCCCTCCCCTCGTGAAGTGAAATCTCAGTCTGCTCATTTCATTTGCTATCATGCATTGGTGGTCCTTTTAAAGTTTTACCGCAAAATAATTATAATTAAGCCTAGCCACTTAGACATGACAGAAATAAATTCCTACCGTAACCTGGCTGGCTGCTGCTCTGCTCTTTCTACTGACACAGGCTCAGTCTCTCCTACTTCTTAAGTTCTGCCTGGCTGGCCTGATCTGGGACTGTGACTGCTGCTCCACACCTCGACGCCGCGACGGGAGTCACGGTCGGGACATGAGACCTCCTCACGTCATATGGCTGATGTCTCAGAGATGGTGGCTCAGGCTGGCTGCCTGTGTCACGTGGAGACCGTCCATTCCCTCTCACTCAGAGACTAGAGTGAGTGATGTCATCAGGTAGGCGGTAGTCGTAGGCAGTCAGTCAGACGAGTCAGCAGCACTGGCAGGCTGTGTGCTGGCTGCGCAACTTCGCAAGTAAGCTCCACCTCCGCCTCCCTTGTCAGACATCACCACCAGTCCTCCATCCACCCACTGAGCGCGGCTCTAACCGTCCATTGTGGTGACGGTGTTGTAAACAAATTACTTGTGATAACTGTCTGCAATCAAACAGACCAATTCACTACACTAGTCATCATCACTTTGGGGGGGTGCTGGATTCGGCACACAGAGATAATAAACAGATAATAAAAAATAAAAAAATAGTTTTAATTTTTTTTTATGATAGGAAGGCAGCAGTCTGCAGTCGGCAATTCAGGCGCCCCCTGCTGATGCGCTCTAAGGCGGCAGCCTATATTGCCTAGTACAAAATGACGGCCCTGCCGGTTTTAAATATAACATTTCTACCGCATTGTCAAATAATCATAAATACACTGCTGCTAAAAAAAAAATTTTTATGGCCCCCACCATACTACTACTACCACACTGAAGTTACAATCCGAAATTGCACAAAGAAATAAAAAACATTTACTAAGTAAGTCCTACCTCCTCTGCAAATGAAAGTGATTTGCCGTCTGACTCAGGCACACACTGTACAAACAAAGTGCCAAGTCTGTCTCACACTGTGCATAGTGGTTTAGTGCATGCTCAGAAATCCTCTCAAATGCTAATACTTTACTCCTTGTAATAACATTTCCCATGCTCAATTAGCACTCTGCTGTAGTACCCACTGGTGGCTGCCCCATTGGGCCCCTGACAGAAGTCACCCCTGTCACCCCCTGATAGCGGCCCTGGACTGGTCCTTTAAGCAGTTTTCTATTTGCTAATGACTATATATATATATATATATATATATATATATATATATATATATATATATATATATATATATATATATATATATATTGCATTATTAAAAGCCTCCTAGACATAAATGAAATGTGTTCACAAACAAGCCCAATATGAACATTATAATTTTTTTTTGTCATCTAAAGGAAGGGGGAGTAAGAGTAAACAGTACATTTAAAGAGATGTTTTTGTGTGCATCCCCCCTGAATAAACAATAAAAACTCTGAAAGCTGATCACATCTCCCAGGATGCAGGGAGAGGTGATTGATTTATCAGAAATTCACTCTTCCACCTTATGGGAAGCAAAATTAGGAATCTGTGGTAGATAACCCTAAGTGGGTGCAAGAGCAGTATTACAACAATAAATATACAACAATGTGAGATTTCACACACTAAACGGTAATGATATAATAAACAATGATAAAAATAAGAATGAGTGATATATACTGAGTAAAATACACCACTGTCCAGCAATGTCCAAAGTATACTATATTGTACTGTCTGAAGCTCCACTTCAACAACCAGATGAAGGGGGCACTCTGAAAATCAAGAAGAAAACAAGGGGTGCCCCTTGTTTTCTTCTTTAGTCTTCCCCCTCATACACATATAAAGTCAGTTACTCACTCACTCCCAGGAGATCCCTTAATCTAGTGCACCCCCAGGCCCTCTACTACTCTTATGCACCCCCGGCTCTCTCCTACTCTTATGCACCCCCAGGCCCTTTCCTACTCTTATGCAGCCCAGGCCCTCTCCTACTCTTATGCACCCCCAGGTCCTCTCCTACTCTTATGCACCCCCAGCATTCTCCTACTCTTATGCACCCCCAGGTCCTCTCCTACTCCTTTGCACCCCAGCCCTCTCCGACTCTTATGCACCTCCAGGCCTTCTCATACTCTTATGCACCCCCAGGCCCTCTCCTACTCTTGTGCACCCCCAGGCTTTCTCCTACCCTTATGCACCCCCAGGCCCTCTCCTACTCTTGTGCACCCCCAGGCCTTCTCCTACCCTTATGCACCCCCGACCCTCTCCTACTCTTATGCACCCCCGCCCTCTCCTACTTTTATGCACCCCTAGCCCTCTCCTACTCTTATGCACCCCTGGCCCTCTCCTACTCTTATGCAGCCCTGGCCCTCTCCTAGTCTTATGCACCCCTGGCCCTCTCCTACTCTTATGCACCCCTGGCCCTCTCCTATTTTTATGCACCCCTGGCCCTCTCCTACTCTTATGCACCCCTTGCACTCTCCTAGTCTTATGCACCCCTGGCCCTCTCCTACACTTATGCCCCCCTGGCCCTCTCCTACGTTTATGCACCCCTGGCCCTCTCCTACACTTATACACCCCTGGCCCTCTCCTAGTCTTATGCACCGCCAGGCCCTCTCCTACTCTTATGAACCACTGGCCCACTCCTACTCTTATGCAGCCCTGGCCCTCTCCTACTCTTATGCACCCCTGGCCCTCTCCTAGTCTTATGCACCCCTGGCCCTCTCCTACTCTTATACACCACTGGCCCTCTCCTAGTCTTATGCACCCCCGGCCCTCTCCTAGTCTTATGCACCCCCGGCCCTCTCCTACTCTTATGCACCCCTGGCCCTCTCCTAGTCTTATGCACCCCCGGCCCTCTCTTACTCTTATGCACCACTGGCCCTCTCCTACTCTTATGCAGCCCTGGCCCTCTCCTACTCTTATGCACCCCTGGCCCTCTCCTAGTCTTATGCACCCCTGGCCCACTCCTACTCTTATACACCCCTGGCCCTCTCCTACTCTTATGCACCCCCAGGCCCTCTCCTAGTTTTATGCACCCCTTGCCCTCTCCTACTTTTATGCACCCCCAGGCCCTCTCCTACTCTTATGCACCCCTGGCCCTCTCCAACTCTTATGCACCCCCAGACCCTCTCCTACTCTTATGCACCCCCAGGCCCTCTCCTACTCTTATGCACCCCTGGCCCTCTCCTACTCTTTTGCATCCAGGGCCTCTCCTACTTGTATGCACACCCAGACCCTCTCCTACTCTTATGCACCCCCAGGCCCTCTCCTACTCTTATGCACCCCCAGGCCCTCTCCTACACTTATGCACCCCTGGTCCTCTCCTACTCTTATGCACCCCCGGCCCTCTCCTACTCATGTGCACCCCCAGGCTCTCTCCTACTCTTCTGCACCCCCGGCCCTCTCCTACTCATGTGCACCCCTAGACCCTCCCTACTCTTATGCAACCCCGGCCCTCTCCTACTCTTATGCACCCCCAGGCCCTCTCCTACTTTTATGCACCCCTGGTCCTCTCCTACTCTTATGCACCCCTAGGCCCTCACCTACTCTTATGCACCCCACGGCCCATCACTGTTCTGGGACTGGGGTTAAACACATACAGGTAGATTACGAGTTTGTGCGTTCGGCTTTTATTGCTGAAACTTATGCACCCCCGGCCCTCTCCTACGTTTATGCACCCCTGACCCTCTCCTACTCTTATACACCCCTGGCCCTCTCCTAGACTTATGCACCACCAGGCCCTCTCCTACTCTTATGCACCACTGGCCCTCTCCTACTCTTATGCAGTCCTGGCCCTCTCCTACTCTTATGCACCCCTGGCCCTCTCCTAGTCTTATGCACCGCCAGGCCCTCTCCTACTCTTATGCACCACTGGCCCTCTCCTACTCTTATGCAGCCCTGGCCCTCACCTACTCTTATGCAGCCCTGGCCCTCTCCTACTCTTATGCACCCCCAGGCCCTCTCCTAGACTTATGCACCCCTTGCCCTCTCCTACTTTTATGCACCCCCAGGCCCTCTCCTACTCTTATGTACCCCTGGCCCTCTCCTACTCATTTGCATCCAGGGCCTCTCCTACTCGTATGCACCCCCAGACCCTCTCCTACTCTTATGAACCCCTGGCCCTCTCCTAGTCTTATGCACCGCCAGGCCCTCTCCTACTCTTATGTACCACTGGCCCTCTCCTACTCTTATGCAGCCCTGGCCGTCTCCTACTCTTATGCACCCCTGGCCCTCTCCTAGTCTTATACACCCCTGGCCCTCTCCTATTCTTATGCACCCCTGGCCCTCTCCTACTCTTATGTACCCCCAGGCCCTCTCCTAGACTTATGCACCCCTTGCCCTCTCCTACTTTTATGCACCCCCAGACCCTCTCCTACTCTTATGCACCCACATGCCCTGTCCTACTCTTATGCAGCCCTGGCCCTCTCCTACTCTTATGCACCCCTGGCCCTCTCCTAGTCTTATGCACCCCTGGCCCTCTCCTAGTCTTATACACCCCTGGCCCTCTCCTACTCATATGCACCCCCAGGCCCTCTCCTACTTTTATGCACCCCCAGGCCCTCTCCTACACTTATGCACCCATGGCCCTCTCCTACGTTTATGCACCCCTGGCCCTCTCCTACTCTTATGCACCCCTGGCCCTCTCCTAGTCTTATGCACCCCTGGCCCTCTCCTAGTCTTATACACCCCTGGCCCTCTCCTACTCATATGCACCCCCAGGCCCTCTCCTACTCATATGCACCCCCAGGCCCTCTCCTAGACTTATGCACCCCTTGCCCTCTCCTACTCTTATGCACCCCCAGACCCTCTCCTACTTTTATGCACCCCCAGACCCTCTCCTACTCTTATGCACCCACATGCCCTCTCCTACTCTTATGCAGCCCTGGCCCTCTCCTACTCTTATGCACCCCTGGCCCTCTCCTAGTCTTATACACCCCTTGCCCTCTCCTACTCTTATGCACCCCCAGGCCCTCTCCTACTCTTATGCACCCCCAGGCCCTCTCCTACCCTTATGCACCCCCAGGCCCTCTCCTACACTTATGCACCCATGGCCCTCTCCTACACTTATGCACCCCCGGCCCTCTCCTACGTTTATGCACCCCTGGCCCTCTCCTACTCTTATACACCCCTGGCCCTCTCCTAGACTTATGCACCGCCAGGCCCTCTCCTACTCTTATGCACCACTGGGCCTCTCCTACTCTTATGCACCACTGGCCCTCTCCTACTCTTATGCACCCCTGGCCCTCTCCTATTCTTATGCACCCCTGGCCCTCTCCTAGTCTTATGCACCCCTGGCCCTCTCCTAGTCTTATGCACCCCTGGCCCTCTCCTATTCTTATGCACCACTGGCCCTCTCCTATTCTTATGCAGCCCTGGCCCTCTCCTACTCTTATGCAGCCCTGGCCCTCTCCTACTTTTATGCACCCCCAGGCCCTCTCCTACTCTTATGCACCCCTGGCCCTCTCCTACTCATTTGCATCCAGGCCCTCTCCTACACTTATGCACCCATGGCCCTCTCCTACACTTATGCACCCCCGGCCCTCTCCTACGTTTATGCACCCCTGGCCCTCTCCTACTCTTATACACCCCTGGCCCTCTCCTAGACGTATGCACCGCCAGGCCCTCTCCTACTCTTATGCACCACTGGGCCTCTCCTACTCTTATGCACCACTGGCCCTCTCCTACTCTTATGCACCCCTGGCCCTCTCTTACTCTTATGCACCACTGGCCCTCTCCTACTCTTATGCACCACTGGCCCTCTCCTACTCTTATGCACCCCTGGCCCTCTCCTATTCTTATGCACCCCTGGCCCTCTCCTACTCTTATGCACCCTCAGGCCCTCTCCTAGACTTATGCACCCCTTGCCCTCTCCTACTTTTATGCACCCCCAGGCCCTCTCCTACTCATTTGCATCCAGGGCCTCTCCTACTCTTATGCACCCCCGGCCCTCTCCTACGTTTATGCACCCCTGGCCCTCTCCTACTCTTATACACCCCTGGCCCTCTCCTAGACTTATGCACCGCCAGGCCCTCTCCTACTCTTATGCACCACTGGGCCTCTCCTACTCTTATGCACCACTGGCCCTCTCCTACTCTTATGCACCCCTGGCCCTCTCTTACTCTTATGCACCACTGGCTCTCTCCTACTCTTATGCACCACTGGCCCTCTCCTACTCTTATGCACCCCTGGCCCTCTCCTATTCTTATGCACCCCTGGCCCTCTCCTACTCTTATGCACCCCCAGGCCCTCTCCTAGACTTATGCACCCCTTGCCCTCTCCTACTTTTATGCACCCCCAGGCCCTCTCCTACTCATTTGCATCCAGGGCCTCTCCTACTCTTATGCACCCCTGGCCCTCTCCTAGTCTTATGCACCGCCAGGCCCTCTCCTACTTTTATGCACCACTGGCCCTCTCCTACTCTTATGCAGCCCTGGCCCTCTCCTACTCTTATGCACCCCCAGACCCTCTCCTACTCTTATGCACCCCTGGCCCTCTCCTACTCTTATGCACCCCTGGCCCTCTCCTATTCTTATGCACCTCTGGCCCTCTCCTACTCTTATGCACCCCCAGGCCCTCTCCTAGACTTATGCACCCCTTGCCCTCTCCTACTTTTATGCACCCCCAGGCCCTCTCCTACTCTTATGCAGCCCTGGCCCTCTCCTACTCTTATACACCCCTGGCCCTCTCCTATTCTTATGCACCCCTGGCCCTCTCCTACTCTTATGCACCCCCAGGCCCTCTCCTAGACTTATGCACCCCTTGCCCTCTCCTACTTTTATGCACCCCCAGACCCTCTCCTACTCTTATGCACCCACATGCCCTCTCCTACTCTTATGCAGCCCTGGCCCTCTCCTACTCTTATGCACCCCTGGCCCTCTCCTAGTCTTATGCACCCCTGGCCCTCTCCTACTCTTATGCACCCCTGGCCCTCTCCTACTCTTATGTACACCTGGCCCTCTCCTACTCTTATGCACCCCCAGGCCCTCTCCTACTCTTATGCACCCCCAGGCCCTCTCCTACTCTTATGCACCCCAGGCCCTCTCCTACACTTATGCACCTATGGCCCTCTCCAACACTTATGCACCCCCGGCCCTCTCCTACTCATGTGCACCCCCAGGCTCTCTCCTACTCGTATGCACCCCTGACCCTCTCCTACTCTTATGCACCCCAGACCCTCCCTACTCTTATGCAACCCCGGCCCTCTCCTACTCTTATGCACTCCTGGTCCTCTCCTACTCTTATGCACCCCTAGGCTCTCATCTACTCTTATGCACCCCACGGCCCATCACTTTTCTGGGACTGGGGTTAAACACATACAGGTAGATTACGAGTTTGTGCGTTCGGCTTTTATTGCTGAAACTTATGCACCCCCGGCCCTCTCCTACGTTTATGCACCCCTGGCCCTCTCCTACTCTTATACACCCCTGGCCCTCTCCTAGACTTATGCACCGCCAGGCCCTCTCCTACTCTTATGCACCACTGGCCCTCTCCTATTCTTATGCAGCCCTGGCCCTCTCCTACTCTTATGCACCACTGGCCCTCTCCTACTCTTATGCACCCCTGGCCCTCTCCTAGTCTTATGCACCCCTGGCCCTCTCCTACTCTTATGCAGCCCTGGCCCTCTCCTACTCTTATGCACCCCTGGCCCTCTCCTAGTCTTATACACCCCTGGCCCTCTCCTATTCTTATGCACCCCTGGCCCTCTCCTAGTCTTATGCACCCCTGGCCCTCTCCTAGTCTTATGCACCCCTGGCCCTCTCCTATTCTTATGCACCACTGGCCCTCTCCTACTCTTATGCAGCCCTGGCCCTCTCCTACTCTTATGCACCCCCAGGCCCTCTCCTAGACTTATGCACCCCTTGCCCTCTCCTACTTTTATGCACCCCCAGGCCCTCTCCTACTCTTATGCACCCCTGGCCCTCTCCTACTCATTTGCATCCAGGCCCTCTCCTACACTTATGCACCCATGGCCCTCTCCTACACTTATGCACCCCCGGCCCTCTCCTACGTTTATGCACCCCTGGCCCTCTCCTACTCTTATACACCCCTGGCCCTCTCCTAGACTTATGCACCGCCAGGCCCTCTCCTACTCTTATGCACCACTGGGCCTCTCCTACTCTTATGCACCACTGGCCCTTTCCTACTCTTATGCACCCCTGGCCCTCTCTTACTCTTATGCACCACTGGCCCTCTCCTACTCTTATGCACCACTGGCCCTCTCCTACTCTTATGCACCCCTGGCCCTCTCCTATTCTTATGCACCCCTGGCCCTCTCCTACTCTTATGCACCCTCAGGCCCTCTCCTAGACTTATGCACCCCTTGCCCTCTCCTACTTTTATGCACCCCCAGGCCCTCTCCTACTCATTTGCATCCAGGGCCTCTCCTACTCTTATGCACCCCTGGCCCTCTCCTAGTCTTATGCACCGCCAGGCCCTCTCCTACTTTTATGCACCACTGGCCCTCTCCTACTCTTATGCAGCCCTGGCCCTCTCCTACTCTTATGCACCCCCAGACCCTCTCCTACTCTTATGCACCCCTGGCCCTCTCCTACTCTTATGCACCCCTGGCCCTCTCCTATTCTTATGCACCTCTGGCCCTCTCCTACTCTTATGCACCCCCAGGCCCTCTCCTAGACTTATGCACCCCTTGCCCTCTCCTACTTTTATGCACCCCCAGGCCCTCTCCTACTCTTATGCAGCCCTGGCCCTCTCCTACTCTTATACACCCCTGGCCCTCTCCTATTCTTATGCACCCCTGGCCCTCTCCTACTCTTATGCACCCCCAGGCCCTCTCCTAGACTTATGCACCCCTTGCCCTCTCCTACTTTTATGCACCCCCAGACCCTCTCCTACTCTTATGCACCCACATGCCCTCTCCTACTCTTATGCAGCCCTGGCCCTCTCCTACTCTTATGCACCCCTGGCCCTCTCCTAGTCTTATGCACCCCTGGCCCTCTCCTACTCTTATGCACCCCTGGCCCTCTCCTACTCTTATGTACACCTGGCCCTCTCCTACTCTTATGCACCCCCAGGCCCTCTCCTACTCTTATGCACCCCCAGGCCCTCTCCTACTCTTATGCACCCCAGGCCCTCTCCTACACTTATGCACCTATGGCCCTCTCCAACACTTATGCACCCCCGGCCCTCTCCTACTCATGTGCACCCCCAGGCTCTCTCCTACTCGTATGCACCCCTGACCCTCTCCTACTCTTATGCACCCCAGACCCTCCCTACTCTTATGCAACCCCGGCCCTCTCCTACTCTTATGCACTCCTGGTCCTCTCCTACTCTTATGCACCCCTAGGCTCTCATCTACTCTTATGCACCCCACGGCCCATCACTGTTCTGGGACTGGGGTTAAACACATACAGGTAGATTACGAGTTTGTGCGTTCGGCTTTTATTGCTGAAACTTATGCACCCCCGGCCCTCTCCTACGTTTATGCACCCCTGGCCCTCTCCTACTCTTATACACCCCTGGCCCTCTCCTAGACTTATGCACCGCCAGGCCCTCTCCTACTCTTATGCACCACTGGCCCTCTCCTATTCTTATGCAGCCCTGGCCCTCTCCTACTCTTATGCACCACTGGCCCTCTCCTACTCTTATGCACCCCTGGCCCTCTCCTAGTCTTATGCACCCCTGGCCCTCTCCTAGTCTTATGCACCCCTGGCCCTCTCCTACTCTTATGCAGCCCTGGCCCTCTCCTACTCTTATGCACCCCTGGCCCTCTCCTAGTCTTATACACCCCTGGCCCTCTCCTATTCTTATGCACCCCTGGCCCTCTCCTAGTCTTATGCACCCCTGGCCCTCTCCTAGTCTTATGCACCCCTGGCCCTCTCCTATTCTTATGCACCACTGGCCCTCTCCTACTCTTATGCAGCCCTGGCCCTCTCCTACTCTTATGCACCCCCAGGCCCTCTCCTAGACTTATGCACCCCTTGCCCTCTCCTACTTTTATGCACCCCCAGGCCCTCTCCTACTCTTATGCACCCCTGGCCCTCTCCTACTCATTTGCATCCAGGGCCTCTCCTACTCTTATGCACCCCTGGCCCTCTCCTAGACTTATGCACCCCTTGCCCTCTCCTACTTTTATGCACCCCCAGGCCCTCTCCTACTCTTATGCACCCCTGGCCCTCTCCTACTCTTATGCACCCCAGGCCCTCTCCTAGACTTATGCACCCCTTGCCCTCTCCTACTTTTATGCACCCCCAGGCCCTCTCCTACTCTTATGCACCCCTGGCCCTCTCCTACTCTTATGCACCCCCAGGCCTTCTCCTACTCTTATGCACCCCTGGCCCTCTCCTACTCTTATGCACCCCCAGACCCTCTCCTACTTTTATGCACCCCCAGGCCCTCTCCAACTCTTATGCACCCCTGGCCCTCTCCTACTCATTTGCATCCAGGGCCTCTCCTACTCTTATGCACCCCAGGCCCTCTCCTAGACTTATGCACCCCTTGCCCTCTCCTACTTTTATGCACCCCCAGGCCCTCTCCTACTCTTATGCACCCCTGGCCCTCTCCTACTCTTATGCACCCCCAGGCCTTCTCCTACTCTTATGCACCCCTGGCCCTCTCCTACTCTTATGCACCCCTGGCCCTCTCCTACTCTTATGCACCCCCAGACCCTCTCCTACTCTTATGCACCCCCAGACCCTCTCCTACTCTTATGCACCCCCAGGCCCTCTCCTACTTTTATGCACCCCCAGGCCCTCTCCTACACTTATGAACCCCCGGCCCTCTCCTACTCTTATGCACCCCCAGGCCCTCTCCTACTTTTATGCACCCCCAGGCCCTCTCCTACACTTATGAACCCCCGGCCCTCTCCTACTCTTATGCACCCCCAGGCTCTCTCCTACTCTTATGCACCCCCAGGCCCTCTCCTACCCTTATGCACCCCTGACCCTCTCCTACTCTTATGCACCCCAGACCCTCCCTACTCTTATGCAACCCCGGCCCTCTCCTAATGTTATGCACCCCCAGGCCCTCTCCTACCCTTATGCACTCCTGGTCCTCTCCTACTCTTATGCACCCCTAGGCCCTCACCTACTCTTATGCACCCCACGGCCCATCACTGTTCTGGGACTGGGGTTAAACACATACAGGTAGATTACGAGTTTGTGCGTTCGGCTTTTATTGCTGAAAAAATGGCCATTTCAGTGTTAAAACAGCAACGCAGCCATTTCAAGTCTTGTCGGTATAGCTGTACCGCAACCCTTTTAGCCTGTAACGCAACGTCAGTCCCGCACTCCTAAAAATTAAGTTTTTTCATGGGACTTCGATAGCGCAGCCATTACAAGTCTTGTCGGTATAGCTGTACCGCAACCCTTTTAGCCTGTAACGCAACGTCAGTCCCGCACTCCTAAAAATTAAGTTTTTTTCATGGGACTTCGATAGCGCAGCCATTACAAGTTTTTCAAAAGCTTGGGTTACACCCTATAACGACAAGATCCGTAACGCCATCTGAGTAACAAAACTGTTACATAAAACTCATAACTAAAGTGTTAAAAAGTACACGGACACCCATAAACTACCTATTAACCCCTAAACCAAGGTCCTCCCGCATCGCAAATACTATATTACAGTTATTAACCCCTAATCTGCCGCTCCCGACATCACCGCCATTAATACAATTTATTAACCCCTATTCCGCCGCTCCCCAACATCGTCACCACTATAATAAAGTTATTAACCCTTAAACCAATGCCCTCTTGCATCGCAAACACTATTTAAATATTATTAACCCCTAATCTGCCGTCCGCCCACATCGCCCTTACTATACTAAAGTTATTAAGCCCTACACCGCCGCCACTATAATAAACCTATTTACCCCTAAACCGCAAGCCCCTACAACGAAATATACTAAATTAAACTATTAACACCTAAACCCAAAGCCCCCCACATTGCAATAAACTAATTTAAACTAGTAACCCCTAAACCTAACGCCCCCCTAACTTTATATTAAAATTACATTTTCTCTATCTTAAGTTGAATTAAAACTTACTTGTCATATTAAAATACTAAGTTTAACTTAGGGCAATGCCCTACAAAAAGCCCTTTTAAGAGCGATTGGTAGTTTATTATAGATTAGGTTTTTATTTAGGGGTGTTTTTTTTTTTAAATGGGTATAAGAATAGGAATCATTTTTATTATTTTTGATAATTTGTTTGTTATTTTGTGTAATGTTTTTTTTTTCGTTTTAGGGTGTGTTTTTTTTTAGAATAGCCATTTCTTATTTTTAATGGGCAGCAAAAGAGCTGAATGTTTGTTTTTCTTTTGTAGGAAAAGAGCTGATATCTTTTGGAGTGGGTTTTTTAATTTTTTTAAAAGGGTATTAGAATAGGAATCATTTTTATTATTTTGTATAATTTCGTTTGTTGTTTTTTGTAATGGTAGGTTTTTTACTTTTTGTAATTTTAGTGTTTTTTATTTTTTGTAATGTTAGGTTTTTGGTGTAAGGCAGCTTAGGTTTTATTTCAAAGGTAAGTTTGTATTTATTTTAACTAGGTAGTTAGTAAATAGTTAATAACTATTAACTATTACTAGTCTACCTAGTTAAAATAAATACAAACTTACCTGTGAAATAAAAATAAAACCTAAGCTAGCTACAATGTAACTATTAGTTATATTGTAGCTAGCTAAGGTTTTATTTCACAGGTAAGTTTGTATTTAGTTTTAAATAGTTATTATTTAGTTAATAATTGTAACTTTAATTTAGCTCTATTTTAATTATGTTAAAGTTAGGGGGTGTTAGGGTTAGGATTACGTTCGTGTTAGGGTTACGTTAGGGTTAGGTTTAGGGGTTAATATAGTTTAATTTAGGTTGTTGCGATGTGGGGGCTGGCAGTTTAGGGGTTAATAGGTTTATTTAGTGGTAGTGATGTGGGAGGCCAGAGGTTTAGGGGTTAATAACTTTATTTAGTGTATGCGATGTCGGGAGTGGTGGAATAGGGGTTAATAGATTTATTATAGTGTGGGCGATGTTGGGGTGCAGGGGAATAGGGGTTAATAACTTTAGTATAGTGGCGGCGACATCGGGAACGGCAGATTAGGGGTTAATAGTTTTATTTTGGTGGCTGTGAAATCAGGAGCAACAGATTAGGGGTTAATAACTGTATGTAGGGGGCGGCAGATTAGGGGTGTCTAGACATGGTTTTTATGTTAGAGTGTTAGGTTTAAACGTTACTTTTTTTCCCCCCCATAGACATCAATGGGGTTGCGTTACGGAGCTTTTCATTCCGGGATTGCAGGTGTTAGGTTTTTTTCTGACCCGCTCTCCCCATTGATGTCTATGGGCAAAGCGTACACGAGCACGTCAAAACAGCGCTTGTATTGTGTACGGTATGGAGCTCAACGCAACCATATCGCATGCACAAGCCGGCTGTTTCAAAACTTGTAATGGCTGCGCTATAGAGGGTTAAATAACGCAACTTTTGTTGCCTTTGTTAAATTCCCTATAGCACGCATAACTCATAATCTACCTGATAGTTATAGGCAAGTAACTGTGCAATAAGAAAATGCTGTAGCTCTGTTATTTTTGTCTGTGTACGTCGTATGTATAGGAAATGAGTCATTTATGTTTGGTATTTGCCCACTTTATTTACTGCCTACAAATCTATAATCCCACCCTGGGTGTTTTGAGACGTTGTTTCATTATAGGCCAGATAATATGACTTCATTTTAAAGGGCCATTATACACTTTGAGATGGTAATATAAAATGATAAATCATATATAAAAAAACTTCTGCAATAAACTTTCATTATTTATTTTGTCCCCTTTTCCTGTACCGTTCTGAAATTGTGAGCTTTTCGGTTCCTGTTAGAAATAGAAATGCAGTACATTGTTATATTCCACACAGCCATTGGCTGCACACTCTAGTGACCTATTTATAACTGTCCCTAATTGGCTAAAGCAGAGAAGGTAACCTAAGTTACAACATGGCAGCTCCCAAAGTTAACACTTATTTGTCAATATTTAAACAACTAATGAAAGTTTAAAAAAGTACATCTACATATTATTTTCAGACTAATCTCTTCTTTAAACCATCATTCTATCTAGCATTTATTTAGTGTTTAATGTCCCTTTAAAGGTGTCTAACAAATTACTGCATTAAAAAAAGAGCATTATTTAAAGCCCTAAAGATTTAGATTTTTACAAAAGTCTTCCCTTATTCAGTGTCTAGCACTAGAAGTCAACTTTGCCTGCTGCACATTACATAGTCTATGAAACTACAGCAACAATTGCTCTGAATTGTCTGACAAACTACAGACATGAGCTCCTCCAATGGTAATAGTGTGCACCTTAGGCTCTCTGAGAAAGTACTGTGTTTAAAAAGCTGGTGTATTGAGCATACTTAAATACACTTCAAACAGCTGTAGCTTTTACTACATTGCAATACTGAAACTGGAATGTTAAAGGGACACTAAACCCAAACATTTTCTTTCATGATTCAGATAGAGAATACAAATGTAAACAACATTACAATTTACTTCTATTATTAATTTTGCTTCATTTTTTAGATATCCTTAGTTAAAAAAAAGCAATGCACATGGGTGAGCCAATCACACGAGGCTTCTAAGTGCAGCAACCAATCAGCAGCTACTGAGCATATCTAGATATGCTTTTCACCAAAGAATATCAAGAGAATAAAACAAATTGGATAATAGAAGTAAATTAGAAAGTAGTTTAAAATTGCATGCTCTTTCTAAATCATGAAAGAAAAAATGTGGGTTTCGTGTCCCTTTAAGTTGTTTTCCATTCATTTTACAACTGAACTCAGTATGATACATTTTAAATTGTACACTTGAAATAAATCACGTGTGTCACAAGATGTCACTTTCTATTAATTAAACACTTTAATCCTAGAACCCTAAACCATAATTGCCCAGCGGAAAATAATTCATGATACAGCACACATGTGCCAAAAAAAACAACTTTTCTTCATATTGTTTTGAAAGTCTGAATGCAGAAGTTAGAGCACAATATTACTGCTAGGTACAACAATATATTCTTGTGCATATTAATTTCCCTGTCTGTACCCTGCGTCCCATTCACAAATAGGAAATCAACCGTAGCTCTAAACGCTTCCTCTTCCTAACTCTTATACAATCAACTAATTCTCCAGGACCCACAGTCAAGTGGCTTCCTCCTGACACTCCATTTACACAGAACCTCTGCTAGACTGAAAATCCCAGGGAAGGGAGGGGAAAGGCTGGAAAGAATATGTGGCCAGATTACGAGTTTTGCGTTAGAGGCTGTGCGGTGCTAACGAGCAGTTTTCTCTCACCGCTCACTTACCTGCAGCGCTGGTATTACGGGTTTTTACAAACCCGGCGTTAAAAGGCAAGAAGTGAGCGTTGAGCAAAATTGTGCTCCTTACCGCACTCCAATACCAGCGCTGCTTAAGTCAGCGGTGAGCTGGTCGTACGTGCTCATGCATGATTCCCCATAGAAACCAATGGGGAGAGCCGGCTGAAAAAAAGTCTAACACCTGCCAAAAAGCAGCGGAAAACTCAGTAACGCAGCCCCATTGATTCCTATGGGGAAATACATTTTATGTTTACACCTAACACCCTAACATGAACCCGAGTCTAAACACCCCTAATCCTACACTTATTAACCCATAATCTGCCACCCCCGACATCGCCGATACCTACATTATTCTTATTAACCCCTAATCTGCCGCTCCGGACACCGCCGCCACCTACATTATACTTATGAACCCCTAATCTGCTGCCCCCAACATCGCCAACACCTACATTATATTTATTAACCCCTAATCTCCCTCCCCCAATGTCGCCGCAACCTAACTACTCTTATTAACCCTTAATCTTCCCCCCCCAACGTCGCCGCCACTGCAATAAACATATTAACCCCTAAACCGCCGCACTCCTGCCTCGCAAACATTAGTTAAAGATTATTAACCCCTAATCTGCCGTCCCTAACATCGCTGCCACCTACCTACATTTATTAACCCCTAATCTGCCACCCCCAATGTCGCCGCCACTATGCTAAATGTATTAACCCCTAAACCTAAGTCTAACCCTAACCCTAACACCCCCTAACTTGAATATAATTACAATAAATCTTAATAAAAATTAATATTATTACCTAAATAATTCCTATTTAAAACTAAATACTTCCCTATAAATAAACCCTAAGCTAGCTGCAATATAACTAATAGTTACATTGTAGCTATTTTAGGGTTTATTTTTATTTTACAGGCAAGTTTGTATTTATTTTAACTAGGTACAATAGTTATTAAACAGTTATTAACTATTTAATAACTACCTAGCTAAAATAAATACAAAAGTACCTGTAAAATAAAACCTAACCTAAGTTACAATAACACCTAATCTCACCCTACAATTAAATAAATTAACTAAATTAAAAACAATTAAATAAATTAAATTAAATTAGCTAAAGTACAAAAAAACAAAACACTAAATTACAGAAAATAATAAATAAATGACAAGATATTTAAACTAATTACACCTAATCTAATAGCCCTATCAAAATAAAAAAAGCCCCCCCAAAATAAAAAAAAAACCCTAGCCTAAACTAAACTACCAATAGCCCTTAAAAGGGCCTTTTGCGGGGCATTGCCCCAAAGAAATCAGCTCTTTTACCTGTAAAAAAAAATACAAACAACCCGCCCAACAGTAAAACCCACCACCCACACAACCAACCCCCCAAATAAAATACTATCTAAAAAAACCTAAGCTCCCCATTGCCCTGAAAAGGGCATTTGGATGGGCATTGCCTTAAAAGGGCAGTTAGCTCTATTGCAGGCCCAAACCCTAACCTAAAAATAAAACCCACCCAATACACCCTTAAAAAAACCTAACACTAACAACCTGAAGATCGACTTACAGTTCTGAAGATCGGACATCCATCCTCAAGGAAGGGGCAGAAGTCTTCATCCAAGCTGGGCCGAAGTCCTCAACGAAGCCGGGAGAAGTCTTCATCCAAGCCGGGTGAAGTGGTCCTCCAGACGGGCAGAAGTCTTCATCCAGATGCAATCTTCTATCTTCATCCGACGCTGAGTGGGTCCATCTTCAAGACATCCGACGCGGAGCATCCTCTTCATCTGGAGTCTTCTTACTGAATGAAGGTGCCTTTAAGTGACGTCATCCAAGATGGCGTCCCTTAGATTCCGATTGGCTGATAGAAATCTATCAGCCAATCGGAATAAAGGTAGAAAAATTCTATTGGCTGATGCAATCAGTCAATAGGATTGAAGTTCAATCCTATTGGCTGATCCAATCAGCAAAAGGATTGAGCTTGCATTCTATTAGCTGATTGGAACAGCCAATAGAATGCAAGCTCAATCCTATTGGCTGATTGCATCAGCCAATAGGATTTTTTCTACCGTAATTCCGATTGGCTGATAGAATTCTATCAGCCAATCGGAATCTAAGGGACGCCATCTTGGATGACGTCACTTAAAGGAACCGTCATTCAGTAAGAAGCCGTCGTTTGAAAAGGATGCGCCGCGCCGGATGTCTTGAAGATGGAGCCGCTCCGCGTCGGATGGATGAAGATAGAAGATGCCGTCTGGATGAAGACTTCTGCCCGTCTGGAGGACCACTTCGCCCGGCTTGGATGAAGACTTCTCCTGGCTTCATTGAGGACTTCGGCCCGGTTTGATGAAGACTTTTGCCGCTTCCTTGAGGATGGATGTCCGGTATTCCGAACAGTAAGACGATCTTCAGGGGGTTAGTGTTAGGTATTTTTAAGGATGTATTGGGTGGGTTTTATTTATTAGATTAGGATTTGGGCTGCAAAAGAGCTAACTGCACTTTTAAGGGCAATGCCCATCCAAATGCCCTTTTCAGGGCAATGGGGAGCTTAGGTTTTTTTAGATAGCATTTTATTTGGGGGGTTGGTTGTGTGGGTGGTGGATTTTACTGTTGGGGGGGTTGTTTGTATTTTTTTTTTACAGGTAAAAGAGCTGATTTCTTTGGGGAAATGCCCCGCAAAAGGCCCTTTTAAGGGCTATTGATAGTTTAGTTTAGGCTAGGGTACTTTTGTATTTATTTTAGCTAGGTAGTTATTAAATAGTTAATAACTATTTAATAACTATTCTACCTAGTTAAAATAAATACTTTTGTATTTATACTTGCCTGTAAAATAAAAATAAACCCTAAGATAGCTACAATGTAACTATTAGTTATATTGTAGCTAGCTTAGGGTTTATTTTATAGGTAAGTATTTAGTTTTAAATAGGAATTATTTAGGTTATAATATTAATTTTTATTTAGATTTATTTAAATTATATTTAAGTTAGGGGGAGTTAGGGTTAGACTTAGGTTTAGGGGTTAATACATTTAGTATAGTGGCGGCAATGTTAGGGACGTCAGATTAGGGGTTAATAATATTTAACTAATGTTTGCGAGGCGGAAGTGCGGCGGTTTAGGGGTTAATATGTTTATTATAGTTGTGGCATTTTCCGGAGTGGCAGATTAGGGGTTAATAATTTTATTATAGTGTTTGCGATGCGGGAGGGCCTCGGTTTAGGGGTTAATAGGTAGTTTATGGGTGTTAGTGTACTTTTTAGCACTTTAGTTATAAGATTTATGTTACGGCGTTGTACCATAAAACTCTTAACTACTGACTTTTAAATGCGTTAGGACTCTTGACGGGGTAGGGTGTACCGCTCACTTTTTGGTCTCCCAGGACAGACTCGTAATATCGGTGCTATGGAAGTCCCATAGAAAAAAGACTTTATGAAGTTTACGTAAGTCGTTTTGCGGTAAGGCCAAAAAAGTGTGCGGTGACCCTAATCTTTAAGACTCGTAATACCAGCAGGTGTAAAAAAGCAGCATTAGGACCTCTTCACGCTGCTTTTTTACCCTAACGCACAACTCGTAATCTAGCCGATTAAGTGTTAGCTCTGCAGGACAGGGCAAATGCTCAGAGAGTGGAGGATGAATATAAATTGATCAGGACAGGGGGAAAAAGGAACCAGGCTTATAGGAGAAATATAGGTACAAAAAAGAGAGAGAAGTTTGACAGTACCCAGCACTCACAAAACACTATATAGTAACAGTATGCATTGAAAACCGGTTTGTGTCCAGAACTGGTTATTAAAACGTAACTTTTACTAATGATAGGATAAAATAAAAAAGGTTGGTAAATAGTACCAAATGTATAACATAAATATGTGAGACATACATTTAAAACTTAGATTAAGAAACAGATCAGGACTGTGTGTGTGAGACTTCAAAAACAGAATTACTTCCCTGGGTAATAGTTCAAATACACCGTAACCCTCAGGGCTCAGAGAATACACGGATTGCTCTAAAGCTAATCTAAAAAGGGGATTGACCCCAACAACATTACCTAATCTGAGCAATACTGGTACCTAGAGCAGGAGAGGAAACAGTTTATAAATGACTGATTAAGGAAGGCAATTGTCACATCAATATGAGCTTAGAAAGGTCCCAGGTAAACACAAATTAGCAAGGATTGAGGATTTTCCTACGTGTGACATAGGAAGGATGAATCTCATTATATGTGTGTTGAAATGTGTGAATGAAAATCTGTTATTGGTAATAAACGCAGATTTTTGTATTGTAAGACACTTTCGAATCCAATTGGTGGATAGAATTTATCTTTGACCAGGTGGGAGTGACAATTCTGAGTAAGCTATTCCTGCATGATTGAAAATTACAATCGAGTTTAGTAAATCATGTTGGGATGGAACGGTTGCAGTCATCTTTCAATGCTCCTGACACCTATTCTTGATTTTGAAACAATGTAGCAAATATCTAATACCTTATATCACAAAATTGTTTCAACATGTTACTATCCTGACACCTGCTTGATACGATCATGTGATGAATCTTTAACCAATTACATTAAGCCTCTTGTGATAGGCTGCATCTAGAGGTGTGTGCTTAGAACCAATTTCTATTGGTCAATGACGATACAAATACCGGGTTGGGGCCCTGACTCTGGTTAGCCTCTGAGAAAGCCGTGCTAGCGGCGAAATGTACATCAGGCATTGTCTGTGTGCATGAGACTTGCTAATTTGTGTTTACCTGGGACCTTTCTAAGCTCATATTGATGTGGCAATTGCCTTCCTTAATCAGTCATTTATAAACCGTTTCCTCTCCTGCTCTAGATACCAGTATTGCTCAGATTAGGTAATGTTGTTGGGGTCAATCCCCTTTTTAGATTAGCTTTAGAGCAATCCGTGTATTCTCTGAGCCCTGAGGGTTACGGTGTATTTGAACTATTACCCAGGGAAGTAATTCTGTTTTTGAAGTCTCACACACACAGTCCTGATCTGTTTCTTAATCTAAGTTTTAAATGTATGTCTCACATATTTATGTTATACATTTGGTACTATTTACCACCCTTTTTATTCTATCATTAGTAAAAGTTACGTTTTAATAACCAGTTCTGGACACAATCCGGTTTTCAATGCATATTGTTACTATATAGTGTTTTGTGAGTGCTGGGTACTGTCAAACTTCTCTCTCTTTTTTGTACCTATATATCTATCAGACAGTCAGCACCCCCCTTCTCCTACACTTCACCAGTGATACTAACTGGTATATAATGAATACTGAATAGATTATATATCTACTATTATTTCAGCATACTGTATTATGAAGGGGTTGATATTTGCTTAAACTAACACCGTTGCCACTATTTCCATTATAGGAGAAATAGTGTGTAAGTTATATAGGAATTACAGGAGTGGAAATATAAATAGATTGTCAGGTCTGTGGGCCATGGTCAAATTTTAAGGGTCAATTGATTCAAAAATGTTTTTTCATGTTTTTGAAAAACTTTCAGTTTTTTCTATTATGGGATTTGATTAGTTGTCTTGGTATCCTTTGTTGAAAAGCATAACTAGGTAGACTCAGCTGCATGCAAATGTCTGGATAACTACATGTCTTTGCAGTGAGTGAGTAGGCACTGCTGCGCTGTTTTCCACTGTCATTGCAGTTTTACATCTTCACCATCTCTGAGAAAAATCACAATCTTGGGTATTACAGAGACACTGCCCGTCAGCTTCTACCCATACCATCAGCAACTAAACAGCTTATCAGCAGCTAAACAGCCCATCAGAATCTAAACATCCCATCAGTAGCTGAACAGCTCATCAGCAGCTAAACTGCTTATCAGCTTCTATACATCCTATCAGCAGCTAAACTGCTTATCAGCTTCTATACATCCTATCAGCAGCTAAACACCTTATTAGTTGCTAATGATCTCATCAGCAGCTAAACAGCTCATCAGCAGCTAAACATCCCATCAGCTTCTATACATCCCATCAGCAGCTAAACTGCTTATCAGCTTCTATACATCCTATCAGCAGCTAAACAGCTTATTAGTTGCTAATGATCTCATCAATAGCTGAACAGCTCATCAGCAGCTAAACAGCCCATCAGAAGCTAAACATCCCATCAGTAGCTGAACAGCTCATCAGCAGCTAAACAGCCCGTCAGCAGCTAAACAGCCCACCAGCAGCTAAACATCCCATCAGTAGCTGAACAGCTCATCAGCAGCTAAACATCTTATTAGTTGCTAATGATCTCATCAGCAGCTAAACAGCTCATCAGCAGCTAAACATCCCATCAGCTTCTATACATCCCATCAGCAGCAAAACAGCTTATCATCAGCTAAACATCCCATCAGCAACTAAACAGCTTATCAGCAGCTAAACATCCCTACAGCAACTAAACAGCTTATCAGCAGCTAAACATCCCATCAGCAGCTAAACAGCTCCTCAGCACCTAAACAGCTCATTAATGGCTAAACAGCCCATTAGTTTCTATACATCCCATCAGCAGCTAAATAGCCCATCAGCAGCTAAACAGCATATCAGCAGCTAAACAGCTCATCAGCAGCAAACCAGCTCATCAGCAGCTATACAGCCCATCAGCTTCTAAACAAACCTATAGTAAAGTACTGAGGTATTCTGCAGTAACAGAATAAACCTATAGTGCAGTACTGAGGTATTCTGCAATAACGGTATAAACCTATAGTACAGTTCTGAGGTATACTGCAGTAACGGTATAAACCTATAGTACAGTACTGAGGTATACTGTAGTAACGGTATAAACCTATAGTACAGTACTGAGGTATACTGTAGTAACGGTATAAACCTATAGTACAGTACTGATGTATACTGTAGTAACGGTATAAACCTATAGTATAGTACTGAGGTATACTGTAGTAACAGTATAAACCTATAGTACAGTACTGAGGTATACTGTAGTAACGGTATAAACCTATATTACAGTACTGAGGTATACTGCAGTAACGGTATAAACCTATAGTAGAGTACTGAGGTATACTGTAGTAATGGTATAAACCTACAGTACAGTACTGAGGTATTCTGCAGTAACGGTATAAAGCTGTAGTATAGTACTGAGGTATACTGCAGTAAAGGTATAAACCTGTAGTACAGTACTGAGGTATACTGTAGTAACTGTATAAACCTATAGTACAGTACTGAGGTATTCTGCAGTAACAGTATAAACCTATAGTACAGTACTGAGGTATACTGCAGTAAAAGTATAAACCTATAGTACAGTACTGAGGTATTCTGCAGTAACAGTATAAACCTATAGTACAGTACTGAGGTATACTGCAGTAACAGTATAAACCTATAGTATAGTACTGAGGTATTCTGCAGTAACGGTATAAACCTATAGTACAGTACTGAGGTATACAGAAGTAACGATATAAACCTGCTGTAGTACAGTACTGAGGTATTCATCTGCAGTAACAGTATAAACTTATAGTACATTACTGATGTATACTGCAGTAACGGTATAAACCTATAGTATAGTACTGAGGTATCTGCCGTAACGGTATAAACCTATAGTACAGTACTGAGGTATACTGCAGTAACTGTATAAACCTATAGTACAGTACTGAGGTATTCTGCAGTAACG
>NC_069499.1:1571794859-1571844859 GCF_027579735.1 Bombina bombina
GCATATGTAAGAAAAAATGTTCTGATCATTTTTATTCAGATCTGAAGCAAATTCATGTAGACAGGCCAGGGGGCCATCCCAAAGCATAAAGATATCATCTACATATCTGATCCAAAGGGACACATGGGAGTCAAATATCACACCAAATTTCTCAAACATATCTAACTCCCATGCCCCCAGATGAAGACATGCATAAGTTGGCGCACACACTGCCCCCATGGCTGTCCCCCTGACCTGTCTATAGATAGAGTTGTTGAACTGAAACACATTGTTTTCAAGAATAAATCTTAGGAGATCAATGACAAAGGCTGTATGTCTGTCACTATCTGGTCCTAGAGTTCTCAAAAAATGCTCACATGCATCAATTCCTTTTTCATGAGGTATAGATGAGTAAAGACTAATGACACCAGGATTGTCTTACATGAAACAGAGAGATCATCTAATTTTCTCAACAGGTCTGACGTGTCTTTCACATAGGAGGGGAGGGAGATAAGAAAAGGCCTGAGAAAGTGATCAACATATTCTCCAATGTGTTCACTGATGCCACCAATTCCAGATACAATTGGTCGTCCCGGAGGATGAGACCTGCTCTTGTGAATTTTTGGAATTATATAGAACGTAGGCATCACTGGGCATACTGGGTTCATAAATTTAAATTCATTAGGGGAAATGAGACCTTCCATTTTTACTTCCTGTAGAATTCTATTTAGTTTCCACTTTATTTGCATTATTGGATTTCTAGAAAGTTTCTCATATTGTGATTTATCAAACAATTGTCTTTTTACCTTATTTAGAGAGAAAGATTCATCTAGAAGCACCAAATTGCCGCCCTTATCAGCTGGTTTATAAATCACCCCTTTTGAAGTATTAAGTTCTTTTAGCGCTTTTCTCTGTTTAAAAGTCAAATTATCAGACCATACCCAATCTTCAGACAATTTTTCTATTTCTTTCTCAACGGCTCTAACAAACAGGGAAACAGCAGGAACCTGTGCATTTGAGGGCATAAATGTTGATTTAGATTTAAAATTAGTTCTAAAGATGGAACCACTTCCTATATTTTCCTTACTACCTTCATTCTCATCAAGGAGGAATTTTAAGATAGTTATTGTTTCTTCATCTTTTTTTTTGCTCAGAATATTGATGCATAGTATGATGAAGTACTATTTTTCTCGCAAAAAGGTGAAGATCTTTAATTAAATCAAATTTATTTATTTTATTAGTAGGACAGAATGATAGTCCTTTTTTTAGGACGTCTATATGAGTAAGATTCAAATTCAATGAGGAAAGGTTGATTATTTGTAATTCATCTTCTACTGCATTTGGGGTTAGTAACCCTGATAGGGTCTCCTATGTGGTCTCCCCTTGTTTCTCAATCCCTGTCTCAAATTTTCCCCTCTCCCTCTCTGATTGCGTTGGGGGTATCTCTTTTCTTCTAGACTCACACTTCTGATCACTCCTCTTCTTCCTCACCCCCTCCTCCTCCTAGATCTATACTCTGAGATCCAGATGTTTCATCGTTTTTTGGAATTCTTTCTAAGTCAGTATCCAGATCAGACATATCAGTTCCTGAGTCATATGAACCCCTATCAAACTTGTAAACATAAACCTTTTTATTCTGATAGTCTTCTTGATCGCGATGTCATTTTCTACATTTTCTTACTTTTATTTTTGCTTGTAGTCTAGAAATATGTGTTTTTGTTTCCTCATTTAGTTTATTGAAGTTTGGATCATTATCAAATTTATTTACCACTTCTAAAGCTTTTTAAACATCCTCTTTAATTTTCTCTAATCATTTGTTTTTCCGTTTGATTAGCATTTCTATCATGTCTAAGGCACATGTAGATAATTTACCATTCCATTCGTCTAAGAATTCGAATCCTCCTTCTTCCT
The DNA here is from genome assembly GCF_027579735.1 of Bombina bombina. Taxonomy (NCBI): domain Eukaryota; kingdom Metazoa; phylum Chordata; class Amphibia; order Anura; family Bombinatoridae; genus Bombina; species Bombina bombina. The sequence continues at coordinate 1,571,796,750 of NC_069499.1, forward strand.
CTCTCGCATTGAACCCAGGGTCCAGAAACAATCTTAACCCTCTAGGAACGATTTTTTTCTTTACATAATTTGCTAAGCTAGAGTTTTCTGCTCTAACCTTATCCTGCTTTGCTATACAGTTTTTATATTTCTTAAAAGCATTAAATACATTTGTTTCTAGATCACTACTATCTAGATTTGTATTTGTTAAGGATTCTTTCAACTCTGCGTCCCATAATTCATCTGATAGAGTAAAAGCCCTGTTTATAGGTCATCAAAGATACCATAGCCAGCGGTAGAGAAAAGTTGCATACAACAAATCAAATGATAACACAAAAACTTTTCTTTCACTCATGGTTAGTGTTTGGCTGAAGCCATTTATTATCAATCAACTGTGTTTACTCTTTTTATATCATAATGCACATTTAAATCATATAACTTACATATTTTATAGTTTCTACAATTATTGTGAGTTTTTTGTTTATTTTTACACTAACCTTAAATAAGTAAATGGAATTAGCTTTTGCATATTATGGGGCCTATCTATCAATCTCCGAAAGGCTTCAGACTCGCCAGAAACAGAAGTTATGAAGCAGCGGTCACAAAGATCGCTGCTCCATAACCTGTCCGTCTGCTCTGAGCAGGCGGACAGACATCACCGGAAATCAACCCGATCGAGTATGATCGGGTTGATTGACACCTCCCTGCTGGCGGCCCATTGGCCGTGAGTCTGCAGGGGGCGGCGTTGCACCAGCAGCTCTTGTGAGCTGCTGGTGCAATGCTGAATACGGAGAGCGTATTGCTCTCCGTAATCAGCGAGGTCTGGCGGACCTGATCCGCACTGTCGGATCAGGTCCTCCAGACTTTGTTTAATAGAGGCCATAATGTTGGAGCTGCGCCTCCTGACTCTGTAAACTTCTTCTTTTGCATAAATAAAGCTGATTAAAAAAAAAAAGTGTCATACTGTGTATCTTCTGTAAATATTTCACATTCCAATGTTCTGCACATAGGGGCATATGTTGTATGTATTTATAAATAGATATTCCTATACATATCTGTATATATCTATACCTATAAATAATCATCTACATATATACTGTATATAGGTATAAATATATATTGTACAAAAAACATCAGATATATATATATAGAAATATGTATTTATGAATAAACAGAACATATTCTTCTATGTGAAATATTCATATTTTCATGTCTGGTTAGCGCACATGAGAATTTGCCAACGGGTTTCAGTGTGAGTAGGGTGTTAGGTTTATTTTTCACATGTTTTGCACTATTGACTTTTATGGGGGAATAGGTTATCGCTCATGCGATATTCTAAGTTCGGCTTTTTGCGCTTGTCGGGTTAGTGCGAGAGCGAAAACAGTTTACTTTCAACTTATAATACGAGCGCAGCCCAACACTCGCAAAAAGCCAAACTTCTAGAGCAATTAACGCTCGAATGGGAGGGTTAAATAATGCTCCACTTAATCTTCTCAGACAGGCACACCTGTGTATTATTTTACAAACCACCTATTTAGCCTCAGTCATCCTGTTTACTTTTTTTGCATGGCTTTGGTTTTTGGGGGCAGGATGGTTGTGCATTGTGGTATGGGGGGGCCTGGGTTGCAATAGCGAAATAAAAGCTTGTGGTGAAGTTACAACAGATTAACATTGTCGGGAAATACTCAAGTCATTTCACAGAGCCTTATCTACTTAACAGCTAGAGTTAGGGCTTTAGGATAAGGTTATGTCTAGGATCAGGGTTACAACTGGGATAAGATTAGGGTTAAAACTAGGATTACAGCTAGAGTTAGGGCTTTATGATAAAGTTATGTCTAGGGTCAGGGCTAGGAATGGGCTATGGTTAGGGTTAATACTAGGATCACAGCTAGAGTTAGGGCTTTATGATAAAGCTAGGGCTAGGAATGGGCTAAGGTTAGGGTTAATACTAGGAACACAGCTAAAGTCAGGGCTTTATGATAAAGTTATGTCTAGGGTCAGGGTTAGGAATGGGCTAAGGTTAGGGTAAATACTAGGGTTAGGGGTAGGATCAGGATAAGGTTGTGTTTAGGCTAGTATTATGGATCGTATTAAAGATAACATTACCTCTAGGTGTGGGTAAACTCTCATTAACCCCACGGATGCCAGAAAAAGCTGCAATAAATTATTATGCAACAAATTGCAACCCTCTCTGACATCCAAGGGGTTAACTTAAACCAAACTTCACAAGTAAACTCAATTTTAATAAGTAAAATAAAATAAGAATATTAACTGTTTGTTGTCTAATCTGAGAAGGCCAAAGCAATCAATTACCAAATAGAATAAACAAACATAACTAATAATAAAATAAACCCGCAAGCATATAACAATGCATTATTAGAATCCCTCATACACAAAATAACTGCAATATCCCATTATTAATAGTGAATTGGCACAGCAGAGTATTCATTTCTAATAACATTAGACATATTTTTACAATATAAATACAACAAAAATGCTTTTCTTATAATATCAACACTGATGGTGCCTAACAACCTGCGTGTGACCCAACGCAAATACAGGCGTAAAATGAATATTCATCCTTTTTGTTGAACGTGCCCATTGCCAGTGATATATTTAAAACACTATTACATTTATTTTTATTTGTTTGAACCTATTTCTTATAATGAAATTGGAAGGTTCCTATTTTTTCCTATTAACATGAGTTCTTACCAAGGAAAACAGTTGAACCTGTGACTTGCGCCATGTAAATCTAATTATCACTTACTGAGAACTCATTTAATTTGACAGAGTATCCTAAATTTTACCCACTTTAGAGCTAGCTTATAAGTGGCGCGCTAACTGTTGCGCGCAAGTGATAAGTGATTTATCGCAGCTCTTTGCATGCTTCGGAAGTAGCGTGCATATCACACGTTGAAAGCAAACGTGTTTGCTTGAATGCAATTGAATTTAACGCGCGACTTCAGAGCTCTAGTAAACTTTTATGAAAGTCAAAAAAGGTGCACAAAATACATCAAAATTACATTTAAAAGTACAATTACACTCATGATACACACTGGCTAATAAAAATTATTAAAAAAATATTGCATAAAAAAGTTATAAGGGCTCAAAGATATGAGGTCTCAGATGTTAGGGAAAAAAACATAATTTATGCTTACCTGATAAATTTATTTCTCTTGTAGTGTATCCAGTCTACGGATCATCCATTACTTATGGGATATTCTCCTTCCCAACAGGAAGTTGCAAGAGGATCACCCACAGCAGAGCTGCTATATAGCTCCTCCCCTAACTGTCATATCCAGTCATTCGACCGCAAACAAACAGAGAAAGGAGAAACCATAGGGTGCAGTGGTGACTGTAGTTTAATTAAAATTTAGACCTGCCTTAAAAGGACAGGGCGGGCCGTGGACTGGATACACTACAAGAGAAATAAATTTATCAGGTAAGCATAAATTATGTTTTCTCTTGTTAAGTGTATCCAGTCCACGGATCATCCATTACTTGTGGGATACCAATACCAAAGCTAAAGTACACGGATGATGGGAGGGACAAGGCAGGATTAAGCGGAAGGAACCACTGCCTGAAGAACCTTTCTCCCAAAAACAGCCTCCGAAGAAGCAAAAGTATCAAATTTGTAAAATTTGGAAAAAGTGTGAAGCGAAGACCAAGTCGCGGCCTTGCAAATCTGTTCAACAGAGGCCTCATTTTTAAAGGCCCAAGTGGAAGCCACAGCTCTAGTAGAATGAGCTGTAATCGTTTCAGGGGGCTGCTGTCCAGCAGTCTCATAGGCTAGGCGTATTATGCTCCAAAGCCAAAAGGAAAGAGAGTTTGCCGAAGCTTTTTGACCTCTCCTCTGTCCAGAGTAAACGACAAACAGGGTAGATGTTTGATGAAAATCTTTAGTAGCTTGTAAGTAAAACTTCAAGGCACGGACTACGTCCAGATTATGTAAAAGACGTTCCTTCTTTGAAGAAGGATTAGGACACAATGATGGAACAACAATCTCTTGATTGATATTCTTGTTAGAAACCACCTTAGGTAAAAACCCAGGTTTGGTACGCAGGACTACCTTATCTGCATGAAAAATCAGATAAGGAGAATCACATTGTAAGGCAGATAGCTCAGAGACTCTCCGAGCCGAGGAAATAGCCATCAAAAACAGAACTTTCCAAGATAAAAGTTTAATATCAATGGAATGAAGGGGTTCAAACGGAACTCCTTGAAGAACCTTAAGAACCAAGTTTAAGCTCCACGGGGAGCAACAGGTTTAAACACAGGCTTAATTCTAACCAAAGCCTGGCAAAATGCCTGGACGTCTGGAACCTCTGCCAGACGCTTGTGCAAAAGAATAGACAGAGCAGAAATCTGTCCCTTTAAGGAACTAGCTGATAATCCTTTGTCCAAGCCCTCTTGGAGAAAAGACAATATTCTAGGAATCCTAACCTTACTCCATGAGTAATTCTTGGATTCACACCAATAAAGATATTTACTCCATATCTTGTGGTAGATTTTCCTGGTAACAGGCTTTCGTGCCTGTATTAAAGTATCAATGACTGACTCGGAGAAGCCACGCTTTGATAGAATCAAGCGTTCAATCTCCATGCAGTCAGTCTCAGAGAAATTAGATTTGGATGATTGAAAGGACCTTGTATCAGAAGGTCCTGTCTTAGAGGCAGAGTCCATGGTGGAAAGGATGACATGTCCACTAGGTCTGCATACCAAGTCCTGCGTGGCCACGCAGGTGCTATCAGAATCACCGATGCTCTCTCCTGTTTGATTTTGGCAATCAGTCGAGGGAGCAGAGGAAACGGTGGAAACACATAAGCCAGGTTGAAGAACCAAGGCGCTGCTAGAGCATCTATCAGCGTCGCTTCTGGTTCCCTGGACCTGGATCCGTAACAAGGAAGCTTGGCGTTCTGGCGAGACGCCATGAGATCCAACTCTGGTCTGCCCCAACGATGAATCAACTGAGCAAACACCTCCAGATGGAGTTCCCACTCCCCCGGATGGAAAGTCTGACGACTTAGAAAATCCGCCTCCCAGTTCTCCACGCCTGGGATATGGATTGCTGACAGGTGGCAAGAGTGGTACTCTGCCCAGCGAATTATTTTTGAGACTTCTAACATCGCTAGGGAACTCCTGGTTCCCCCTTGATGGTTGATTTAAGCCACAGTCGTGATGTTGTCCGACTGAAATCTGATGAACCTCAGTGTTGCTGAGGCCAAGCCAGAAGAGCATTGAATATCGCTCTTAACTCCAGAATATTTATTGGAAGGAGTTTCTCCTCCTGAGTCCACGATCCCTGTGCCTTCAGGGAATTCCAGACTGCACCCCAACCTAGAAGGCTGGCATCTGTCCAATCTGGCCTGCGAAAGGTCATACCCTTGGACAGGTGTACCCGAGACAACCACCAGAGAAGAGAATCTCTGGTCTCTTGATCCAGATTTAGCAGAGGGGACAAATCTGTGCAATCCCCATTCCACTGACTCAGCATGCATAATTGCAGCGGTCTGAGATGAAGGCGCGCAAATGGCACTATGTCCATTGCCGCTACCATTAAGCCGATTACCTCCATACACTGAGCTACCGAAGGGCGCGGAATGGAGTTAAGAACACGGCAAGCATTTAGAAGTTTGGATAACCTGGACTCCGTCAGGTAAATTTTCATTTCTACAGAATCTATAAGAGTCCCTAAGAAGGAGACTCTTGTGAGTGGGGATAGAGAACTCTTTTCCTCGTTCACTTTCCACCCGTGCGACCTCAGAAATGCCAGAACTATCTCTGTATGAGACTTGGCAACTTGAAAGCTTGACGCCTGTATCAGGATGTCGTCTAGATACGTAGCCACCGCTATGCCTCGCGGTCTTAGAACCGGCCAGAAGTGAGCCCAGAACCTTTGTAAAGATTCTCAGGGCTGTAGCCAACCCGAAGGGAAGAGCTACAAATTGGTAATGCCTGTCTAGAAAGGCAAACCTTAGAAACCGATGATGATCTTTGTGAATCGGTATGTGAAGGTAGGCATCCTTTAAGTCCACTGTGGTCATGTACTGACCTTCTTGGATCATGGGTAGGATGGTCCGAATAGTTTCCATTTTGAAAGATGGAACTCTGAGGAATTTGTTTAAGATCTTTAGATCCAAAATTGGTCTGAAGGTTCCCTCTTTTTTGGGAACCACAAACAGATTCGAATAAAAACCCTGTCCTTGTTCCGTCCGCGGAACTGGATGGATCACTCCCATAACTAGGAGGTCTTGCACACAGCGTAGGAATGCCTCTTTCTTTATCTGATTTGCAGATAGCCTTGAAAGATGAAATCTTCCTTGTGGAGGGGAAGCTTTGAAGTCCAGAAGATATCCATGAGATATGATCTCCAACGCCCAGGGATCCTGAACATCTCTTGCCCACGCCTGGGCGAAGAGAGAAAGTCTGCCCCCTACTAGATCCGTCGCCGGATAGGGGGCCGTTCCTTCATGCTGTCTTAGAGGCAGCAGCAGGCTTTCTGGCCTGCTTGCCTTTGTTCCAGGACTGGTTAGGTTTCCAGGCCTGCTTAGATTGAGCAAAAGTTCCCTCTTGTTTTGAAGCGGAGGAAGTTGATGCTGCACCTGCCTTGAAATTTCGAAAGGCACGAAAATTAGACTGTTTGGCCTTTGCTTTGGCCCTGTCCTGAGGAAGGGTGTGACCCTTACCTCCAGTAATGTCAGCAATAATTTCTTCAAACCAGGCCCGAATAAGGTCTGCCCCTTGAAAGGAATGTTGAGTAATTTAGACTTCAAAGTCACGTCAGCTGACCAGGATTTAAGCCATAGTGCCCTACGCGCTTGGATGGCGAATCCGGAATTCTTAGCCGTTAGTTTAGTCAAATGAACAATGGCATCAGAAACAAATGAGTTAGCAAGCTTAAGTGTTCTAAGCTTGTCAATAATTTCAGTCAATGGAGCTGTATGGATGGCCTCTTCCAGGTCCTCAAACCAGAATGCCGCCGCGGCCGTGACAGGCGCAATGCATGCAAGGGGCTGTAAAATAAAACCTTGTTGAATAAACATTTTCTTAAGGTAACCCTCCAATTTTTTATCCATTGGATCTGAAAAAGCACAACTGTCCTCAACCGGGATAGTAGTACGCTTTGCTAAAGTAGAAACTGCTCCCTCCACCTTAGGGACCGTCTGCCATAAGTCCCGTGTAGTGGCGTCTATTGGAAACATTTTTCTAAATATAGGAGGTGGGGAAAAAGGCACACCCGGTCTATCCCACTCCTTGCTAATAATTTCTGTAAGCCTTTTAGGTATAGGAAAAACATCAGTACACACCGGTACCGCATAGTATTTATCCAGCCTGCACAATTTCTCTGGTACTGCAACTGTGTTACAGTCATTCAGAGCAGCTAATACCTCCCCAAGCAACACACGGAGGTTCTCAAGCTTAAATTTAAAATTAGAAATCTCTTAATCAGGTTTCCCCGAATCAGAGATGTCACCCACAGACTGAAGCTCTCCGTCCTCATGATCTGCATATTGTGACGCAGTATCAGACATGGCCCTTACAGCATCTGCACGCTCTGTATTTCTCCTAACCACAGAGCAATCGCGCTTGTCTCTTAATTCAGGCAACCTGGATAATACCTCTGACAGGGTATTATTCATGATTGTAGCCATGTCCTGCAAGGTAATCGCTATGGGCGTCCCTGATGTAATTGGCGCCATATTAGCGTGCATCCCCTGAGCGGGAGGCGAAGGGTCTGACACGTGGGGAGAGTTAGTCGGCATAACTTCCCCCTCGTCAGAATCTTCTGGTGATATTTCTTTTATAGTTAAAGACTGATCTTTACTGTTTAAGGTGAAATCAATACATTTAGTACACATTCTCCTATGGGGCTCCACCATGGCTTTCAAACATAATGAACAAGTAGTTTCCTCTGTGTCAGACATGTTTAAACAGACTAGCAATGAGACTAGCAAGCTTGGAAAAGACTTTAAACAAGTTTACAAGCAATATAAAAAACGTTACTGCACCTTTAAGAAACACAAATTTTGTAAAAATTTGAAATAACAGTGAAAAAAGGCAGTTACACTAACGAATTTTTTACAGTGTATGTAACAAGTTAGCAGAGCATTGCACCCACTTGCAAATGGATGATTAACCCCTTAATACCCAAAACGGAATAATAAAAGACAAAATGTTTTTTTCAAACAGTCACAACAACTGCCACAGCTCTACTGTGGCTTTTTACCTCCCTCACAAACGACTTTGAAGCCTTTTGAGCCCTCCAGAGATGTCCTGGATCATGCAGGAAGAAGCTGGATATCTGTGTCTGTAATTTTTGCTGTGCAAAAAAACGGCAAAATAGGCCCCTCCCACTCATATTACAACAGTGGAGAGCCTAAGGAAACTGTTTCTAGGCAACATTCAAGCCAGCCATGTGGAAAAAAACTAGGCCCCAATAAGTTTTATCACCAAATACATATAAAAACGATTAAACATGCCAGCAAACGTTTTATATTACATTTTTATAAGAGTATGCATCTCTATTAATAAGCCTGATACCAGTAGCTATCACTGCATTTAAGGCTTTACTTACATTAGTTCGGTATCAGCAGCATTTTCTATCAAATTCCATCCCTAGAAAAATATTAACTGCACATACCTTATTGCAGGAAAACCTGCACGCCATTCCCTCTCTGAAGTTACCTCACTCCTCAGAATATGTGAGAACAGCCATGGATCTTAGTTACTTCTGCTAAGATCATAGAAAACGCAGGCAGATTCTTCTTTTAAATACTGTCTGAGATAAACAGTACACTCCGGCACCATTTAAAAATAACAAACTTTTGATTGAAGAATAAACTAAGTATAAAACACCACACTCCTCTTACGACCTCCATCTTGGTTGAGGCTTGCAAGAGAATGACTGGATATGACAGTTAGGGGAGGAGCTATATAGCAGCTCTGCTGTGGCTGATCCTCTTGCAACTTCCTGTTGGGAAGGAGAATATCCCATAAGTAATGGATGATCCGTGGACTGGATACACTTAACAAGAGAAAAGGCTGCAAAGCACTTAAACATAGAGATACATACATATACATGTCTAAAGATGTCTATGTATGTATTTATATACATATATATATATATATATATATATATATATATATATATATATACGTATATGTTTATATGAATGTACAAATGTATTTACAGTATGTGTTTTACTCTATATTTACATATTTAACATTCCAATGTTCTTTATTATATCTATATAACTATAGATATATAAGTATAGATATTTATTTACATAAACAGTATCAGATATATATATAAATATATTCGCCTAGATTACGAGTTTTTGTCGGTAAGGCTGTGAGGGGCTAACAAGCCTTTTTTTCTTACCGCTCACTTAAGCCAACGCTGGTATTACGAGTTTTCTTCAAGCCGGCGTTAGCCTCAGAAAAGTGAGCGTTGAGCAAAATTTTGCTCAACATCTCACTGTAATACCAGCGTTGCTTACGGTAGCGGTAAGCTGGCAAAGCGTGCTCGTGCACGATTTCCCCATAGGAAACAATGGGGCTGAGCTGGCTGAAAAAAAACCTAAAACCTGCAAAAAAGCAGCGTTCAGCTCCTAACGCAGGCCCATTGTTTCCTATGGAGAAATGAATTTTATGTCTGCACCTAACACCCTAACATGAACCCCGAGTCTAAACAACCCTAATCTTACACTTATTAACCCCTAATCTGCCGCCCCCGCTATCGCTGACACCTGCATTATATTATTAACCCCTAATCTGCCGTCCCCGCTATCGCTGACACCTGCATTATATTTTTAACCTCTAATCTGCCGCTCCGGACACTGCCGCCACCTACATTATACTTATGAACCCCTAATCTACTGCCCCCAACATCGCCGACTCCTACATTATAGTTATTAACCCCTAATCTGCCCCCCCCCAACGTCGCCGCAACCTAACTACATTTATTAACCTCTAATCTGCCACGGAAACATCGCCGCCACTATAATAAATGTATTAACCCCTAAACCTAAGTCTAACCCTAACCCTAACACCCCCCTAACTTAAATATAATTTAAATACATCTAAATAAATTTACTACAATTAAATAAATTATTCCTAGTTAAAACTAAATACTTACCGATACTTGTATTATTTTGGGGGGCTTTTTTATTTTATTAGGGGGATTAGATTAGGTGTAATTAGTTTAAAATTCTTGTAATTCTTTTTTATTTTCTGTAATTTAGTGTTGTTTTTTTTCGTAATTTAGTTTATTTAATTTAATTGTAATTAATTGTAGGTAGTTTAGGTAATTAGTTTAATTATAGTGTTAGGTGTAATTGTAACTTAGGTTAGGGTTTATTTTACAGGCAACTTTGTATTTATTTTAACTAGGTACAATAGTTATTAAATAGTTATTAACTATTTAATAACTTCCTAGTTAAAATAAATACAAATTTACCTGTAAAATAAACCCTAACCTAAGTTACAATTACACCTAACACTATAATTAAACTAATTACCTAAACTACCTACAATTAATTACAATTAAATTAAATAAACTAAATTACGAAAAAAAACAACACTAAATTACAGAAAATAAAAAAGAATTACAAGAATTTTAAACTAATTACACCTAATCTAATCCCCCTAATAAAATAAAAAAGCCCCCCAAAATAATACAATTCCCTACCCTATACTAAATTACAAATAGCCATTAAAAGGGCCTTTTGCGGGGCATTGCCCCAAAGTAATCAGCTCTTTTACCTGTAAAAAAAAATACAATACCCCCAACATTAAAACCCACCACCCACACACCCAACCCTACTCTAAAACCCACGCAATCCCCCCTTAAAAAAAAAACTAACACTACCCCCTTGAAGATCACCCTACCTTGAGCCATCTTCACCCAGCCGGGCACAAGTGGTCCTCCAGAGGGTCTGAAGTCTTCATCCTATCCGGCCAGAAGAGGACCTCCAGACTGGCAGAATCCTATCTGCCAATCGGAATTAAGGTAGGAAAAATCCTATTGGCTGATGCAATCAGCCAATAGGATTGACCTGGCATTCTATTGGCTGATTGGAACAGCCAATAGAATGCGAGCTCAATCCTATTGGCTGATTGGATCAGCCAATCGGATTGAACTTCAATCCTATTGGCTGATTGCATCAGCCAATAGGAGTTTTCCTACCTTAATTCCGATTGGCTGATAGGATTCTATCAGCCAATCGGAATTGAAGGGACGACATCTTGGATGACGTCACTTAAAGGACCAGTCATTCAGTCGTCGGCCTTCGGATGAAGAGGATGCTCCGCGTCGGATGTCTTGAAGATGGACCCGCTCCGGAAGGATGAAGATAGAAAATGCCGCCTGGATGAAGACTTCTGCCGGTCTGGATGTTCTCTTCTGGCCGGATCGGATGAAGACTTCGGACCCTCTGGAGGATCACTTGTGCCCAGCTGGGAGAAGACGTCTCAAGGTAGGGTGATCTTCAAGGGGGTAGTGTTAGGTTTTTTTAAGGGGGGATTGGGTGGGTTTTAGAGTAGGGTTGGGTGTGTGGGTGGTGGGTTTTAATGTTGGGGGGTATTGTATTTTTTTTACAGGTGAAAGAGCTGATTACTTTGGGGCAATTCCCCCGCAAAAGGCCCTTTTAAGGGCTATTTGTAATTTAGTATAGGGTAGGGAATTTTATTATTTTGGGTGGCTTTTTTATTTTATTAGGGGGATTAGAATAGGTGTAATTAGTTTAAAATTCTTTTTTTTTATTTTCTGTAATTTAGTGTTTTTTTTCCGTAATTTAGTTTATTTAATTTAATTGTAATTAATTGTAGGTAGTTTAGGTAATTAGTTTAATTATTGTGTAGTGTAATTGTAACTTAGGTTAGCGTTTATTTTACAGGTACTTTTGTACTTATTTTAGGTAGTTATTAAATAGTTAATAACTATTTAATAACTATTGTACCTAGTTAAAATAAATACAAAGTTGCCTGTAAAATAAATATAAATCCTAAGCTAGCTACAATGTAACTATTAGTTATATTGTAGCTAGCTTAGGGTTTATTTTATAGGTAAGTCTTTAGTTTTAAATAGGAATAATTTACTTAATTGTAAATTTATTTAGATTATTTTAAATTATATTTAAGTTAGGGGGGTGTTAGGGTTAGACTTAGGTTTAGGGGTTAATAAATTTATTATAGTTGTGGCGACGTTGGGGGCGGCAGATTAGGGGTTAATAAAAATTAACTAATGTTTGCGAGGCGGGAGTGTGGCGGTTTAGGGGTTAATACATTTATTAAAGTGGCGGTGATGTCCGGTCGGCAGATTAGGGGTTAATAGGTAGTTTATGGGGAGCGATGTGGGGAAGGCCTCGGTTTAGGGGTTAATAGGTAGTTTATGGGTGTTAGTGTACTTTGTAGCACTTTAGTTAAGGGCTTTATGTTCCGGCATTAGCCCATAAAACTCTTAACTACTGACTTTTAAATGCGGTAGGAGTCTGGACAGGAGAGGGTCTACCGTTCACTTTTTCAGGTGATCGTAATACCGGCGTTAGGAAAATCCCATTAAAAAGATTGGATATGCAATTGACGTAAAGGGATTTGCGGTATGCTAAAATCGCAGGAAAAAAGTGAGTGGTAGACCCTCTCCTGCCTGACTCATAATACCAGCGGGCGTTAAAAAGCAGCGTTGGGACCCCTCAACGCTACTTTTTAAGGCTAACGCAAGACTAGTAATCTAGCCAATTGCTAATAATAAAAAGTACATTATTTTCTATGTGAAGAACATAGAAATGTAAAATATGCGTTTTGCGCATCATATTTTGCTAATTTGATTTTAACGCAGCCGGGTTAGCGCAAATGAGAATTTAGTAATCTAGCCCTTAATGTATTGTGGTTGCAAAGAGCAAAACCAGCTATTTCATATACAAAAAGAAACACTGTTCCTTTAATGCTTCAGTTACAAAGTGGTTACATGGACAAATACACAATATATACATAATATTTCACAGTACAGAGTGAATGTGCTTTCACCACTCCCTTTCATCTCTGATGCTCCCTCCCTCTCTCTTGTTTGACCATCTAATACCAGCTGTCTCTCTCTTGTTTGACCATCTAATACCAGCTGTCTCTCTCTTGTTTGACCATCTAATACCTCCTGCCTCTCTCTTGTTTGACCATCTAATACCTCCTGCCTCTCTCTTGTTTGACCATCTAATACCTCCTGCCTCTCTCTTGTTTGACCATCTAATACCAGCTGTCTCTCTCTTGTTTGACCATCTAATACCTCCTGCCTCTCTCTTGTTTGACCATCTAATACCTCCTGCCTCTCTCTTGTTTGACCATCTAATACCTCTTGCCTCTCTCTTGTTTGACCAACTAATACCAGCTGTCTCTCTCTTGTTTGACCATCTAATACCTCCTGCCTCTCTCTCTCTCTTGTTTGTCCAGCTAATACCTCCTCTCTCTCTCTTGTTTGACCATCTAATACCTCCGGCCTCTCTCTTTTTTTACCATTTAATACCTCCGGCCTCTCTCTTGTTTGACCATCAAATATCACCTGTCTCTCTCTTGTTTGACCATCTAATACCTCCTCTCTCTCTCTTGTTTGACCATCTAATACCTCCTGCTTCTCTCTTGTTTGACCATCTAATACCATTTCTCTCTATCGTGTTTGACCATCTAATACCTCCTGCTTCTCTCTTGTTTAACCATCTAATACCTTCTGCCTCTCTCTTGTTTGACCATCTAATACCTATTGCCTCTCTCTTGTTTGACCATCTAATACCTCCTGCCTCTCTCTTGTTTGACCATCTAATACCTCCGGCCTCTCTCTTGTTTGACCATCTAATATTTCCTGCCTCTCTCTTGTTTGACTATCTAATACCTCCGGCCTCTCTGTTTGACCATATAATACTTTCTGCCTCTCTTTTGTTTGAACATCTAATACCTCCTGTCTGACCATCTAATAATACCTCCTGTATCTTCCTGTATCTCTCTTTTTTGATCATCTAAAAATACCTCCTGTCTCTGTCTTGTTTGACCATCTAATAATACCTCCTATCTCTCTCTTGTTTGACCATATAATACCTCCCGCCTCTCTCTTGTTTGACCATCTAATACCTCCTGTCTCTCTCTTGTTTGACCATCTAATATCTGCTGCCTCTCTCTTGTTTGACCATCTAATACCTCCTGCTTCTCTCTTGTTTGACCATCTAATACCTTTGGCCTCTCTCTTGTTTGACCATCTAATACCTCTGGCCTCTCTCTTGTTTGACCATCTAATATATCTGGCCTCTCTCTTTTTGACCATCTAATATCTCTGGCCTCTCTCTTGTTTGACCATCTAATACTTCCGGCCTCTCTCTTGTTTGACCATCTAATATATCTGGCCTCTCTCTTTTTGACCATCTAATATCTCTGGCCTCTCTCTTGTTTGACCATCTAATACTTCCGGCCTCTCTCTTGATTGACCATCTAATACCTCTGGCCTCTCTCTTGTTTGACCATGTAATACCTCCTGCCTCTCTCTTGTTTGACTATCTAGTAATACCTCCTGCCTCTCTCTTGTTTGACCATCTAATACCTTTGGCCTCTCTCTTGTTTGACCATCTAATACCTCTGGCCTCTCTCTTGTTTGACCATCTAATATATCTGGTCTCTCTCTTTTTTGACCATCTAATACCTCTGGCCTCTCTCTTGTTTGACCATCTAATACTTCCGGCCTCTCTCTTGTTTGACCATCTAATACCTCCTGCCTCTCTCTTGATTGACCATCTAATACCTCTGGCCTCTCTCTTGTTTGACCATCTAATACCTCCTGCCCCTCTCTTGTTTGACTATCTAGTAATACCTCCTGCCTCTCTCTTGTTTGACCATCTAATACCTCCGGCCTCTCTCTTGTTTGACTATATAATACCTCCTGTCTCTATCTCTCTACTTCTCAGACAAGTCACCGTCTCTGCTTCACCTATTAGGAGGGCAGTAGATGAGCTTTGAAGAGATGAGGTTTCCTGTTCTGATTCTCAAGGTTCCATTTCTAAGAAAACATCAAGATGAGTGATCTGCAGTGGCCACAGGATGGAATTTGTATTTATAGCAGGAGGCAAAACAATATTTCTGCTTGTAGGTAGCAGAGAAACACATCTCCATAGTTCAAACCAACATATCCTCAGTTCACCTGTCCTAGAATTGCCTATACTCAGATAAATCCAGCCCCTATTCAGCCCATAAGCATTCATCTTTGTCCCTAGTTCAGACATTCTATAACCACATCAGTTAGCTCCTTGGGGTGAGCAGTATTAGCTTTCTAGGGTGATCTGGATTATTAGCTCTATGGGGTGATCTGCATTAGCTCTATGGGGTGATCTGTATTATCAGCTCTATGGGGTGATCTGTATTAGCTTTGTTGGGTGATCTGTATTAGCTTTATGGGGTGATCTGTATTAGCTTTGTTGGGTGATCTGCATTAGCTTTGTTGGGTGATCTGTATTAGCTTCATGGGGTGATCTGTATTAGCTTTATGGGTTGATCTGTATTAGCTTTGTTGGGTAATCTGTATTAGCTTTGATGGGTGATCTGTAGCAGCTTTGTTGGGTGATCTGTATTAGCTTTGTTGGGTGATCAATATTAGCTTTATGGGGTGATCTGTATTAGCTTTATGGGTTGATCTGTATTAGCTTTGTTGGGTGATCTGTATTAGCTTTTATGGGTGATCTGTATTAGCTTTGTTGGGTGATCTGTATTAGCTCCTTAGGGTGATCTGTGATAGCTTTGTTGGGTGATCTGTATTAGCTTTGTTGGGTGATCTGTATTAGCTCTATGGGGTGATCTGTATTAGCTTTATGGGGTGTACCTGTATTAGCTCCATAAGGTGATCTATATTAGCTTTGTTGGGTAATCTGTATTAGCTTTGTTGGGTGATCTGAGACTGTATTAGCTCCATAAGGTGATCAGTATTAGCTTTGTTGGGTGATCTGTATTAGCTTTGTTTGGTGATCTGTATTAGCTTTGTTGGGTGATCTGTATTAGCTTTGTTGGGTGATCCGTATTAGCTTTATGGGGTGATCTGTATTAGCTTTATGGGTTGATCTGTATTAGCTTTGTTGTGTGATCTGTATTAGCTTTGATGGGTGATCTGTATTAGCTTTGTTGGGTGATCTGTATTAGCTTTGTTGGGTGATCTGTATTAGCTTTGTTGGGTGATCTGTATTAGCTTTATGGGGTGTACCTGTATTAGCTCCATAAGGGGATCTGCATTAGCTTTGTTGGGTGATCTGTATTAGCTCCATAAGGTGATCTGTATTAGCTTTGTTGGGTGATCTGTGTTAGCTTTGTTTGGTGATCTGTATTAGCTTTGTTGGGTGATCTGTATTAGCTCCCTAAGGTGATCTGTATAAGTTTTGTTGGGTGATCTGTATTAGCTTTATGGGGTGTACCTGTATTAGCTCCATAAGGGGATCTGCATTAGCCTTGTTAGGTGATCTGTATTAGCTCCATAAGGTGATCTGTATTAGCTTTGTTGGGTGATCTGTGTTAGCTTTGTTTGGTGATCTGTATTAGCTCCCTAAGGTGATCTGTATAAGTTTTGTTGGGTGATCTGTATTAGCTTTATGGGGTGTACCTGTATTAGCTCCATAAGGGGATCTGCATTAGCTTTGTTGGGTGATCTGTATTAGCTCCATAAGGTGATCTGTATTAGCTTTGTTGGGTGATCTGTGTTAGCTTTGTTTGGTGATCTGTATTAGCTTTGTTGGGTGATCTGTATTAGCTCCCTAAGGTGATCTGTATAAGTTTTGTTGGGTGATCTTTATTAGCTTTGTTGGGTCATCTGTATTAGCTCCTTAAAGTGATCTGTATTTGCTCATTAGTTTCTGAAGTGTTTAACGTATTTAAGAAACAAGAAGCTACTTGTGTATAGTACACTTTTACCCTATATTACTAAGATCTCCTTTTTTGCTGCTGTCAGATGCAGCATGTTGTAATCGTGACTCACAGTCTTGTGTCTGAGACAAAGGTCAGACATGATGGTTTCCTGCGCCATGGCTGTCTTGCAGTCTGCATTAAACAGGACCACTATTTATTGGGTTCAAAAACGTATACTGTAAAGATACAGTGATTACAATGATACCATGATTCAGAGCATAGCACTATCTGGAAAATATTCCAATTTAATTATATTATCAATTTTGCTTTTCTCTCATGGTATTCTTTACAGGACCTGTTATGACAGGATATATAGGTGCAGCTAGGGGAGGAGTTAAAGGACCTGTTATAAAAGGATATATAGGTGCAGTTAAGGGATGAGTTACAGGACCTGTTATGACAGCATATATAGGTGCAGTTAGGGGAGGAGTTACAGGACCTGTTATGACACAATATATAGGTGCAGTTAGGGGTGGAGATACAGCTAAAGTTATGGTAAGGCTTATAGGAGCAGTAGGGTAGCGATACAACTACAGTTATGGTAAGGGTTATAGAAGCAGTATGGTGGCAATACAGCTACAGTTATGGTAAGGGTTATAGGTGCAGTAGGGTGGCGATACAGCTACAGTTATGGTAAGGGTTATAGAAGCAGTAGGGTGGCGATACAGCTACAGTTATGGTAAGGATTATAGAAGCAGTACGGTTGCCATACAGCTACAGTTATGGTAAGGGTTATAGGTGCAGTAGGGTGGCGATACAGCTACAGTTATGGTAAGGGTTATAGAAGCAGTAGGGTGGCGATACAGCTACAGTTATGGTAAGGATTATAGAAGCAGTACGGTTGCCATACAGCTACAGTTATGGTAAGGGTTATAGGAGCAGTAGGGTGGTGATACAGCTACAGTTATTGTAAGGGTTATAGGAGCAGTACCGTGGCGATACAGCTACAGTTATGGTAAGGGTTATAGAAGCAGTACGGTGGCGATACAGCTACAGTTATGGTAAGGGTTAAAGGAGCAGTAGGGTGGTGATACAGCTACAGTTATGGTAAGGGTTATAGGAGCAGTAGGGTGGAGATACAGCTACAGTTATGGTAAGGGTTATAGAAGCAGTAGGGTGGTGATACAGCTACAGTTATGATAAGGGTTATAGAAGCAGTACGGTGGCGATACAGCTACAGTTATGGTAAGGGTTATAGAAGCAGTACGGTGGCAATACAGCTACAGTTATGGTAAGGGTTATATGAGCAGTAGGGTGGAGATACAGCTACAGTTATGGTAAGGATTATAGAAGCAGTACGGTGGCGATACAGCTACAGTTATGATAAGGGTTATAGAAGCAGTACGGTGGCGATACAGCTACAGTTATGGTAAGGATTATAGTAGCAGTAGGGTGGCGATACAGCTACAGTTATGGTAAGGGTTATAGGTGCAGTAGGGTGGAGATACAGCTACAGTTATGGTAAGGGTTATAGAAGCAGTAGGGTGGCGATACAGCTACAGTTATGGTAAGGGTTATAGAAGCAGTACGGTGGCGATACAGCTACAGTTCTGGTAAGGGTTATAGAAGCAGTAGGGTGGTGATACAGCTACAGTTATGGTAAGGGTTATAGGAGCAATAGGGTGGCGATACAGCTATAGTTATGGTAAGGGTTATAGAAGCAGTACGGTGGCGATACAGCTACAGTTATGGTAAGAGTTATAGGAGCAGTAGTGTGGTGATACAGCTACAGTTATGACAAGGGTTATAGGAGCAGTAGGGTGGAGATACAGCTACAGTTATGGTAAGGGTTATAGAAGCAGTAGGGTGGTGATACAGCTACAGTTATGATAAGGGTTATAGAAGCAGTACGGTGGCGATACAGCTACAGTTATGGTAAGGGTTATAGAAGCAGTAGGGTGGCGATACAGCTACAGTTATGGTAAGGGTTATAGGAGCAGTAGGGTGGAGATACAGCTACAGTTATGGTAAGGGTTATAGAAGCAGTAGGGTGGTGATACAGCTATAGTTATGATAAGGGTTATAGAAGCAGTACGGTGGCGATACAGCTACAGTTATGGTAAGGGTTATAGAAGCAGTAGGGTGGTGATACAGCTACAGTTATGATAAGGGTTATAGAAGCAGTACGGTGGCGATACAGCTACAGTTATGGTAAGGGTTATAGAAGCAGTAGGGTGGCGATACAGCTACAGTTATGGTATGGGTTATATGAGCAGTAGGGTGGAGATACAGCTACAGTTATGGTAAGGATTATAGAAGCAGTACGGTGGCGATACAGCTACAGTTATGGTAAGGATTATAGTAGCAGTAGGGTAGCGATACAGCTACAGTTATGATAAGGGTTATAGAAGCAGTACGGTGGCGATACAGCTACAGTTATGGTAAGGGTTATAGAAGCAGTAGGGTGGCGATACAGCTACAGTTATGGTAAGGGTTATATGAGCAGTAGGGTGGAGATACAGCTACAGTTATGGTAAGGATTATAGAAGCAGTACGGTGGCGATACAGCTACAGTTATGATAAGGGTTATAGAAGCAGTACGGTGGCGATACAGCTACAGTTATGGTAAGGATTATAGTAGCAGTAGGGTGGCGATACAGCTACAGTTATGGTAAGGGTTATAGAAGCAGTAGGGTGGTGATACAGCTACAGTTATGGTAAGGGTTATAGAAGCAGTACGGTGGCAATACAGCTACAGTTATGGTAAGGGTTATATGAGCAGTAGGGTGGAGATACAGCTACAGTTATGGTAAGGATTATAGAAGCAGTACGGTGGCGATACAGCTACAGTTATGATAAGGGTTATAGAAGCAGTACGGTGGCGATACAGCTACAGTTATGGTAAGGATTATAGTAGCAGTAGGGTGGCGATACAGCTACAGTTATGGTAAGGGTTATAGGTGCAGTAGGGTGGAGATACAGCTACAGTTATGGTAAGGGTTATAGAAGCAGTAGGGTGGCGATACAGCTACAGTTATGGTAAGGGTTATAGAAGCAGTACGGTGGCGATACAGCTACAGTTATGGTAAGGGTTATAGAAGCAGTAGGGTGGTGATACAGCTACAGTTATGGTAAGGGTTATAGGAGCAATAGGGTGGCGATACAGCTATAGTTATGGTAAGGGTTATAGAAGCAGTACGGTGGCGATACAGCTACAGTTATGGTAAGAGTTATAGGAGCAGTAGTGTGGTGATACAGCTACAGTTATGACAAGGGTTATAGGAGCAGTAGGGTGGAGATACAGCTACAGTTATGGTAAGGGTTATAGAAGCAGTAGGGTGGTGATACAGCTACAGTTATGATAAGGGTTATAGAAGCAGTACGGTGGCGATACAGCTACAGTTATGGTAAGGGTTATAGAAGCAGTAGGGTGGCGATACAGCTACAGTTATGGTAAGGGTTATAGGAGCAGTAGGGTGGAGATACAGCTACAGTTATGGTAAGGGTTATAGAAGCAGTAGGGTGGTGATACAGCTACAGTTATGATAAGGGTTATAGAAGCAGTACGGTGGCGATACAGCTACAGTTATGGTAAGGGTTATAGAAGCAGTAGGGTGGTGATACAGCTACAGTTATGATAAGGGTTATAGAAGCAGTACGGTGGCGATACAGCTACAGTTATGGTAAGGGTTATAGAAGCAGTAGGGTGGCGATACAGCTACAGTTATGGTATGGGTTATATGAGCAGTAGGGTGGAGATACAGCTACAGTTATGGTAAGGATTATAGAAGCAGTACGGTGGCGATACAGCTACAGTTATGGTAAGGATTATAGTAGCAGTAGGGTAGCGATACAGCTACAGTTATGATAAGGGTTATAGAAGCAGTACGGTGGCGATACAGCTACAGTTATGGTAAGGGTTATAGAAGCAGTAGGGTGGCGATACAGCTACAGTTATGGTAAGGGTTATATGAGCAGTAGGGTGGAGATACAGCTACAGTTATGGTAAGGATTATAGAAGCAGTACGGTGGCGATACAGCTACAGTTATGATAAGGGTTATAGAAGCAGTACGGTGGCGATACAGCTACAGTTATGGTAAGGATTATAGTAGCAGTAGGGTGGCGATACAGCTACAGTTATGGTAAGGGTTATAGAAGCAGTAGGGTGGTGATACAGCTACAGTTATGGTAAGGGTTATAGGAGCAGTAGGGTGGCGATACAGCTACAGTTATGGTAAGGGTTATAGAAGCAGTACGGTGGCGATACAGCTACAGTTATGGTAAGAGTTATAGGAGCAGTAGTGTGGTGATACAGCTACAGTTATGACAAGGGTTATAGAAGCAGTAGGGTGGTGATACAGCTACAGTTATGGTAAGGGTTATAGGAGCAGTAGGGTGGCGATACAGCTACAGTTATGGTAAGGGTTATAGAAGCAGTACGGTGGCGATACAGCTACAGTTATGGTAAGAGTTATAGGAGCAGTAGTGTGGTGATACAGCTACAGTTATGACAAGGGTTATAGAAGCAGTAGGGTGAAGCTACAGCAACAGTTATGGTAAGGGTTATATGAGTAGTAGGGAGGAGCTACAGCAACAGTTATGGTAATGGTTATAGGAGCAATAGGGTTGGAGGTACAGCTACAGTTATGGTAAGGGTTATAGGAGCAGTAGGGTGGAGATACAGCTACAGTTATGGTAAGTGTTATAGGAGCAGTATTGAGGAGCTACAGCAACAGTTATGGTAAGGGTTATGGAAGCAGTAGGGTGGAGATACAGCTACAGTTATGGTAAGTGTTATAGGAGCAGTATTGAGTAGCTACAGCAACTGTTATGGTAAGGGTTATGGAAGCAGTAGGATGGAGCTACTGCAACAGTTATGGTAAGGGTTATAGGAGCAGTAGGGTGGAGCTACAGCTACCATTATGAGGACTGAAACTGAGCAGTTAGGGAAAAGCTACAACTAGTTATAAACAAAGTAATAGGAGCAGTTTAGGTGGAGCTACACCAGCAGTTGTTGGTGGAGTTATAGGAGCAGTTAGGGTGGAGCTACACCAGCAGTTGTGGGTGGGGTTAAAGGAGCAGTTAGGGTGGAGCTACACCAGCAGTTGTGGGTGAAGTTATAGGAGCAGTTAGGGTGGAGTTACACCAGCAGTTGTTGGTGGAGTTATAGGAGCAGTTAGGGTGGAGCTACACCAGCAGTTGTGGGTGGAGTTATAGGAGCAGTTAGGGTGGAGTTATAGGAGCAGTTAGGGTGGAGCTACACCAGCAGTTGTGGGTGGAGTTATAGGAGCAGTTAGGGTGGAGCTACACCAGCAGTTGTGGGTGAAGTTATAGGAGCAGTTAGGGTGGAGTTATAGGAGCAGTTAGGGTGGAGCTACACCAGCAGTTGTGGGTGGAGTTATAGGAGCAGTTAGGGTGGAGCTACACCAGCAGTTGTTGGTGGAGTTATAGGAGCAGTTAGGGTGGAATTACACCAGCAGTTGTGGGTGGAGTTATAGGAGCAGTTAGGGTGGAGTTACACCAGCAGTTGTGGGTGGAGTTATAGGAGCAGTTAGGGTGGAACTACACCAGCAGTTGTGGGTGGAGTTATAGGAGCAGTTAGGGTGGAGCTACACCAGCAGTTGTGGGTGAAGTTATAGGAGCAGTTAGGGTGGAGCTACACCAGCAGTTGTTGGTGGAGTTATAGGAGCAGTTAGGGTGGAGTTACACCAGCAGTTGTGGGTGGAGTTATAGGAGCAGTTAGGGTGGAGTTACACCAGCAGTTGTGGGTGGAGTTATAGGAGCAGTTAGGGTGGAACTATACCAGCAGTTGTGGGTGGAGTTATAGGAGCAGTTAGGGTGGAGCTACACCAGCAGTTGTGGGAGGAGTTATAGGAGCAGTTAGGGTGGAGCAACACCAGCAGTTGTGGGTGGGGTTATAGGAGGAGTTAGGGTGGAGCTACACCAGCAGTTGTGGGTGGGGTTATAGGAGCAGTTAGGGTGGAGCTACACCAGCAGTTGTGGGTGGAGTTATAGGAGCAGTTAGGGTGGAGCTACACCAGCAGTTGTGGGTGAAGTTATAGGAGCAGTTAGGGTGGAGCTACACCAGCAGTTGTGGGTGGAGTTATAGGAGCAGTTAGGGTGGAGTTACACCAGCAGTTGTTGGTGGAGTTATAGGAGCAGTTAGGGTGGAACTACACCAGCAGTTGTGGGTGTAGTTATAGGAGCAGTTAGGGTGGAGCTACACCAGCAGTTGTGGGTGGAGTTATAGGAGCAGTTAGGGTGGAACTACACCAGAAGTTGTGGGTGGAGTTATAGGAGCAGTTAGGGTGGAACTACACCAGCAGTTGTGGGTGAAGTTATAAGAGCAGTTAGGGTAGAGCTACACCAGCAGTTGTTGGTTAAGTTATAGGAGCAGTTAGGGAGGAACTACACCAGCAGTTATGGGTGGAGTTATAGGAGCAGTTAGGGTGGAACTACACCAGCAGTTGTGGGTGAAGTTATAGGAGCAGTTAGGGTGAAGCTACACTAGCAGTTGTGGGTGAAGTTATAGGAACAGTTAGGGTGGAGCTACACCAGCAGTTGTGGGTGGAGTTATAGGAACAGTTAGGGTGGAGCTACACCAGCAGTTGTGGGTGGAGTTATAGGAGCAGTTAGGGTGGAACTACACCAGCAGTTGTGGGTGAAGTTATAGGAGCAGTTAGGGTGGAGCTACACCAGCAGTTGTGGGTGGAGTTATAGGAACAGTTAGGGTGGAGCTACACCAGCAGGTGTGGGTGAAGTTATAGGAGCAGTTAGGGTGGAGCTACACCAGAAGTTGTGGGTGAAGTTATAGGAGCAGTTAGGGTGGAACTACACCAGCAGTTGTGGGTGAAGTTATAGGAGTAGTTAGGGTGGAACTACACCAGCAGTTGTGGGTGGAGTTATAGGAGCAGTTAGGGTGGAGCTACACTAGCAGTTGTGGGTGGAGTTATAGGAGCAGTTAGGGTGGAGCTACACCAGCAGTTGTGGGTGGAGTTATAGGAGAAGTTATGGTGGAGCTACACCAGCAGTTGTGGGTGGAGTTATAGGAGTAGTTAGGGTGGAGCTACACCAGCAGTTGTAGGTGCAGTTATTGGAACAGTTAGGGTGGAGCTACACCAGCAGTTGTGGGTGGAGATATAGGAGCAGTTAGGTGGAGAAGCATGTTACAAATAGAGTTATAGGAGCAATTACAGGACAAGGATATGAAGGAATATTTACAGGAGCAGTCATCATTGATATTAAAGAGAAGCTGTGAGATGATACAAGAAACTGATAGGAACAGAGTGTGTAGCAGTAAATAATTAATCCAAAGGTTACATCATGTACCAAAGTGCACAACTGTGTTTATATCAAATGGCTCCATTTATTTGATCAGACAAATATATTATTGTTTTGATTCCAGCCTCTGGCTCAAGCATGCAAATCACGACTACAGCTTACTCTGAGCTTCCCCAATTTTACAAAGGGCCATTAATAGACTTGTGTTCTCTGGAAGACACACTCAGTGCACCTGTTAGACCCAGGGCTTGGCACAGAGGTGTGAGAGGGGGGCAGACCCAGGGCTTGGCACAGAGGTGTGAGAGGGGGGGGGCAGACAAGCAAATTCTTCAGTCTCTGAAGTGACACAAAAAAACAAACAAAAACAAAACAACAACAGTAAGCTATTTTATGAACTTATCTCCCATCTCTCTCCAGCATTACTATGAAGTGGAAGAGAAACTTTGCAAACACATATTTTGCAAGACCTGACTTCCTCTTCTTACACACATCCTGGTGTCAGTCTCTATTGCTTACATTTGCTGCTGTAGGATACATTAACCCCTTTCTTGCCAGTTGTCACTGCACAGTTTGTTTGCAAGTGTACAAAACTGTACAATGCTTTGATACAATGATGAAAATATTTTTTATTAAAGGGAAAGTAAAGTTTAAATGTAAGCTCGCCTCACATCGCCGCCGCGGACCTGAATACGCTCGCCAAAGTTATCAATAAAGCTGTCAAAAAGCCGCGCACCAAGTATGGGGCGATGAGCAGCGGACTGTGATAGTTATCACTCATCCGATCTCGCTGCTCTTCGGCTTTTTTACAGCTTTATTGACAAGCTGTCACTAAGCACCCACACTAACTACACTGTTCTACCCCCTATACCGGCGCCCCCGGAGCCCCCCGCAACTAAATAAAGTTATTAACCCCTAAACCGCCGCTCCTAGACCCCACCGCAACTATAATAAATGTATTAACCCCTAAACCGCCGCTCCCGGAGCCCACCGCCACCTACATAATACCTAGTAACCCCTATCCTACCACCTATAATAAATTTATTAACCCCTATCCTGCCGATCCCGGACCCCACTGCAACTAAATAAATTGTTTAACCCCTAAACCGCCGCTCCCGGACCCCGCCACCACCTATATTAAACTTATTAACCCCTATCCTGCCCCCCTACACCGTCGCCACCTATAATAAATGTATTAACCCCTATCCTGCCCCCTCTATACCGCTGCAACCTATAATACATTTATTAACCCCTATCCTGCCCCCCCTACACCGCCGCCACTACAATAAAATTATTAACCCCTAAACCTAAGTCTAACCCTAACACCCCCCTAACTTAAATATTAATTAAATACATCTAAATAAATTTAACTCTTATTAAATTAATAATTCCTATTTAAAACTAAATACTTACCTTTACAATAAACCCTAATATAGCTACAATATAAATAATAATTATATTGTATCTATGTTAGGATTTATTTTTATTTTACAGGCAAATTTCAATTTATTTTAACTAGGTACAATAGCTATTAAATAGTTATTAACTATTTAATAGCTACCTAGTTAAAATAAAGAGAAATTTACCTGTAAAATAAAAACTAACCTAAGTTACAATTACACCTAACACTACACTATATACTTAAATAAATTAATCCTATTTAAAACTAAATACTTACCTGTAAAATAAACCCTAAGATAGCTACAATGTAATTAATAATTACATTGTAGCTATTTTAGGATTTATATTTATTTTACAGGTAACTTTTTGTATTTATTTTAGCTAGTTAGAATAGTTAATAAATAGCTATTAACTATTTAATAACTACCTAGCTAAAAGAAATACAAAATTACCTGTAAAATAAATCCTAACCTAAGTTACAATTAAACCTAACACTACTAATTAAATTAATTAAATAAATTACCAACAAATAACTACAATTAAATACAATTAAATAAACTAACTAAAGTACAAAAAAAGCTAAGTTACAAAAAATAAAAAAAAATAAGTTACAAACATTTAAAAAATATTACAACAATTTTAAGCTACTTACACCTAATCTAAGCCCCCTAATAAAATAACAAATCCCCCCAAAATAAAAAAATTCCCTACCCTATTCTACATTAAAAAGTTAACATCTCAATTACCTTACCAGCCCTTAAAAGGGCCTTTTGCTGGGCATGCCCCAAAGAAAACAGCTCTTTTGCCTGTAAAATAAAAATACAACCCCCCCAACATTAAAACCCACCACCCACATACCCCTACTCTAACCCAAACCCCCCTTAAATAAGCCTAACACTACCCCCCTGAAGATCATCCTACCTTTAGCCGTCTTCAGCCAGCCGACCACCGATGGAACCGAAGAGGAGATCTGGAGCGGCAGAAGTCATCATCCAAGGGGCGCTGAAGAAGTCTTCCATCCGATTGAAATCATCATCCAGGCGGCGCTGAAGAAGTCTTCCATCCGATTGAAGTCATCATCCAGGCGGCGTCTTCAATCTTCATCCATCCGGAGCAGAGCGGAGCCATCTTCAGACGAGCCTACGCGGAGCCATCTTCTTCCATTCTATCAGCCAATTGGAATTAAGGTAGGAAAAATCTGATTGGCTGATCCAATCAGCCAATCAGATTGAGCTTGCATTCTATTGGCTGTTCCGATCAGCCAATAGAATGCGAGCTCAATCTGATTGGCTGATTGGATCAGCCAATCAGATTTTTCCTACCTTAATTCCGATTGGCTGATAGAATCCTATCAGCCAATCGGAATTCGAGGGATGCCATCTTGGATGACGTCACTTAAAGGAAACGTCATTCGTCATTCAGTCGTCGGTGGAAGAAGATGGCTCCGCGTAGGCTCGTCTGAAGATGGCTCCGCTCCGGATGGATGAAGATTGAAGACGCCGCCTGGATGATGACTTCAATCGGATGGAAGACTTCTTCAGCGCCGCCTGGATGATGACTTCAATCGGATGGAAGACTTCTTCAGCGCTCCTTGGATGATGACTTCTGCCGCTCCGGATCTCCTCTTCGGTTCCATCGGTGGTCGGCTGGCTGAAGACGGCTAAAGGTAGGATGATCTTCAGGGGGGTAGTGTTAGGTTCATTTAAGGGGGGTTTGGGTTAGAGTAGGGGTGTGTGGGTGGTGGGTTTTAATGTTGGGGGGGTTGTATTTTTATTTTACAGGCAAAAGAGATGTTTTCTTTGGGGCATGCCCCGCAAAAGGCCCTTTTAAGGGCTGGTGAGGTAATAGAGCTGTTAACTTTTTAATGTAGAATAGGGTAGGGAATTTTTTTATTTTGGGGGGATTTGTTATTTTATTAGGGGGCTTAGATTAGGTGTAAGCAGCTTAAAATTGTTGTAATATTTTTGAAATGTTTGTAACTTATTTTTTTTATTTTTTGTAACTTAGTTTTTTTATTTAATTGTATTTAATTGTAGTTATTTGTAGTTAATTTTTTTAATTAATTTAATGATAGTGTAGTGTTAGGTTTAATTGTAACTTAGGTTAGGATTTATTTTACAGGTAATTTTGTATTTCTTTTAGCTAGGTAGTTATTAAATAGTTAACTATTCTAATACAAAGTTACCTGTAAAATAAATATAAATCCTAAGATAGCTACAATATAATTATTATTTATATTGTAGCTATATTAGAGTTTATTTTAAAGGTAAGTATTTAGTTTTAAATAGGAATAATTTAGTTAATAAGAGTTATAATATTTAGATTTATTTAATTAATATTTAAGTTAGGGGGGTGTTAGGGTTAGACTTAGGTTTAGGGGTTAATAATTTTATTTAGTTGCGGCGGTGTAGGGGGGGACAGATTAGGGGTTAATATGTATAATGTAGCTTGCGGTGGGCTCCGGGAGCGGCGGTTTAGGGGGTAATACATTTATTTAGTTGCGGCGGTGTAGGGGGGGGGCAGATTAGGGGTGTTTAATACATTTATTATAGTTGTGGGGGTGTCCGGGAGCGGCGGTTTAGGGTTTAATAACTTTATTTAGTTGCGGCGGTGTAGGGGGGGGACAGATTAGGGGTTAATATGTATAATGTAGCTTGCGGTGGGCTCTGGGAGCGGCGGTTTAGGGGTAATACATTTATTTAGTTGCGGCGGTGTAGGGGGGGCAGATTAGTGTGTTTAGACTCGGGGTACATGTAAGGATGTTTGATGAAGAAATCTCCCATAGGAATCAATGGGATGTTAGGAAGCAGCGAACATGAACTTCCGCATTGTTCCGACTCCCATTGATTCCTATGTGATCCGCCGCCTCCAGGGTGGCGGTTTGAAAACCAGGTACGCTGGGCCAGAAAAGTGCCGAGCGTACCTGCTAGTTTTTTGATAACTAACAAAAGTAGTCAGATTGTGCCGAACTTGTGTGCGAAACATCTGTAGTGATGTAAGAATCGATCTGTGTCGGACTGAGTCCGGTGGATCGAAGCTTACGTCACTATATTCTACTTTTGCCGGTGTAAAGGGCTTGATAACTAAGGCGAATCAGCCTCGCCACAAATACGCTGCGGAATTCCAGCGTATTTGAGGTTGACGGCTTGATAACTAGGGGCAAGAGCATTCAATTTAAAACAACTTTCCAATTTACATCCATTATCAAATTTGCTTTGTTTTATTGGTGTTCTTTGTTGAAGACTAAAAGGCCCATTTATCAAGCTCCAGATGGAGCTTGAGGGTCCGTGTTTCTGGCGAGTCTTCAGACTTGCCAGAAACAGCAGTTATGAAGCAGCGGTCTAAAGACCGCTGCTCCATAACCCTGGCGGACAGACATCGCCGGAGATCAACCCAATCGAGTACGATCAGGTTGATTGACACCCCCTCTGCTGGCAGCCAATTGGCTGTGAATCTGCAGGGGGCGGCGTTGCTGGTGCAATGCTGAATACGGAGAGCGTATTGCTCTCCGCATTCAGTGAGGTCTGTCAGACCTGATCCGCACTTTCGAATCAGGTCCGACATACCTTTGATAAATATCCCCCTAAACCTAGATCGGTTGATAGGAACTTATGAGGTTGCACATGTCTATAGCAGTCTATGGCATCAGTGTTTTCAACTATGTATAACATTGCTATATAAACATTGTTGTCTAACACTGCTGCCAGATGGCTAAAGAGAAATGCACATTCCTGAGCTCACCTAGATTTACTCTTTAACAAAGGATACCTAGAGATCTAAGCAAAATTGATAATTGAAGTAAATTGGAAAAAAAAATTAATTCCATGCTCTATCCAATACATTTAAGTGTAATTTTGACTTTACTGTCCCTTTAAAATTTTAGCTACATATTTGCATTGTATAACCTAAACTTCTATTTCCCTATCTTAGTTTAAGCTGCATTATATTTACCTTTTCAATTTATTTGAAAGTCTTGAAAGATACTACAAGCACTTCATTATAAAAATACTAAGAAACAAACGTTTTACAATTGAAGGTACATTAAACTAAAAACAGAATACTCCATAAACAGCTCGATTACAAGTGGAGCACAAAAATGCAATCGCTAAGGTGCGTTAACATAACCATATTGTACCACTCACTGCTTCCAGGCTTGCACTCATATTACAAGTCCAAAACTATTTTTATTGAAAAAAAGGCGCTAGTCTAGTGTTGTCTGTCAGCATGAGTGTGTTAATTCCCTCACATAATAGACTTCTATGTGCAGTAAAATTCATGGAAGAAAACAACATAGTTCCCCTGTCTCTTGGTAAAATAAGAACAAACTTTTATTGATAATCCTTAAAAGAGAGAACAGCCATCATAGTGGACTTCACGGGGTGCTGTGTGTCTGACAGGCTTACGCGTTTCGGTGGAAGCTGTAGTAATAGCCTGGTCATAGCCTGGTATGTCCTTTTCATTGGCTAATACTTCATTGTTACAACACACCCATGATGATGCAAATAAGCAACAATATAGAAGCTAAACAATATCTCTACATATTCTTAGATTAATAATAGACACAATAGAGAAGAATACAAACTTTGGGTGATATATTAATCATCAATTCATTGTTACATGAGAAAATCCCACAGAATGTCTACTAATTCAGGGAAGCAATACATACTTTCTAACGCCATGTCATGCAGTCAGACATAACACATTATTTATAATTTATAACAATAATAATTATTGCAAAACACTATGATTAAAATGTCCTAACTTCATAGAGCATAAGGTCAATCCAAGAGAAATGACATATATAGTGTGTACAGAATATATATGTGCAATCAATAATATATGTCCAAACATTGTAACTCCTTCGGTGACAATTAATTTAAATTCATGTAATTAATTAATTTATTTATAAGAGTTCAGGGAAAATATATATATATAGCCACCAATCAGCATGCGCTACCCAGGTGCTGAACCAAAGATCGCCTGGCTCATAAGCTTACATTCCTGCTTTTTCAAATAAAGATACCAAGAGAACAAAGACAAATTGATAATAGGAGTAAATTAGAAAGTTGCTTAAAATTGCTTCTCTATCTGAATCATGAAATAAAAAATTGGGTTCAGTATCCCTTTAAGTCTAGCCTAGCCTACCCAGACTGAGGTGCAAAACATTTTAAAATACTTTATATATATATATATATATATATATATATATATATATATATATATATATATATAGATAGATAGATAGATAGATAGATAGATAGATAGATAGAGGGATAGATAGATAGATAGATAGATAGATAGATAGATAGATAGATAGATAGATAGAGAGATATAGATATATATAATGGCTTAATCACTCCTTTAAGGGTTTATTTTAAAAGAAAACATTTTATATTGTTTTGTATCATTTCACCTTTTTCTGTATCTAGAGACCAAGCTGTTATATTATCCCTATTATATCTGCAGTTGTATAATGACCACACACAACAAAGCAAACTGATTAAGCTACAGTAACATTTCTCACGATATATACAGTATATTCTGAAGTGAGACTGCAAATCCACAGAAATGTTTCTAATGTATTTTTAACATAAGGAGCTAAATTATTTTCAGAAATATTTGAAATCTTGAATGATGAAATAAAGGACTTTTTTAGTAAGATTGTTATAGTTAATATTGGACTTTGGACTCCATTAGCTTTAGGGCTGTTGACGTGTAGGTTTGTTAAGATGCTGCTGCTTCACTTTGTCGGAACCCAGATGGACGGGTTACCTAGCTGGGAACTTTGTCTGACCCCTAATTAATAAGGGCTAGATTATAAGTGGAGCACTAAATATCGCTGTTTGTGCTCCACTGAGTAAAACCAGCGCACGCTAATGTTGACAGCAATGCGATATTTAAATAAAATATACTACACTGTATTTGGGGAGAATTTGGAGCACATTTATTAAATTAACCAGAGATCTTGTAATGGCTGGTTATTTATCGCGCGCCTGCAAACGGCAGATTATTATTAATTAGCGGCAGCACTTTTTCATTAACATTTTGGTGAAAAATGACCCTATATTTAATGTGTGCCAGTCCTGTTTGACTGATCACAAATTCTTGGTATGTAAAGATGTAATTATGAGGCCATTTATATCTTAACAAATTCAGCAGCTAACAGGACTTGATAAGCCACAGACAACACTTAACAAACTATTATAGAGTACCCGAATAATAAACTGTAACACTGGTCTAACGCTTAGGCAGTTCACACTGAAGTTACCCCCCACCATATATTCTAACAGTAAGGACCAACATCACCAGATACATATGGTACCTGCTCAATCAATCAAACCAAATTAATCATAAGCAATTTTACCACACGCCCACTGTACCCATAATGCACCAGATTAAATCCCTTAGAGAGCCATACACATATACCTGTAAGGTTAATTGCACACCTGTCACCTAATAGCATCACTGTACACTTATTAATTCTGATTAACCAGCATCCAGAGCCTTCAGCCTGTGATGCAATCACTAAACCTCAAAATCGCCATTTTATTTTCCATAATTCAGCGCATTTTCTTTATGGATCACTGAGATTTGCATCAGAGATAAAAAATGATGCTGTTTTTAGGAAGTAAATATTACCAGCTTCAGTTGTATTAATGGCATATGCATTTTGTTATTGTGATCACTGGACAAACACACGGACATCAGAAATCGTTATCTGCTAAATACAAGATTGTGATCAACACTATAGTTATATACAAGCAATAGTGCCATAATGAAATGTTAGACCAATTTATGTCCCTTCATGTGGGGTAAGATCCGTTTAAAACCTTTTATTTTTGTTTATTACTAGTGGTTTATTTTCCATCTTTAATAACATCCAGTGGCAGCTGTAGGGGGCGCTATACAACATCCAGTGGCAGCTGTAGGGGACGCTATACAACATCCAGTGGCAGCTGTAGGGGGTGCTATACAACATCCAGTGGCAGCTGTAGGGGGCACTATACAAAACTCACAAATGCCAGCTGCTCTTTACATGCCCAGTGCTTTATTCAGAGGTAGGAGATGGGTAACAGAGGGATATAAATAAAATAAAATAGAAATATATAGTAGATTATTAGATCCCAACCATTACCCTGTTTAGCTTTGAGGTTCTTTTTTTGGATTCTAGATTATATGGGCTTAAACCCCTCTGTGCCAGCCTGTTGATCCTGGTATGGGCATATGTCCAGCAATGCCGTACACTAATGAATGATACACACACTTGGTATCTTCCCCATCTCACTATCACTGTGTGTGTTGCGCCAGCTGATGCGATGATTTCATATGCAAAGTTGCCTCTGAGGAAATCCCCTTGGGTTTTTATTTTGAAACTTGCGAGGAAAGAATGGGATGTGGTAAAATCCTGAGCACTTCAGATCCTCTCCCTCTCCCCCTCTGCTCCCCACACAGCAGGCTCACTCAGGAGGTGATGAATTGTCATGCAAACCTCAACAGGACACTAAGTGATGAATCACACCAATCAATGCCTTCCCATAAAGGTCACGTTATTACAGCCTGGATTGAAGAGACCCACGTTCCTAAGAGAAACCTGTTTAATGTTGTTTAATGCAAATCACTCACTGATCTCATCCAGCAATTTAACAAGTCAATAGCAACAAATGGGCTGACGTTTTCCTGCTTTTTTTCATCCACTATGCAATTCAATTAAAAGGACATTCTATTGCAAAATTATAGAGCATTATTAGAGCAGGTGCTGATCACAATCTTGCACATATTTTCAGCAGACGATTTCTGATTGTTTTCCATGTGTTTTATCAGTGATCACAATCCTAAATTTTTTATATACAATCTATTCTCATAACACTACTGAATCTTGAAATTAATACCT
This sequence comes from Bombina bombina, assembly GCF_027579735.1. Lineage (NCBI taxonomy): Eukaryota > Metazoa > Chordata > Amphibia > Anura > Bombinatoridae > Bombina > Bombina bombina. The sequence goes on from NC_069499.1 coordinate 1,571,830,157, forward strand.
CCAATACAAAATTGTTGATTAATCTCCTGACTTCATAATCCAAAACAAAATGTACAGGATTAAAGACAAACAAAATGGTGATTCACCGTTTGAAGGGCCCGTATGCTGATAGGTTGTGATTCTAATGGTGACGCGTGTACAATTAAAAGACTAGTCTAGTAAAAATTAAACTTTCATGATTCAGATATAGCAGCAATTTTAAGCAACTTTCTAATTTACTCCTATTATAATTTTTTCTTTGTTCTCTTGGTATCTTTAGTTTAAAAAAGCTGGTTGGGACAGTCTACACCAGAATGTTTATTGTTTTAAAAGATAGATATATTGGTGATAAAAGTAAATTGGAAAGTTGTTTAAAATTACATGCCCTGTCTGAATCATGAAAGTTTATTTTGGAGTAGACTGTCCCTTTAAAGAGACAGTCTACTTCAAAAATGGTTATTGTTTAAAAAGATAAATAATTACCCATTCCCCAGTTCTGCATAACTAACATTATTAAAATCATTTTTACCTCTGTACTTACCTTCTATATAAGTCTCTGCAGATTGCCCTTTATTTCAGGGTTATTTATTTACTATCTATTGACTGGCATTTTAGCCAATAAGTGCTGTTTCCCACACAACTCCACAGGAGTGAGCACAATAGTATCTATATGGCACACATGAACCAGCACTGTCTGGCATTATCTATCTTTTTAAACAATAACAATTTTAGCATTGACTGTCCCTTTAAGTATAGAGACAATAATAATAAAAAATTGCTGCCAATAAACAATAAAAATGGTTGATTGTGCTCAAATCAACATTGAAAAGGGCTACTCCAGAGCTATTAAGATGCCAATAATTATTAACTGATTGTGATATCTCCCTATGTGTTTAACTCTCACAGGTTTTAAACACATGGGTAAAGTCCTGTAAGTAATAAAGCTCCTGAGCAGATTTCAGTTAGTGAGCCATCAAGAACAGCAGCTGAACATCCCAGCCAATCACTGTTCAGGAGCTGAACAATATGTAAGTATAGCTTCAAGGGCTCTGCACAGTAAGCACTGCAGTGACACAACCTATATATATATATATATATATATATATATATATATATATATATATATATATATATATATACTGTAGTTGGGCACACAATATATACAAAGGTGGTATGGCTTCTGACCAGCTGTGCCACAGAGAATAAAACAGGATGATAAAGGGGGGTAAGCGGTAAATGTATGCAGGTATGTTGCACTGAAGATTTGATATTCAATGTCTCTTTAATTCAACAATATTTTTTATAGGAAACCATAACACCCTCAGCCTCTACAAGTAGCACAGACTTTAACCAGGAATAACAATTACACAGGACGCAGTGAAAACGCTGGCGCTATTTACAGTCTGTAACACCAGCCCATAGAATGCCGAGCAAAAGTACAGAAAACAAGCCCTTAAGATGAAGGTAGTAGTGGGTATGTGGAATAGACTTCCAGGCAACAACTGACCAGTCATGACTGCATCTCTTTACTCTACTTTAACCCCTTAGTTGCCATAGAGGGCTGTTATGCATATCTTGTGCATACATTGCAGCCCTATGGCAGTCACGTGGTTAATGCAATGGATAATCTAATTGCAGCTATGTTAGGAGATTTTTTAAATACACACCAGCAAGTGCTTCTGAAAAGCTTAAAAATATGTAAACAAGTTGAGGATGGGATTAAACCCACAAACATGTAGATTCAGTGACAACACTTTAACCACCACACCACACTTCCTCCCACACCCAGCAGAACCGTATTATGCTCTGCCATATTGTCACTATTTGCTTAGGTAGTGTGTGATTAAATACAGGAGGGGCTACGTGTGTAAATGCATCAGTTAGGGGTGCTGGGACGCTGCTACAATACACCCCCAGTAAAGATTAGAGTGTAAGCTCTGAGCCCAGGAAGTTACTGTTCCTTAGTAATTGACAATACTGTGTTATAGATAATGTTATGATTTGCAGAGATTTAATGTGGCATTTTCTGAGGTCATATTAACAACACATGCTACTATAGTTTCCATAGTTATTTTTGCAAAAGACCAAGCTTTATGTGTATGTGTTTTTTGTGTATATTTGTGTGTTTCTGTCTGTATATATCATACCTCCTTACATTTCAAAATTCAAAGAAGGGACAGCCTCCCCGGCAAAAGTGTGATATGTGGTGGGCAGGAGCAGGGATGGGGCCCAAAAAAAATCATAAGATCAAAGTAATATAAATAACATTGTAAATAAAGTCATATCTTTTAATACTCTTAGGCATCAAATCAAACACAAGCTCCAAACAACTGGTATAGCTATGTGAGCTCTGTATTTCATTAGCCTTTGCAGAGACCGTGCTAAATATTTTTATCATAATTGTACATTTAATAATAGATTCTGTAAAACTGCTCTCAGCATTCCCCATTAATATTCTAGATTCTGGTCTTTAAAGTCAGCAAAAATGCACAGTAACACAATCTACACATATACATGTACACACACTCAAATACACAGAAACACACAGTACAAAGCATACACTTATACATGTAGATACACACACACTACATAGCATACACTTATACATGTAGATACAAACACACTACATAGCATACACTTACACATGCAGATACACACACTACGTAGCATACACTTACACATGCAGATACACACACACTACATAGCATACACTTACACATGCAGATACACACACACTACATAGCATACACTTACACATGCAGATACACACACACTACATAGCATACACTTACACATGCAGATACACACACACACACTACATAGCATACACTTATACATGTAGATACACACACACTACATAGCATACACTTACACATGCAGATACACACACACTACATAGCATACACTTACACATGCAGATACACACACACACTACAAAGCATACACTTATACATGTAGATACACACACACTACATAGCATACACTTACACATGCAGATACACACACACTACAAAGCATACACTTACACATGCAGATACACACACACTACATAGCATACACTTACACATGCAGATACACACACACACACTACATAGCATACACTTACACATGCAGATACACACACACACACTACATAGCATACACTTACACATGTAGATACACACTACATAGCATACACTTACACATGTAGATACACACACACACTACATAGCATACACTTACACATGCAGATACACACACACACACTACATAGCTTACACTTATACATGTAGATACACACACACACTACATAGCTTACCCTTATACATGTAGATACACACACACTACATAGCTTACACTTACACATGCAGATACATACACACACACTACATAGCATACACTTACACATGCAGATACACACACACACACACTACATAGCTTACACTTATACATGTAGATACACACACACACTACATAGCTTACACTTATACATGTAGATACACACACACTACATAGCTTACACTTACACATGCAGATACATACACACACACTACATAGCATACACTTACACATGCAGATACACACACACACACTACATAGCTTACACTTATACATGCAGATACACACACACACACTCTACAACATATATGGGTATCTGTAACTCATTGTATGAGGTCCTGGGGTTGACAAGCACATTAGCTGGCAGTCTGAGGCTGCCACTGTTCGTTACCCTGGTGTTAGCACTGCTCATCGTATAAAACTGAAGGCATGCTAGTATTATCACCAGGGGTTAGACGTCATCACTACCAGAGGTTAGAGGTCACCATTACCTGAGGTCAGAGGGTATACAGCCCTCTTACTCCTGCTTAACCCACACAGCATTCTTTTTCCACAGGGAATCTAACAAGGTATCTAACCCTGGGAAAGAAAAGCCAGCTGCATGGGGCAATGTGGGACAGATGGCAGGCAACCTGGGGCAGTGGGAGAGACCCCTAAAATCGGGACTGTCCCGCAAAAATCGGGACAGTTGGTGGGTATATATACAGTATATATGTGCATATGTTTTCATGTAGGTGTGTGTTTCACTGTGTATGTGTTTTTTGTGTATATGTGTGTAATGTGTACGTGTGCGTGTGTATATATATAAATGAACAATAAAACAATGTATAAACTTGCTTAAATCACAATATAAGAAATAATAACATACAAAAACAAATGTGATGGTGCACAAAAAAGGATAAAGGTCCCAGGTAATCACAGTGGTAATGTTCAGCAGGTGACCCTCAGAGAAAGAAGAAGAAACACAAATAGTGAAGTTCTGTAGTTATGTGAAATTTACAGCAGAACCTAGAAAAGGTACTCGCATTGTCTAGAGCTTTAAATTCAAGCTCTAGATAGATAGGCACAGGAAGCTCCTAATAGGCGGCAAGGCAAAGAAAGATGTTCCAGCTCCACAGGATGAATCAGAAGTGGTTAAAAAGTATAACAAAAACAAGTCACAAGGCATACACAACGAGACTGTCCCAATCATAGACTGCTACAAACAAAAGACTGTGTATCACAATGTCCAATAAATGCTCTGTTAGTCTGGTAAGGATCAAGGCTCCGCCCCTTTTGTGACGTCACTACTCCAAAAATCTTTCACCAATCACAGCTTGGCTTTTTCAAGGATGCGAGCCATTTTTATGTCGCTGATATTACAAGTGTAGCGAAATCATGATTGCGCTAACACAATCGCCATTTACGCTTCAATCCTTTCCACGACAGTTACACTCTTATTAACACTGTCTAATAAAAATTATTTAAAAAAATATTGCACGAAAAAGTTATAAGGGCTCAAAGATATGAAATCTCGTGTGTTAGGAAAAAAAAAGGCAGGCAAAGGGATTTAACATTGAGACAAATACACATTGCTAAAGATGTATTTGTATGTATGTATATATATATGTATATATGTATTTACAGTCATATATGCACATAAAAAACTAATATATATGTACATATAAATGTATATATAAGTGCATTAGAGCACTTTGCCATTATGTAAAACACGATAAAACATATTAATGTAATATTCATATTTGATAAAGATTGTAACAATGTATTTACTGTACATATTTTAAATTTGCTAATGCGAATATGCTGGTGTTTGTTTTTTCAACAAAAATTTTTTTCCCATTGACTTTTATCGGGAATGCAAAAAGACAAGTTTGCACGATCTAGGATGTTATTTTTTTTTCACTTTTTTTTCTCCGTTGATCTCTATGTGGGAATATATGCAAGCGCATGCGAAAACGTAACTTCGTTTTTTTCGCGCTTTTCGGGTTAACACTAGTGCAAAATATTTTTTGGGGGAACTTGTAATACGAATGCAACTCGAAAAGTGCAAAAATGAAAATCCAAGCAGAATTTGTGCTTACGCAAAAAAAAATACCGCTCCACTTGTTATCTATCCCAAAATTGCAAGCGTTGAGGTCTGCTGACTTCACTAAAAGGTCTCTCCTGTATCACCAGTTCCCACATTATATAACATAGGAGGATTCATTCTCCATTCTTAATGAGTTCGGCACATAGAATAACATACTAACTGGTGAAGAGGGAGAGGCCTGTGAAACCGGTGAAGTGAAGAGACTGTCAGAGCCTGATTCTCAAAAACTCACCGACACAGAGGGAAATAATCAGCTTATTTTACTGAGCATTATAATGTAAAGTAAGGGTCTCTCAATAACATAAAGCCTTAATGAGATACACAGACTCCAAGATAAAAAATTAGCCCACTAATTGGTTCAATAATTAATAATGTAACTGTTTAAGTGTTTATTTAATGTAAATATTTTATATTCCAATGTTCTTCACATAGGGGAAAATGTTCTATGTATTGTTCAATAGATTTTCCTATATATATCTGTATATACCTATATTTATTCACATACAGTAAATATTTAAAAACAAAATCACCAGATATATATAGAAATATTTATTAAATAATACATAGAACATATTCTTCTATAAGTTTTTTTTTAGTTTGCCTGCTCCATTGAAGTCTATGGGGAGAATATGTTAACGCAATTGCAATATCCGAAGTCTAAATCTTTGCACGCGTGTTGATTTTCACTTGAGCTCAATATTTTTACTTTTAACTTGTAATACGGCCGCTACTCGATGCGTGCAAAAAGTTAACTTTTAACGAATAGTTTGCCATTTGTAACAGTCCTAAATATTTATATATATTATGATGGTATTTTGGTACAATATATATATATATATATATATATATATATATATATATATATATATATATATATATATATATGATTATATATAAGTATAGATATATACAGACATATATATAAAAATATCTATTTATAAATACACAGAACATGTTCTGATATGTGCAGAAGATTGGAATGTGAAATATTTGCAGTAAATTCCACAGTATAACACTTAAAAAATGAATATTGCATAAATATGTTTTTACATGTTTTTTAACTGCAAAGGGCTCCAATCCAGTTATATATGTGTGAACATTTGTAGTTATGTGTTTATATGTGTATATATGTCTGTAATATATAATTCCTATGTAAACACAGATAAACATATATATATATATATATATATATATATATATATATATATATATATATATATATATATATATATATATATAAAATATACAGTATATACATCATTAGACAGGTATATGTATGTATCTCTATGTTAAAGCCCTTTGCAGCTTTTTTTTCTAACACCTGAGCGCTAAAATCTTTGAGTCCTTATAACTTTTTTGTGCAATTTTTTTTAATAATTTTTATTAGATGGTGTTATTATGAGTGTAACTGTACTTTTGTTTAGTGAAAAAATTAACCAGAGCACTGTGGGAGCGCTATCCAGACAAGCGTTACTTTCAACTTGTGATACAAACTAAAAAAAACTGACCAGCTCAAACCCCCGCGATAAACGCCTTCTAACTTGCATGTAACTGTTAGCGCTCCACTCGTAATCTGTCCCTTAGTAAAGTATAAGAAAACATTAACATACAACCTCTTGCTGTAGATTATACAGAGCATATTCTTCTTAAATTGAACACCAACCAAAGGGATATGTGATTTGGTACTTACCCTTTCTGGGCAGAACTTCAGCTTCAGATCCAAATGATTCCCTTTACCTTTAAAAAAAACAGAGTTTACCACAATACAGGACCTGAATTTGTGAAGTTTACTCTATTTCACTCACATACTGTATTTATGTCTAACAACTTCCATATAATCCCAATTCCTTTTCTTAACAACTCTCCTAAAGCCCTATGCAGTCATTGCATGACCTCTTGTTCCTGTAATTCTCCCTCTATCTCTATCTGGCACAAGGAGTTTATATCCTAGAGGTAGACTCAGAAGACTCTTTCTAATGGGAGACTCTGGCACAAGGAACTTACAATCTAGTTATATGATTAGACTCATTCCCTATGGAGTTTACAATCTAGTTTAAACAAAGGCACTGGCCCTATGATCTTACAGTCTATTTATATAGCAGATTAATACCTTTGCAGAGGTTACAATCTAGTAATTTAGTAAAAAAGGAGGCACTTGCCCTATGAGCTTACAGTCTAATATGTTACAGATGAATAACGTTACAGAGGTTACAATCTAGTAATCTAGTATAAAATGAGGCACTGGCCCTATGAGCTTACAGTCTAATATGTTACAGATGAATAACGTTACAGAGGTTACATTCTAGTAATCTAGTATAAAATGAGGCACTGGCCCTATGAGCTTACAGTCTATTTATGTTACAGATGAATAACGTTGCAGAGGTTACAATCTAGTAATCTAGTATAAAATGAGGCACTGGCCCTATGAGCTTACAGTCTATTTATGTTACAGATGAATAACGTTGCAGAGGTTACAATCTAGTAATCTAGTATAAAATGAGGGTCTGGCCCTATGAGCTTACAGTCTATTTATGTTACAGATGAATAATGTTGCAGAGGTTACAATCTAGTAATCTAGTATAAAATGATGCACTGGCCCTATGAGCTTACAGTCTATTTATGTAGCAGATGAATAACGTTGCAGAGGTTACAATCTAGTAATCTAGTATAAAATGAGGCACTGGCCCTATGAGCTTACAGTCTATTTATGTTACAGATGAATAACGTTGCAGAGGTTACAATCTAGTAATCTAGTATAAAATGAGGCACTGGCCCTATGAGCTTACAGTCTATTTATGTTAGAGATGAATAACGTTGCAGAGGTTACAATCTAGTAATCTAGTATAAAATGAGGCACTTGCCCTATGATCTTACAGTCTATTTATGTTACAGATGAATAACGTTGCAGAGGTTACATTCTAGTAATCTAGAATAAAATGAGGCATTGGCCCTATGACCTTACAGTCTATTTATATTACAGATGAATAATGTTGCAGAGGTTACAATCTAGTAATCTAGTATAAAATGAGGCACTGGCCCTATGAGATTACAGTCTATTTATGTAGCAGATTAATAACGTTGCAGAGGTTACAATCTAGTAATCTAGTATAAAATGAGGTTCTGGCCCTATGAGCTTACAGTCTATTTATGTTACAGATGAATAATGTTGCAGAGGTTACAATCTAGTAATCTAGTATAAAATGAGGCACTGGCCCTATGAATTTACAGTCTATTTATGTTACAGATTAATAACGTTGCAGAGGTTACAATCTAGTAATCTAGTATAAAATGAGGCACTGGCCCTATGAGCTTACAGTCTATTTATGTTACAGATGAAAAACGTTGCAGAGGTTACAATCTAGTAATCTAGCATAAAATGAGGCACTGGCCCTATGAGCTTACAGTCTATTTATGTTACAGATGAATAACGTTGCAGAGGTTACAATCTCTTTCTAATAGTTATTAACCCTCACACATCACATACTGAGCTGCTTGCTGTCTGTCACTGCACTAGTCACTTCCATCCAAAATTGTTACCGCTGATTTAACTCAAAATGAACCATAACTCTTTCAGTCCAATCCTGTAAACTAGAATACAAGAAAATCAGTTGTCCTAAACTTGTAGTGAGCACCTGGGTACCTCCATAGGCTTTAATGTGCAGTCTCTTTTCTGACAATTGCCACATATTTATCTTCTGAATACACTTCCACTCTTTTTTTGTCACAGCACAAAACAACAGCACCCCCTATGCTAAGTCCCCTCTCTCCCAGACAGTAGATGTAAACATCTTTGTTAAGGGACCAATATAAAGCTAAAACACAGTCTTTTGAGGACACAACTTGGTTGCTTATCACTGCCAGTTACTGAAGAGCTCTGTAAATTAAATGGTTAAATACAGTAGTTTGTTTTCAGGAGCCAGGACTAACCTTTTGGTGCCTTGTTGCTTCTCTTCCATCCCCTGGAAAGGGAGCAGATTTGTGGTCTCTAGAGATGACCAGTTGTGTGCTGGTCCATGGTGCACACCAGGTGCAGGGAACAGCTATTGTAAAGCACAGTGACACTCTGTAGCATCTAGCACATCCCCTGCCCACCCACAGAGGAAGGGAAACTGCCGGCAAATGTATAGGGGGAAGGACCTTATCAAAACAAGCCCTCCCCTGTGTCCTGTTGCAGAAGCATTAATATATGACAGCAATTTATATTTGTATTTATGTTACATAATGTCCTATTTTTATATAAATTTACATATGATTTGTACATGAGCACATCACTTGTCTGTCTTGGTAAAGCTTAATCTTTTACAACACTGATCCATGGACAAGAGAGGGTAAATGCCCCCTTTGATATTTGTTCTTCTGATAGTAATGAGCCTTTATTCTTAATATGATGTGCAGCTCATATGTACAGCAATCTACTGCCTCCTGCTAGACATGTTGCTACCGGGATATTATTATATTTTGGGGCATTTGATTTGGTTTTGTGCACAACCACATTGGAAAACTTTCTGCAGATGCTGATGCCCTAATCCAAGAAACGTACTGTCCAGTGATGTGATAGAATTCCCTGTTCAAAGAACTTACAACCTAATGGTATAAAGGGAGAATCTAGCCCAAGGAGTTTACAATCTATTGGTATTAAGGGAGATTGTAACCCAAGGAGCTTGCAATCTAGTGGTATAATGGGAGACTCTAACCCAAGGAGCTTACAATCTAGTGGTATAATGAGAGACTCTAACCGAAGGAGCTTACAATCTAGTGGTATAATGGGATAATCTAACTCAAGGAGCTTACAATCTAGTGGTATAATGGGAGATTCTTACCTAAGGAGCTTACAATCTAGTGGTATAATGGGATAATCTAACTCAAGGAGCTTACAATCTAGTGTATAATGGGATAATCTAACTCAAGGAGTTTACAATCTAGTGATATAATGAGTGACTCTAACCCAAGGAGCTTACAATTTAGTGGTATAATGGTAGACTCTAAACCAAGGAGCTTACAATTTAGTGGTATAATGGGAGACTCTAACCCAAGGAGCTTACAATCTAGTGGTATAATGAGAGACTCTAACCAAAGGTGCTCACAATCTTGTAGTATAATGGGTGACTCTAACCCAATGATCTAAACATCTAGTGGTATAATGGGTGACTCTTACCCAAGAAGCTTACAATCTAGTGGTATAATGGGAGACTCTAACCCAAGGAGCTTACAATCGAGTGGTATAATGGGTGACTCTAACTCAAGGATCTAACAATCTAGTGGTATAATGGGTGACTCTAACCTAAGGAGTTTACAATCTAGTGGTATAATGGGAGACTCTAACCCAAGGAGCTTACAATCTAGTGGTATAATGGGTGACTCTAGCCCAAGGATCTAAACATCTAGTAGTATAATGGGTGACTCTAACCCAAGGAGCTTACAATCTAGTGGTATAATGGGTGACTCTAACCCAAGGAGCTTACAATCTAGTAGTATAATGGGTGACTCTAACCCAAGGAGCTTACAATCTAGTGGTATAATGGAAGACTAAGCCAAGGAGCTTACAATCTAGTGGTATAATGGGAGACTCTAACCCAAGGAGTTTACAATCTAGTGGTATAATGGGAGACTCTAACCCAAGGAGCTTACAATCTAGTGGTATAATGGGAGACTCTAACCCAAGGCACTTACAATCTAGTGGTATAATGGGATAATCTAACCCAATGAGTTTACAATCTAGTGGTATAATGGGTGACTCTAACCCAAGGACCTTACAATCTAGTGGTATAACTATAATGGGAGACTCTAACCCAAGGAGCTTACAATCTAGTGGTATAGTGGGAGACTCTAACCCAAAGATCTAACAATCTAGTGGTATAATGGGAGACTCTAACTCAAGGAGTTTACAATCTAGTGGTATAATGGGAGACTCTAAGCCAAGGAGCTTACAATCTAGTGGTATAATGGGAGACTCTAACCCTTTGAGCGTACAATCTAGTGGTATAATGGGAGACTCTAACTCAAGGAGCTTTCAATCTAGTGGTATAATGGGATAATCTAACTCAAGGATCTTACAATCTAGTGGTATAATGGGAGATTCTTACCCAAGGAGCTTACAATCTAGTGGTATAATGGGAGACTCTAACCCAAGGATCTTACAATCTAGTGGTATAATGGGATAATCTAACTCAAGGAGTTTACAATCTAGTGGTATAATGGGAGAATCTTACCCAAGGAGCTTACAATCTAGTGGTATAATGGGAGACTCTAACCCAAGGAGCTTACAACCTAGTGGTATAATGGGTGACTCTAACCCAAGGATCTTACAATCTAGTGGTATAATGAGAGAATCTAACCCAAGTAGCTTACAATCTAGTGTTATAATGGGAAACTCTAACCCAAGGAGCTTACAACCTAGTGGTATAATGGGTGACTCTAACCCAAGGAATTTACAATCTAGTGGTATAATGGGATAATCTAACTCAAGGATCTTACAATCTAGTCGTATAATGGGATAATCTAACTCAAGGACCTTACAATCTAGTGGTATAATGGGAGACTTTAACCCAAGGATCTTACAATCTAGTGGTATAATGGGAGACTCTAACCCAAGGAGCTTACAATCTAGTGGTATAATGGGAGACTCTAACCCAAGGAGCTTACAATTTAGTGGTATAATGGGAGACTCTAACCCAAGGAGCTTACAATCTAGTGGTATAATGGTATAATCTAACTCAAGGTTCTTACAATCTAGTGGTATAATGGGAGATTCTTACCTAAGGAGCTTACAATCTAGTGGTATAATGGGAGACTCTAACCCAAGGAGCTTACAACCTAGTGGTATAATGGGTGACTCTAACCCAAGGAGCTTACAATCTAGTGGTATAATGGGTGACTCTAAGCCAAGGAGCTTACAATCTAGTGGTATAATGGGATAATCTAAACCAAGGAGCTTACAATCTAGTAGTATAATGGGAGACTCTAACCCAAGGAGCTTACAATCTAGTGGTATAATGGGTGACTCTAACCCAAGGAGCTTAAAATCTAGTGGTATAATGGGTGACTCTAACCCAAGGAATTTACAATCCAGTGGTATAATGGGTGACTCTAACCCAAGGAGCTTACAATCTAGTGGTATAATGGGATAATCTAACTCAAGGAGTTTACAATCTAGTTGTATAATGGGAGACTCTAACTCAAGGAGTTTACAACCTAGTGGTATAATGGGTGACTCTAACCCAAGGAGCTTAAAATCTAGTGGTATAATGGGTGACTCTAACCCAAGGAATTTACAATCCACTGGTATAATGGGTGACTCTAACCCAAGGAGCTTACAATCTAGTGGTATAATGGGATAATCTAACTCAAGGATCTTACAATCTAGTGGTATAATGGGAGACTCTAACTCAAGGAGCTCACAACCTAGTGGTATAATGGGTGACTCTAACCCAAGGAGCTTACAATCTAGTGGTATAATGGGTGACTCTAACCCAAGGAACTTACAATCCAGTTGTATAATGGGAGACTCTAACCCAAGGAGTTTACAATCTAGTGGTATAATGGGATAATCTAACTCAAGGAGCTTACAATCTAGTGGTATAATGGGAGACTCTAACCCAAGGAGCTTACAATCTAGTGGTATAATGGGAGACTCTAACCCAAGGAGTTTACAATCTAGTGGTATAATGAGAGACTCTAACCCAAGGAGCTTACAATCTAGTGGTATAATGGGAGACTCTAACCCAAGGAGCTTACAATCTAGTGGTATAATGGGAGACTCTAACCCAAGGAGCTTACAATCTAGTTGTATAATGGGAGACTCTAACCAAAGGAGCTTACAATCTAGTGGTATAATGGGAGACTCTAACCCAAGGAGCTTACAATCTAGTGGTATAATGGGAGACTCTAACCGAAGGAGCTTACAATCTAGTGGTATAATGGGATAATCTAACTCAAGGAGCTTACAATCTAGTGGTATAATGGGAGATTCTTACCTAAGGAGCTTACAATCTAGTGGTATAATGGGAGACTCTAACCCAAGGAGCTTACAACCTAGTGGTATAATGGGTGACTCTAACCCAAAGAATTTACAATCTAGTGGTATAATGGGATAATCTAACTCAAGGATTTTACAATCTAGTGGTATAATGGGATAATCTAACTCAAGGAGCTTACAATCTAGTGGTATAATGGGTGACTTTAACCCAAGGATCTTACAATCTAGTGGTATAATGGGAGACTCTAACCCAAGGCGCTTACAATCTAGTGGTATAATGGGAGACTCTAACCCAAGGAGCTTACAATCTAGTGGTATAATTGGAGACTCTAACCCAAGGAGCTTACAATTTAGTGGTATAATGGTAGACTCTAACCCAAGGAGCTTACAATCTAGTGGTATAATGGTATAATCTAACTCAAGGATCTTACAATCTAGTGGTATAATGGGAGATTCTTACGTAAACAGCTTACAATCTAGTGGTATAATGGGAGACTCTAACCCAAGGAGCTTACAACCTAGTGGTATAATGGGTGACTCTAACCCAAGGAGCTTACAATCTAGTGTTATAATTGGAGACTCTAACCCAAGGAGCTTACAATCTAGTGGTATAATGGGTGACTCTAACCCAAGGAGCTTACAATCTAGTGTTATAATGGGTGACTCTAACCCAAGGAGCTTACAATCTAGTGGTATAATGGGTGACTCTAACCCAAGGAGCTTACAATCTAGTGGTATAATGGGTGACTCTAACCCAAGGAGCTTACAATCTAGTGGTATAATGGGTGACTCTAACCCAAGGAGCTTACAATCTAGTGGTATAATGGGAGACTCTAACCCAAGGAGCTTACAACCTAGTGGTATAATGGGTGACTCTAACCCAAGGAGCTTACAATCTAGTGGTATAATGGGTGACTCTAACCCAAGGAACTTACAATCTAGTGTTATAATGGGATAATCTAACTCAAGGAGCTTACAATCTAGTGGTATAATGGGTGACTCTAACCCAAGGATCTTACAATCCAGTGGTATAATGGGTGACTCTAACCCAAGGAGCTTACAATCTAGTGGTATAATGGGATAATCTAACTCAAGGAGCTTACAATCAAGTGGTATAATGGGATAATCTAACTCAAGGAGCTTACAATCTAGTGGTATAATGGGTGACTCTAACCCAAGGAGCTTACAATCTAGTGGTATAATGGGATAATCTAACTCAAGGAGCTTACAATCTAGTGGTATAATGGGAGACTCTAACCCAAGGAGCTTACAATCTTGTGGTATAATGGGTGACTCTAACCCAAGGAGCTTACAATCTAGTGGTATAATGGGATAATCCAAC